>NW_028225182.1:4060724-4477375 GCF_052327205.1 Somniosus microcephalus | reverse complement strand
AGTGTTGGTTGTGACCGTGCAGGATGGTGAAAGAAACACTGGATGAAAATGTGCTGATTGAACTTTTTCGAGTAAAAAAGTTATTGAAGAAGGATGGTGTGATCATCTAGGTAGAATGTTGCAAAGAGGCCAAGGAGGACCAGACCTGTCGTGTACCATGTTCTCGGTTAGTGAAGGACATTGTTGCTAACGTTGAGCTCAGAGGGGCTGGGTGCTGCAAACATTAGATCTTACAGAGGAAGACAAGAATAAAGATGGGAGAGTGGAGCATGGCGTTGAATGACGTGTGATCTGTGCTTTACCAAATGGACCCAGCTTCATAATATTCTGATACTACATCTCATCAACTAGAGCAACTACCCTACAGTTGTGGCACAATTCCAGATCCGACACTCTGTAGCTGATACGCTGTAAATATCTTAGTTTGGTGCAGAAATGCCACAGCCACATTGAACAGAAACTGCAGTGTTTGTCACAGCAACAGACAAGGTGCTCCAGACCCATTTCACTGCCACACTTAGCGCTTTGTTAGATGGCCAATCATTTAGCAATAACATAAGGCAATCCATTATTTCTACGGTTCACACATCTTTATTCTCAGGTAGTGGTCTGTCTCCTAAAAATCTATCAATGTCCTCAAGAATTAGCAGCTGAAGTGATTGAGAAATCCATATTGCATCTTGCTGATTGGATGATTTGTGAGTAAAATCTCTTCTTTCCTGAGAAGCGTTTCAATTTCGCATGTCCAGGGCATTGTCACCACGCAATGTATTAATTATTAAGGTTAATTTACTGATTTAAATTCATTCACTTTTGTCATGGGTTTTGCGGTTAAAGCTGCTCCCTGTGACGATTTTAAACGATTTCAGCTTCAGTGTGTTACTAGGGTTACCGGATTAATTTGTTAAAATATCACATTTTAATCTTGCTCTCCCTCTCTATGAATTCCATAAAACACTACAATGGCCTTGATTTTCTAGGGACTATGACATGCGTACACGGTCGTCAGTGCCCCATGAGTTCCGGGTTTCCGCATGCAATGTGCAGGCGTGAAAACCCGGGAATTGCGATCTGACGAGGATCAGCTTTACAGATCGTATGAAAGCAAAGGAAGTGGACATTCCGTGGCAGAAAGTTAGGCTACTTGCCCAAGATACTGCCCCGCGAATGCCTACAGAACACGTATGCCTGGTAAAAGCAGACCTAAGGCCGTCTTTTACCAGGGTAACGGTTTAAATAAATATTCAAATAACGTTTTTATAACATTTAAACATTAAAAAAACATTACAATTCCTTTAGGCTATATTTGGCACCTTGAAAACCGATCAAATTAAATTGAACTAAATTACGTTTTTGTTTCACATTTTTAAATAAATTGTATTTTAATTAATTTTAAACAGGTGATGATTTACTTTTAATTATGTTGTGTGAAAATGTATTTTTTATGTGATTCATATTATGCTTATGGGGATTCCATACGTAAATGGGATCCCCATACGCATAATGGGAATCTGCATTTTTGATTGGTTGGGCCGGCCCACGTGATCCTAGGAACGTTTTGAACCATCGGCGCTTCTGGGATATGTGGGCCTTTACACAAGCCTACGGCTGTAATCTCAGGAGCGCGAGTCTTCATAGGTCCGGGACCAACAATCATGTAAGTACAGAATTTACTTGCGGTTCGGAGGCATTCCCCCTTGGGAAGCTTTTGATCCCAATTTCAAGTCCAACATCTTACACATTCGCCTCTGCAAGATGTATGTTTCTCATCGAGTTCAGGATGACATATCTGTTGGAAACCTGCTATCAGCGCTAGAATAAAGGATGTTGCACAGCTTAAGTTGATGTAAAGGCCTTTGCGATTAGTTGATATGCTAAATTTTGAATGATTTCAAATTGATTGGATGGCTGTTTGCTTTCGCATTTAAGATGGAATTATACTCAAATAAAATACAAAATTTGTTTTGGGGTATTTATTTTTAATTCACTACAGCCATCGAGGTAGATTTACTCTAGTCGCATTTGCTTGACTTGACCAGGTAATTGGTTTCAGTTATATTGGTTGAGTGGTAACTATTGACAAGGACAGGGAGAGAACTCCCCTGCTCTTCTGTGACTAATGCCATAGGATCTTTTATGTCCACCTGAGAGGGCAGACAGGGATTCAGTTTAACATCTGAATCGAAAGATGGTGCAGCACTTCCTCAGTACTGTACTGAAATATCATCCTAAATAATGTGTTTAAGTACCCAGGTATACAACAACAACAAAAACAACAACTACGTGTGTTTTTATAGCGACTGCAATGTAGCAAAACGTCCCAAGGCGCTTTACAGGAGCGATTAACAAACAAAATTTGACACATAGCCTTATAAGGAGCAATTAGGGCAGAAGACCAAAAGCTTGGGCTAAGAAGTAGGTTTAGATGAGCGTCTGAAAGGAGGAAAGAGAGGTAGAGAAGTGCAGAGGTTTAGGGTAGGAATTCCTGGGCTTAGGGCCTAGGCAATTGAAGACACGGCCTCCAATGGTGGAGCGAAATAATCCGGGATGCTCAAGAGACCGTAATTAGGGGACCACAGATATTGCGGGGTGTTTTCGGACAGCAGTAGGTTACAGAGATATGAAGGGCCAGGCAGGGTAGTGATTTGTAAACAAGGAGGAGATTTTTTTTATAAAAGACGTTGCTTATCCGTGATCCAATGTAGGTCAGCGAGCCCAGGGCTGATGGGTGAACGGTTCTTGGCGCGAGATAGGACAAGGGCAGCCGAGTTTTGGATTATCTCAAGTTCGTGTTGGGTAGAACGTGGGAGGACAGCCTGGGGTGCGTTGGAATACTCAATCTGCAGGTAACAAATGCATGGATGAGGGTTTCAGCAGCAGATGAGCTGGGGCAGGGGCGGGCAATGTTATGAAGTTGGAAATAGTTGGTTTTAGTAATGCTGCGGATATGTGGTCAGAAGCACATTTCAGGGAATAATATGAGAACCAAGGTTACAAACAGTATGCTTCAGCCTCAGACAGATATTAGGAAAAGGGATACAGTCATTGGCTAGGTAACGAAGTTCGTGGCAGTGTCCGAAGACAATGGCCTTGGTCTTCCCAATATGTAATTGGAGAAAATTTTGGCTCATCCAGTACTGGATGTCGGACAAGCAGTCTGACAATTTACAGACAGTGGGTGTTTTCTCAACTGAGGATTCCCCTCTACGTGCTTGACATGGCCCTTGACCGTGTCCGTTGTATTTCCCGCACTTCTGCTCGCACCCCTTACATCCCTACCGGAACCCCAAAAGTGTTCCCCTTGTCCTCACCTTTCATCCCACTAGCCTCCAGATTCAACGGACCATCCTCCACTAATTCCAACACCTCCATAGTGATTCCAGCACAAAACACATCTTCCCCTCACCTCCCCTTTCAGCATTCTGAAGGGACTGCTCCCTCGGTGACACCCTGATCCACTCCTCTATCACCTCAACACCCCTTCCCCTTCGCCTGGCACCTTCCCGTGCAATCGCAGGAGATGCAACACATGCCATTTTTCCTTCCCCCTTCCCACTGTCCAGGGCCCAAACACTCCTTCCAGGGAAAATAGCGACTTACTTGTACTTCTTGCAATTTAGTATCCTGTATTCGCTGCTGACAAAGTGGTCCCCTCTACATTAGGAAGATAAAATGCAGATTGGGTGAACACATTGTGGAACACCTCCATTCATTTCGTAAGGGTGAAGCTGAGCTTCTGGTCGCCTGTCACTTTCATTCTCCACTCCACTCACACTCAGACCTTACCATCCTCGGCCACCTACACTGTTCCAACGAAGCTCAGCGTATGCTCGATGAACAGCACCTCATCGTTCGGTTTGACACTTTACAGCCCTCTGGAGTCAGCATCGAGTTCAATAATTTCAGCCCATTACGTCTGCCCCTATCTATTTTTTCCATATGTTCTCTCTCTCACATTGCAGCTGTTGTTCATTCTGCCATTGCCATTTACACTTCATCTAGAGCCAGCTTTTGTTGCTTAACTAGTTCCATTAACATCTCCTTTTGCCTTGCACCATCAACCCTTTTCTCTCCTAATCTCTCCTGCCTTACATCCTATCACAGACCTTCCGATTTGTTCATTCCTCCACTTCCTCCTTTCCCTGCCCCTGCACGTATGTGTTCCATCTCGAGCTTTTTCAAGTTCTGACGAAGGGTCATCGACCAGAAAGGTTAACTCTGTTTCTCTCTCCATGGATGCCGCTTGACCTGCTGAGTATTTCCAGCAGTGTCTCTTCTTATTTCAGATTTCCAGCATCCGCAGTGTTTTGTTTTTGTGTTGCATCTACTGCATTACCCTTATCTACTATTTCTGTTAGTTCTTCAAAGAATTCGGTAAGGTTGGTCGAGCATGTCCTCAACTTTTGAATTCTGTGCTGACTATTTTTTGTTATATTTAGATTTTCCAGCTGGTTTTCTATTGCATCTTTCAGTAAGGATTTCTTTATCTTTCCTACTGCCGATGTGAAGCTAACTGGTTTATAGTTTCATCTTTATGTTCCATATCCCTTTTTAACCATATGATTTGCGTTAAAATAAGCCGCTGTGAAAGTTGGGGACATGAAATGAGCGGTTATACTCTGCAAATTCGGCGGTTAATGAGCTAAACTGGAACGGCAGCATTTTTTTTCAGCCTATAGAGGATTGGCTGTGGTTCTATTCTCAGCGCAATTTAAGGTTGGCTTCTGATATTATTACACTGCTGCTTTAAACAATGTTATCCGGTTTACAATAATCCATTTTAAAATAATGATTTGAAGCCTGCATTGGAATAATAATCAGTGGTCTGTCTCTGAACGGGTTAATTTCCCATCATACTCTTCCCACATTAATTGGGTTTAATCCAGGTATCAGCTGTGGTCGCACTCTTGCGTCAGAAGATCGTGGGCTCAAGTCTCACTGCAGAACCTGCTTAGCACAAATTCTAGGCACACACTTCAGGGCCGTACTGATGGAGTGCTGCAATGTCTGAGTCGCCGTCTTTCGATGAGATAATGGCCCTGAAATTAGGATCGGGTGCTTGCCGCGCGTGCAAACGCCCGATTTGCACTCACCCTGTGGCCGACATATGAAGCCCGGGCCTGTTTGCATTTACTGTCACTGGCCGGGTTCAGATGTCGGCGCGATGTGCTTACCTGATCCAGCGGTGTATTTAGTGCGATGTGCCAGCTGGGATCAGGTGAGCACTGTGCAGCCAATCAGGGGAGGGGAAACTCATTCATGAGTTTGACAGAAAGAGCTGTCAAACTCATGAAAATTCCTGGCCCCAAAACACTAATTAAAGCTGAAAGAAAATTAAAAAAACTTTGCGCTACTTAAATGAACAATAAATAACTCTGAAAAACTATTTTAAACAATAATTTTAAATTAAAAAAAATAATTTATTTTTAAAAATCGGGGCTAAAACTAAACTTACCTTACTGAAATTCTTTAAAAATAACAAACTTGTGGAAAAACAAATTCTCAATTGTACTAAAAGCCCACTTACCTGAAAAACTAAGCCCTTACGTGTGGTTTTTCAATGCGTAAAGACCGGAGGCATTTACACACGCGCAACTCTGAAAAAAAAAAAGGAATTTCACTGCGCACGCGCTGCCTGTGCAGTCGCGCGTGTTCTGCATCTTAACCACTTGGGTCAGAGGACAGGAAATGCCGGTTTTCAGCGCATACGCTGTGCATGCTGAAAACTAGCAATTCCTCTGGGCACACGCTTGAGTACCCCATCCGTACTCACGCATTGTGCCCGGAATTACTGGGCCATTAAATCTATTTTCTTTAATTTATCACCGTGGGCCTCCAGATGCTGCTGGAAATGTGTGAAGTGCTAGTATTTATTGTATTTACATTTAACACTTGTTGGACAAATGTTTCAGTGAAAAGGTGAATTTCCTCTGGACTTCTCTCTCTCCACCGTGCAAACTTCAGCAGACGTTCAATGGATGAACTGAAGCAAATTCCCACCAGACTGTCTCGAGATTATTTGTAATTACTCATATGTCCAGTTTCAACAACTGGAGGGTGAATTGCTCTTTTAAAGTGACCCCTGCGACATGCCTTATACACCAGCAGTGGGAGATACCACTTTATAATTGCAATATTTGCACCTTACATTATCCACTAGAGCGGGCAAGAATACTCCATAAATGTAACGAAAGAAACACTGACTTCGACGCCCAGAATTTTAATATTTTCGACCACGTTACATAGAAACATAGAAACATAGAAGATAGGAGCAGGGGTAGTCCATTCGGCCCGTCGAGCCTGCTCCACCATTCATTGTGATCATGACTGATCATTCAAATTCAATAACCTGTCCCTGCTATCTCCCCATATCACTTGATCCCGTTAGCCTTAAGAACAATATCTAACTCTTTCTTGAATATAGTTAATGAATTGGCCTCAACTGTCTCCTGTGGTAGAAAATTCCACAGGCTCACCACTCCCTGGGTGAAGAAATTCCTCCTCCTATCAGTCCTAAATGGCTTACCCCTTATCCTTAGACTGTGACCACTTGTTCTGGACTCCCGCCATCGGGAACATCCTTCCTGCATATAGTCTGTCTAGTCCTGTTAGAATTTTATAAGTTTCAATGAGTTCCCCTCTCATTCTTCTAAACTCCAGCGAATATAAGCCTAATCGACTCAATCTTTCTTCATATGTTATTCCTGCCATTCCAGGTATCAGTCTGGTGAATATTCGCTGCACTCCCTCCATAGCAAGAATATCCATCCACAGATAAGGCAAGCAAAACTGCACACAATACTCAAGAAGAGGTCTCAGCAAGGCACTGTACAACTGCAGCTTGACATCCTTGCTCATGTGCTCGAATCCTCTCTCTACGAAGGCCAACATACCATCTGCCTTCTTAACCGCCTGCTGCACCTGCATGCTTACCTTCAGCGACTGGTGCACAAGGACACCCAGGTCTCGTTGCACTTCCCCTTTTCACAATCTATTGCCGTTTAGATAATATTATGCCTTCCTGTTTCTGCCACCAAAGTGGCTAACCTCGCATTTGTCCACATTATATTGCATCTGCCATGCACCTGCCCAACCTGTCTAAATCCTACTGGAGTTTCTCCGCATCCTCCTCACAGCACACACGCCCACCCAGCTTTGTGTCATCTGCAAACTTGGAGATATTACATCTAGTTCCCTCGTCTGGATCATTAATATATATTGTGAAAAACTGAGGTCCTGCGGTACCCCACTCATCACTGCCTTCCACTCGAAAAAAGACCCGTTTATTCGAACTCTTGACTTCCTGTCTGCCAACCAGTTTTCTATCCCAGTCAGTACCTTACCCGCAATCCCATGTGATTTAACTTTGCACGCTAGTCTCTTATGCTGGACCTTATCGAAAGCCTTCTGAAAGTCAAAATACACCACATCCACTGGTTCGCCCTTATCTGTTATACGAGTTACATTCCAAACAAATTCCAGTATATTAGTCAAGCATGATTTACCTTTTGTAAATCCATGTTGACTTGGTCCGATCCTGTCACTGTTTTCCAAGTGCTCTGCTATTATATCTTTTATAATGGACTCTAGCATTTTCCCCTCTACCGATGGCAGGCTTACCATTCTATAATTCCTCGTTTTCTCTCGACAAACCTTCTGAAATAATGGTGCAACATTAGCTATCCTGCAAGCCATGGGAACTGTTCCAGAGTCTATAGAAGTTTGGCCGGTGACCAGCAATGCATGTTCTATTTCTAGGGGCACTTCCTTAAGTACCCTAGGATGTACATTATCAGGCAGTGGGGATTTATCGGCCTTCAATCCCATCAATTTCCCTAACACCATTTCCCCACAAATACTGAATTCATTCAGTTCCTCACTCTCATTAGACCCTATGTTCCCCGAGTTTATTTGTGTCCTCCATTGTGAAGACAGAACCAAAGTATTTATTTAATTAGTCTGCCATGTCTTTGTTCCCCATTATAGATTACCCTGATTCTGACTGCAATGCAACTACGCATGACTTCACCAATCTTTTTCTCTTCACATATCTATAGAAGCTTTTACAGTAAGTTTTTATGTTCCCCACCAGCATACTCTCATACTTTATATTCCCCCTCTTAATTAATCCCTTTGTCCTCCTTTGCTGAATCCTATAATGCTCCCAATCCTCAGGTTTGCTGCTTTTTCTGGCCAATTTATATGTCCTCTCCTTGGATCTTATGCTAGCCCTAATTTTCCTTGATAGCCAATATTGAGTCACGTTTTTTGTTTTATTTTTATGCCAAAGAGGGATGAACAATTTCTGTAGTTCATCCATGCGATCTTCAAATGTTTGCCATTGTCTATTCACCGTCAACCCAATAAGTTACATTCCCCAATCCATCCTAGCCAACTCGTGCCTCATACCATCGTAGTTTTCTTTATTTACATTCAGTACACATGTCTCTGACTCATCTACTTCACTCTCCATCTTAATGATGAATTCTATTATATTAAAATCGCTCCCCCCCCCAAGGGGCCTCGCACAACAAGATTGCTAATGAATTGTGGTAAACCACTGTTATACCTGTCTGTATGTGTATGTGTATTCCACTAGGTACAGGTCTGGACATGCCTCGGCTGACTCCTCCCACTATTCCAGGTATATAAGTGACTACTTCCCAGTCCCTTAGTATTCTGGACGGGTCGACCACTCGAGACTAGACCTTCATTCTTTAGTTAATAAAAGCCTGGTTGTTACTCGCTTAACCTCAGTCTTTTGAGTAATTGATGGCGCATCAATTTTATTTACTAAATTTTTTATAATGGAGAAGATCCTCACACCAGCATGCCTGGACCTGGACAGTCGGGAAGCGGACGCTTCCACCAAGTTTGCTCACTGGCTCATGTGCTTCGAGGCATTCCTGACTGCCTCCACTGCGGCCATAACGGATGCGAACAAACTGTCTGTCCTGATCTCCAAGGTGAACCACCGAGTGTACTCAGTCATCCGGGACGCGACCTCGTACACAGCCGCCCTCCAGCTCCTCAAGACCCAGTACACGCGCCCTGTGAACGATGTTTACGCCAGGCACCTCCTGGGGAGTCGCAAGCAACAACATGGAGAATCGACTGAGGAATAGCTCCAAGCACTGTCCGTGCTTGGCCGGCCTGTTGGTGTAAGGCGGTAACGCCCACTAAGTACATGGGGGAACTGATCCGGGATGCCTTCGTAGCGGGCCACAGGTCCAACTACACCCGACAGCGACTGCTGGAGCAGAGTGTCCTCACCCTCGACAAAGCCTCTGAAGTCGCACTAACGCTGGACGCAGCCTACCGGGGCATGGATGCCTACTCTTCTGCACCGTGGATGCCGCGGGGAACGACAACCTGGGACACGGTAGGACAGCCCCATAGCACCGTGCCACCCCAGCCACAGCCCAACAACGGCCCAACCACCGCAGCAGCGTCCCAAAGCCAGACAGCAGTATCCCAAGGCCAGAAATGCTACTTCTGTGGCCAGGCCAAACACCCCAGAGCGCGCTGCACGGTGAAGAATGCGACCTGCTCGTGCTGCGGGAAAAAGGGACACTATGCTAGCGTCTGCAAGGCCAAAGCCACCCCGAACGCCAGCAGCACCGCGTGTGGGCCGTGCGAGCCGCCATCTTGGGCCCCCAGCAGCGCTGCATGTGAGCCATGCGGGCCACCATCTTGGGCCTCCCCAGCCATGTGCGAACCACCACAGCAGCAGCCATCTTGGACAACTCCAGCCACATGGGAATCATGGACGCCGCCATCTTGGACACCAGCCAGGGCGCAGCAGGCCGCCAACCCCCCCCCCATCTGATACCCGCAGCGGCACACCGACCCCTACGCTGGCCTCTGTTACGCTGGACCAAACGAGACCGCACCAACTAGCTCGGTCCAAAATGGACGTTAAGGTAAACGGCCATGCAATAAACTGCCTTTTGACTCCGGGAGCACAGAAAGCTTCATCCACCCCGACACGGTGCGGCGTTGCTGTCTCCCAGTCCTGCCTGCGGACCAGCGGATTTCTATGGCCGCCGAGTCCCAGTCAGCGGACATTGGCGGCTACTGTGTGGTGACACTAGTAGTAGACGGGACTGTGTTCAATCATTTAAAACTCCTGGGCCTGCCCCAACTTTGCGCTGCCGTTCTACTGGGGTTGGATTTCCAGTGCCACCTCAAAAGTGTTACGATGGCGTACGGTGGCCCCCTCCCCCCACTCACAGTCCGCAGCCAGCAGCCTCCAAATTTCCCGCCGTGCACAAGATGCAACCTCTCCACACTCAGAGTCCCACCTCCCCCACTGTTTGCTAACCTCACCCCCGACTGTAAGCCCATCGCCACAAAGAGCAGGCGATACAGTGCCAGGGACAGGGTTTTCATCAAAACCAAAGTGGAGCAGCTCCTGAAGGAGGGGATTATTGAGGGCAGCTCCAGCCCCTGGCGAGCCCAGGTTGTGGTCGTTAAGACCGGCGAGAAACAATGCCTGGTCATCGACTACAGCCAAACAATAAACCGCTACACCCTGCTGGACGCCTACCCACTCCCCCGCATAGCTGACATGGTCAACCAGATCGCGCAGTACCGTGTCTTTTCGATCATTGACCTGAAATCAGCGTACCACCAGCTCCCCATCCGCCCCGAAGGCCACCAGTATACTGCTTTTGAGGCAAACGGCCGCCTCTATCACTTCCTTATGGTTCCCTTTGGCGTTACCAATGGGGTCTCCATCTTCCAAAGGGAGATGGACCGGATGGTCGGTCAAAACGCGCTGCAGGCCACTTTCCCTTACCTAGACAATGTGAACATCTGCGGCCATTGTGGTAAACCACTGTTATACCTGTCTGTATGTGTATGTGTATTCCACTAGGTACAGCTCTGGACATGCCTCGGCTGACTCCTCCCACTATTCCAGGTATATAAGTGACTACCTCCCAGTCCCTTAGTATTCTGGACGGGTCGACCACTCGAGACTAGACCTTCATTCTTTAGTTAATAAAAGCCTGGTTGTTACTCGCTTAACCTCAATCTTTTGAGTAATTGATGGCGCATCAGCCATGACTTGCAGGACCATGACGCAAACCTCGAGAAATTCCTCCGCACCGCCCAACTCCTGAACCTGACATATAACAAGGAGAAGTGCATATTCCGCACAGACCGCCTCACCATCCATGGCTGTGTTGTGGAACATGGGGTCATCGGTCCCGACCCGGACCGGATGTGTCCCCTTATGGAACTCCCACTGCCCCACTGCCTAAAAGCTCTGAAGAGGTGCCTAGAGTTTTTTTCCTCCTACGCCCAGTGGGTCCCCTACTATGCAGACAAAGCCCGTCCGCTGATAAAATCCACCTCTTTTCCCTTGATGGCAGAGGCCCGCTCGGCCTTCAACCATATCAAGGAGGACATTGCCAAAGCCACCATGCACACAGTGGAAGAAACCATCCCCTTCCAGGTGGAAAGCGATGCATCCGACTTCGCTCTGGCCGCCACCCTTAATCAGGCGGGGAGACCTGTGGCATTCTTCTCACGAACCCTCCAGGGCCCGGAGACCAGACACTCCGCAGTCGAGAAGGAGGTCCAGGCTATTGTGGAGGCTGTGCGTCATTGGAGGCACTACCTGGCCGGAAAACGATTTACCCTGCTCACTGACCAGCGTTCAGTTGCTTTTATGTTCAACAACAAGCAGAGGGGCATAATCAAAAATGACAAGACCTTGAGGTGGAGAATCGAACTTTCCACCTACAATTACGAGATCTTGTATCGGCCTGGGAAGCTCAATGAACCCCCAGATGCCCTATCGTGTGGCACCTGCGCCAGCACGCAGATCGATAGGCTGAGGGCCCTCCACAATGACCTCTGCCACCCGGGGGTTACCAGGTTCTTCCACTTCATCAAGGCCTGCAACCTTCCTTACTCCATTGAGGAGGTCAGGACCATGACCAAGAACTGCCAAGTCTGCGCTGAGTGCAAATTGCACTTTTATAGAACAGACAGAGCCCACCTGATAAAAGCCACTCGCCCTTTCGAACGCCTGAGCGTCGATTTTAAAGGGCCTCTCCCCTCCTCCGACCGCAATGTGCACTTCACCCCGCCGGACTCATTTTTAAACAAGGGGTGAATGTGGTAAACCACTGTTATACCTGTCTGTATGTGTATGTGTATTCCACAAGGTACAGGTCTGGACATGCCTCGGCTGACTCCTCCCACTATTCCAGGTATATAAGTGACTACCTCCCAGTCCCTTAGTATTCTGGACGGGTCGACCACTCGAGACTAGACCTTCATTCTTTAGTTAATAAAAGCCTGGTTGTTACTCGCTGAACCTCAGTCTTTTGAGTAATTGATGGCGCATCATGAATCCTTTCTCATTACATAATACCCTGTCTGAGATGGCCTGATCTCTAGTTGATTCCTCGACATATTGGTCCTGGAAACCATCCCGTATACATTCTAGGATTTCCTCTTCCATAGTATTGTTACTAATTTGGTTCGACCAATCTATTTGTAGCTTAAAGTCACCCATGTTAAATGCTCTGCCCTTATTGCACACATCTCTAATTTCTCGTTTAATGCCATCCCCAAACTCAGCATTGCTGTTTGGGGGTCTGTATACAACTCCGACTAACGATTTCTGCCCCTTGGTATTGCTCAGCTTTACCCGTACAGATTCTGCATCATTGGAGCTAATATCCTACCTTAGTATTGTGTTTATCTCCTCTTTAACCAGCAATGCTACCCCACCACTTTTTCCTTTTTGCCTGTCCTTCTTGAATATTGAGTACCCCTGAATGTTGAATTCCCAGCCTTGGTCACCATGTCTCTGTAGTCCCAATTATATCATATCCGTTTACATCTATTTGTGCAGCTAATTCATCTACCTTATTATGAATGCTGCTCGCATTAAGACACAAAGCCTTCAGGCCTTTTAGAATTAGAGTTTACTGTGGTCACGTTTGATTTCTCTGACGTCCACTTTTGCTTTTCTCCTTCCAGTATTTTGCTTCTATCCTTGCTTCCCCTTCCTCTGTCTCCCTGCACAGTTACCCAACCCCTTGCCATTTTAGTTTAAAAACTCCCCAACAGCACTAGCAAACAATCCCCCTTGGACATCAGTCCTGGTCCTGCCCAGGTGCAAGCAGTTCAGTATGTACTGGTCCCACCTCCCCCAGAACTGGTTCCAATTTCCCAGGAATTTGAATCCCTCCCAATTTCACCATTCTTCTAGCCACGTATTCATCTGAAATATTCTTCAATTTCTATGCTGACTAGCACGTGACACTGGTTGCAATCCTGAGATTACTACCTTTGAGGTCCTATTTTTTAATTAACCTCCTACTCCCTATATTCAGCTTTTAGGACCTCATCCCGTTTTTTACCCATATGATTGGTAACTATATGCACCACGACAACTGGCTGTTACCCCTCCCCCTCAGAATGCTCTGCAGCTGCTCCAAGACATCCTTGACCCTTGCACCAGGGAGGCAACATACCATCCTGGAGTCTCATTTGCGGCCGCAGAAACGCCTATCTAATCCCCTTACTATAGAATCCCCTATCACTATAGCTCTCCCGTTAGTTTTCCTCCCGTCCCGTGCAGCAGAACCACTCATGGTGCCAGGATGTTGGCTGCTGCTGCCTTCCCCCGATAAGCCATCCTCGCCAACAATATCCAAAGTGGTTTATAAGAACATAAGAACTAGGAGCAGCAGTTGGCCAATCGGCCCCTCGAGCCTGCTCCACCATTCAGTAAGATCATGGCTGATCTGATCCTAACCTCAAATCTTCTATCACTCTACATCCCTCCCGAACCCATGTGATCTCCTGGGAGAGGCGAAAAACCAGATAAAAAACCCAGTGGAATTTGGGAGTGAAAAATCTGGGAAATTCCTCTCCGACCCATAAGAACATAAACATAAGAACATAAGAAATAGGAGCAGGAGTAGGCCAATTGGCCCCTCGAGCCTGCTCCGCCATTCAATAAGATCATGGCTGATCTGATCCTAACCGCTAATCCACTAAGACAGGACTATCTCCTGAATCTAACAGCATTAGACACACGAAAACAGGAGCAGGATCAGGCTACACGGCCCCTGGGCCCGCTCCGCTACCCACAGGGCCATGACCTATCCGAACCTAGACTCATGTCCAAATTCCTGCCCGCTCCCCGTAACCCTTAATTCCCTTTTCTACTAGGAAACTGTCTATTTCTGTTTTAAATTTATGTAATGATGTAGCTTCGACAGCTTTTTGGGGCAGCATATTCCATGGACCTACCACCCTCTGAGTGAAGTAGTTCCTCCTCATCTCAGTTTTGAAAGAGCAGCCCCTTATTCTAAGACTATGCCCCCTAGTTCTAGTTTCACCCATCATCTGGAACATCCTCCCTGCATCCACCCGATCCAACCCCTTCATAATCTTATATGTTTCAATAAGATCGCCTCTCATTCTTCTGAACTCCAATGAGTAGAGTCCCAATCTACTCAACCTCTCCTCATATGTCCATCCCCTCATCCCCGGGATTAATCGAGTGAACCTTCTTTGTACTGACTCGAGAGCAAGTATGTCCTTTCTTAAGTATGGACACCAAAACTGTATGCAGTATTCCAGGTGCGGTCTCACCAATACCTTGTACAACTGAAGCAATACCTCCCTATTTTTATATGCTATCCCCCTAGCAATGAAAGCCAACATTCCATTGGCCTTCTTAATCACTTGCTGCACCTGCATACTAACCTTTTGAGTTTCGTGCACCAGGACCCCCAGATCCCTTTGTACTTCAGTACTTTCAAGTTTCTTGCCATTAAGATAATAATTGCTCTACGATTTTTCCTGCCAAAGTGCATAACCTCACACTTTCCAGTATTGTATTCCATCTGCCAAATCTCTGCCCACTTACTTAGCCTGTCTATGTCCCCTTGCAGGTTTTTTATGTCCTCCTCACTCACTACTTTCCCTCCCATCTTAGTATCATCTGCAAACTTTGACGTGTTACACTCGGTCCCCTCCTCCAAATCGTTAATATAGATTGTAAAGAGTTGGGGACCCAGCACTGACCCCTGCGGAACACCACTGGTTACTGATTGCCAGTCTGAATATGAACCATTTATCCCAACTCTCTGCCTTCTGTTGGATAGCCAATCCTCTATCCATGCCAGAATATTACCCCCAATCCCGTGATTTTTTATCTTAAGCAATAATCTTTTGTGTGGCACCTTGTCAAATGTCTTTTGGAAGTCTAAATACACTACGTCCACTGGTTCACCTTTATCCACCCTATATGTTACTTCCTCAAAGAACTCCAGCAAATTTGTCAAACATGACTTCCCCTTCATAAAACCATGCTGACTTTGTCTTATTAAATTATGATTATACAAATGTCCTGTTACTGTCTCCTTAATAATGGACTCCAAAATTTTACCTACCACAGATGTTAGGCTAACCGGTCTATAGTTTCCAGCCTTCTGTCTACTGCCCTTTTTAAATAAGGGTGTTACATTAGCAGTTTTCCAGTCTGCCGGGACCTTTGCTGAGTCCAGGGAGTTTTGGAAGATTATTACCAATGCATCCACAATCCCTACCGCCACTTCCCTCAAAACCCTGGGATGTAAGCCATCAGGTCCAGGTGATTTATCCGCCTTGAGTCCCATTATTTTACCAAGTACTACTTCCTTAGTGATTTTAATCGTATTTAGCTCCTCCCCCCCTATAGCCCCCTGCTTGTCAAGTGTTGGGATATTCTTGGTGTCCTCTACTGTAAAGACTGATGTAAAATATTCATTCAGTGTTTTTGCCATCTCCATATTTCCCACCATTAATTTCCCGGTATCATCCTCTAAGGGACCAACATTTACTTTAGCCACCCTTTTTCTTTTTATATAACTATAAAAACTCTTACTATCTGTCTTTATATTGTTTGCTAATTTACTTTCATAATGTATCTTCCCTTTCTTAATCAATCTTTTTGTTATTTTTTGCTGTCTTTTAAAGTTTTCCCAATCCTCTATCCTCCCACTAGATTTGGCTACCTTATATGCCCTTGTTTTTAGTCGAATACTATCCTTAATTTCTTTACTTAGCCACGGATGGCTGTCTTTTCTTTTACACCCTTTTTTTCTCAGTGGAATATACTTTTTTTGGAATTTGTAAAATAACTCCTTAAATGTACACCACTGATCATGTATCGTCTTATCCTTTAACCTATTTTCCCAATCCACTTTACTCAATTCCGCTCTCATACCTTCATAGTCTCCTTTATTCAAGCTTAGCACGCTTGTTTGAGATACAGCCTCCTCACCCTCTAACTGAATATGGAATTCAACCATGTTATGGTCACTCATTCCAAGGGGATCCTTTACTAGGACATTTTTAATTAACCCTGTCTCGTTACACAGGACCAGATCTAAGGTTGCTTGCCCGCTGGTTGGTTCAGTTACATACTGCTCAAGAAACCCATCCCTAATACACTCAATGAACTCATCCTCAAGGCAGCCCTGCCCAATTTGATTCGTCCAATTTATATGATAGTTAAAATCCCCCATAATTATAGATGTTCCCTTATTACAAGCCCCATCTAGACGATTGAATCTCGTCCAGGAGATCACTGTCACCATATTCTCTACAGTTCTTACCTTCTGTAAAAGGTGATCTCCACCTCAGCTACGAACAGGAATAGAACCATCTCCTGAAATCTAACACATAATTAGAACACAAGAAGTAGGAGCAGAACCAGACGACACAGCCCCTGTGCCCGCTCCGTTATCCACAGGGCCATGACCATTCCGAACATAGACTCATGTCCAATTTCCTGCCCGCTCCCCGTAACCCCTAATTCCCTTTACTTCTAAGAAACTGTCTATTTCTGTTTTAAATTTATTTAATGATGTAGCTTCCACAGCTTTCTGGGGCAGCAAATTCCACAGAACTACTGCTCTCTGAGTGAAGAAGTTTCTCCTCATCTCAGTTTTGAAAGAGCAGCCCCTTATTCTGAGATTATGCCCCATAGTTCTTGCTTCACCCATCATTGGGAACATCCTCACCACATCCCCCCGATCAAGCCCCTTTACAGTCTTATATGTTTCAATAAGATCGTCTCTCGTTCTTCTGAACTCCAATGAGTAGAGTCCCAATCTACTCAACCTCTCCTCATATGTCCACCCCCTCATCCCCAGGATTAACCGAGTGAACCTTCTTTGTACTGACTCGATAGCAAGTATGTATTTTCTTACGTATGGACACCAAAATTGTAAGCAGTATGCCAGGTGCAGTCTCACCAATACCTTGTACAACTGCAACAATACCTCCCTGCTTTAATATTCTATCCCCCTAGCAATAAAAGCCAACATTCCATTGGCCTTCTTGATCGCTTGCTGCAGCTGCATACTAACTTTTTTGTTTCGTGCACCAGGACCCCAAGATCCCTTTGTACTACAGTACTTTCCAGCTTCTTGCCAGTAAGATAACAACTTGCTCTATGATTTTTCCTGCCAAAGTGCATAACTTCGCACTTTCCAGTATTGTAGTCCATTTGTCAAATCGCTGCCCACTTACTTAGCATGTCTATGTCCCTTTGCAGGTTTTTTATGTGCTCCTCACTCACTACTTTCCTTCCCATCTTTGTATCATCTGCAAACTTTGATATGTTACACTCGGTCCCCTCCTCCAAATCATTAATATAGATAGTAAAGATTGGGGACCCAGCACTGACCCCTGCGGAACACCACTAGTTACTGATTGCCAGTCTGAGAACGAAGCATTTATCCCAACTCTCTGCTTTCTGTTGGATAGCCAATCCTCCACCCATGCCAGAATATTACCCCCAATCCCATGATTTTTTATCTTGAGCAATAATCTTTTGTGTGGCACCTTGTCAAATGCCGTTTGGAAATCTAAATACACTACGTCAACTGGTTCCCCTTTATCCACCCTGCATGTTACTTCCTCAAAGAACTCAAGCAAATTTGTCAAACATGACTTCCCCTTCACAAAACCATGCTGACTTTGACCTATTGCTACGCTTATCAATTACTCCATAAAAGGCGATGAATTAGGAAAGTAATGAAAAGGTTTTTATTAACTAAAGAACAGAGCATGCCTCTCGCGGACGACTGGTTCCAAGAAGGAAGTGGGTTGCCGGGCAGCCACCTTTATACCAGGTCATGTAGGCGGAGCCAGATGAGGCATGCATTGGTACACAGTGAGTAGCAAGAGGTAACAATGTGCAATAACGATAACAGTGGTGAACAACAATGAAAACAATAACAGTGGTTTACCACATTCACCCCTTGTTGAAAATTGAGTCCGGCGGGGTGAAGTGTACGAAAGGTTCGTGTAGGTAAGTCTATCAGGAGGCCTTGTATGCCATCCTGATCGTCGTAGCAGCGGCGGCGGTGCTGCAGTATCCAACGTCGAGTCTGGTGTCTGAGTGGTCGACGAAGGGTCCTGGGGCTCCGGCATGCCGTCTACAGGGGTTGGGTTGGGAGAAGTGGTGGATAATAATGGTGGTGATTCAGGGGCACCCGAGGGTGCGAGGTCTCGTATGGTGACGGTGTCCTCCCGCCCATCTGGATATACCACGTAGGCATACTGGGGGTTGGCGTGTAGGAGGTTCACCCTCTCGACCAGGGGATCCGCTTTATGGGTCCTCACGTGCCTCCGCAGTAGGACGGGCCCAGGAGAAGTCAGCCATGTCAGTAGCGAGGTTCCCGATGTGGACTTCCTGGGGAAAACGAGCATTTGCTCATGAGGGGTGGCATTAGTGGCAGTACAAAGCAGTGACCGGATGGAGTGGAGCGCCACAAGGAGGGCCTCCTGCCAGCGAGAGGTCGGAAGGCCCTTAACGAAGGCATCACAGGTAAGTCCGGTCTGACTACTCCCGGCAGAGACTGCTCAAAAGCAAGGAGCTCGACCTGAAGATGGCCGTAGCCCTCACGCTCTCACTAGATGCGGCCCACCGAAACCTCGAAGCATACGCACGTAACGGGGCCGTGCCATGGTCATCGCGACCTTGGGACATGGGACCGCCGCCCCCGGTACCAACTACTGCAGCAATGTCCCGAAAGCAACCGGGACTGCCACCCCCAGTACCAACTACTGCAACGATGTCCCGTAACCAGGCCCAAAAATCCTATTTCTGTGGCCAGTTAAAACACCCCAGAGCGCGCTGCCTGGCGAAGACCGCTACCTGCTCTGGCTGTGGGAAGAAAGGCCATTACGCCAACGCCTGCAGAGGGAAACCCGCGAACGCCAGCAGCGCTGCGTGTGAACCATGGGGGCAGCCATCTTCTCCGCCATTTTTGCACCTCCGGCCGCGTGGGAATCGGAATCATAACCGCCGCCATTTTGCCCGCCGCACTCAACCGCCAATTTGTCTCCGGACTCGACCACCATCTCGTCGGACGACCATATCAGCTCACTCAGCCATACACTGGCATCCGTTACGCTGGATCAAGCCCTCCCTCATCATCTGTCCACGTCCATGATGGACATTACGGTAAACGGCCGCGCCACTACTTGCCTGTTTGACAGCGGGAGCACGGAGAGTTTTATTCACCCCGACACGGTGCGTAGCCACTCCCTCATGGTCCTGCCAATGCGCCATCGGATTTCTATGGCGTCCAAGTCGCATTCAACGGATGTCGGCGGCTACTGTGTGGTGACCCTTTCGGTTAGGGGCACTGAATATAAAAATTTTAAACTTCTTGTCCTGCCCCGTCTTTGCGCTGCCATTCTGCTAGGGTTGGATTTTCATGCCACCTCAAAAGTTTCACTTTGGCATACGGTGGACCCCTTCCCCCACTCACAGTCTGCAACCAACAGCTTTTAAGTCGCCCGCCGTGCGCCACTTGCAGCCTTTCCACACTCAAAGTCCCTCCGCGTGCACCGCAGCCGTTACCACCTTACAGTCACAGTCCCTGCAGAGCGTCTGTAACGCCCATAAAAATGCCTCTACCGATTCCCCCGGTTGCTGCCTGCGGGATCCCAGGAGGTGTCTGGCGTAAATCGCATTCACTGGGCGCGTGTATTGCCCTTTCAGCAGGTCGAGAGCCACCGTGTACATAGTAGCGTCCTGGATGAGCGTATATACTTGAGGGCTCACCTGGGCGGTCAGGACTTTTAATTTGTTCTCCTCCGATGTCACGACGGAGGCTTGTAGGAAGGATTCAAAGCAGCTCAGCCAGTGTTCGAAATTGGTAGATGAACCCGCCGCTTGGGGGTTGAGGTCCAGGCATGCTGGTCTGAGGGCTCACAGCAACGCCTGCTGTTGTTGCTGCTCAGTTCCGGACATTTTACTTTTAGTTAATAAAATTGATATGCTTATCAATTACTCCATAAAAGGCGGTGAATTAGGAAAGTAATGAAAAGGTTTTTATTAACTAAAGAACAGAGCATGCCTCTCGTGGACGACTGGTTCCAAGAAGGAAGTGGGTTGCCGGGCAGCCACCTTTATACCAGGTCATGTAGGTGGAGCCAGCTGAGGCATGCATTGGTACACAGTGAGTAGCAAGAGGTAACAGTGTGCAATAACGAAAACAGTAGTGAACAACAATGAAAACAATAACAGTGGTTTACCACACCTATTAAATTATGTTTATCCAAATGTCCCGTTACTGTCTCCTTAATAATGGACTCTAAAATTTTACCAACCACAGATGTTAGGCTAACAAGTCTATAGTTTCCAGCCTTCTGTCTACTGCCCTTTTTAAATAAGCGTGTTACATTAGCAGTTTTCCAATCTGCCGGGACCTTTGCTGAGTCCAGTGATTTTTGGAAAATTATTAACAATGCATCCACAATCCCTACCGTCACTTCCCTCAAGACCCTCGGATGTAAGCCTTCAGGTCCAGGGGATTTATCCGCCTTAAGTCACATTATTTTACCAAATACCACTTCCTTAGTGATTTTAATCGTATTTAGCTCCTCCCCCCCAGAGCCCCCTTGTTTGTCCAGTGTTGGGATATTCTTAGGATCCTCTACCGTAAAGACTGCCACAAAATAATTGTTCAGCTTTTTTGCATCTCCATGTTTCCCACCATTAATTTCCTGGTCTCATCCTCTAAGGGACCAACATTTACTTTAGCCACCCTTTAACTTTTCAATTAACTATAGAAACTTTTGCTACCTGTTTTTTATATTTTCTGCTAATTTACTTTCATAATCTATCTTCCCTTTCTTAATCAATATTTTAGTTATTTTTTGCGGTCTTTTAAAGACTTCCCAATCTTCTATCCTCCCTCTAGATTTGGCAACCTTATAGGCCCTTGTTTTTAGTCGGATACTCTCCTTAATTACTATACTTAGCCACGGATGTCTATATTTTCTTTTACACCCTTTTTTCCTCAGTGGAATATATATTTATTGGAAGATGTAAAATAACTGCTTAAATGTACACCACTGATCATGTACCGCCTTACCCTTTAATCTATTTTCCCAGTCCACTCTAATCAATTCCGCTCTCATACCTTCATAGTCTCCTTTATTCAAGCTCAGCACGCTTGTTTGAGATCCAACCTACTCACCCTCTAATTGAATATGGAATTCAACCATGTTATGGTCACTCATTCCAAGGGGATCCTTTACTAGGATATATTTAATTAATCCTGTCTCATTACACAGGACCAAATGTAAGGTTGCTTGCCCGCTGGTCGGTTCAGTTACATACTGCTCAAGAAACCCATCCCTAATACACTCGATGAACTCATCCTCAAGGCTGCCCTGCCCAATTTGATTTGTCCAGTTAATGTATTAGTTAAAATTCCCCATAATTATAGCTGTTCCCTTATTGCACGCCTCAACTATTTCCTGATTAATACTCCGTCCAGCAGAGTTGCAACTGTTCGGAGGCCTATAGACTACGCCCACTAGTGTTAATTTCCCCTTATTATTCCGTATCTCCACCCAAACTGTTTCACTATCCTGGTCCTTCGACCCAACATCATTTCTCTGTATTACAGTGATTCCTTCCTTTATTACATAGCCACCCCACCTCCCCTTCCTTCCTGCCTATCCTTCCTGATTGTTAAATAACCTGGTATATTTAATTCCCAGTCATGGTCACCCTGCAGCCATGTTTCTGTAATGGCCACAAGATCATACCCATATGTAGTTATTTGTGCCGTTTGAGAGGGAATGGCCACAGGGGACCACTGCACTACCTGCCTGCGCCTACTAGTCTGCCTGGCGGTCTCCCATTCGCTTCATGCCCGTGCAGCCTTTACCTGCGGTGTGACAAACTGTTTGAACGTGATATCCACGACGTCCTTAGCATCATGAATGCTCCAGTATGTATCCATTCGCAGCTCCAGCGCCGCAAGGCGGTCAGCCAATAGCTGCAGCTGGATACACTTCCCGCACACATGGTTGTCACAGACACAGGAAGTGTCCCTGATTTCCCACCTAGTGCAGGAGGAGCATGCCACGGGGCCGAGCTTTGCTGCCATAACTTACAATTTAATTAAATCAAAACCACCAATTATACTACAAATAAATGATATACTCAATGGCACTTGTTTCCCAGCAGTCCCCGCTACACAACAGAGATTTTGAAAATATAACCACAAAATTAAGACCTGCGAAACTTTATAAACTATTAAGATTAACTTTCAAACTGTAGAGTAGTATAAATGCTAACCTGACCATACTCACCCAATCAGCTGCTTGCTCCTGTGCACGTCACATTTTGAATTGCGCCTCTGGGATGCCGCCGCCAGTCTGTGAGATTGCTAAGCCTCTGAAAAATGCCCACGTAAGTGAGTTTAAATACTCACTGAAACTCCGCTCTCACCGCTCCCGACAACGGTCTTTGAAAATAAGCTCGCGAAAGTGCGTTTAAATACTCACTGAAACTCCGCTCTCACCACTCCCGACACTGGCCTGTGAAAAAAGCCCGCGAAAGTGAGGTTAAATAATCACTGAAACTCCACTCGCAACGCTCCTGACACTGGTCTATTAAATGTTTCTGTGACTCATATACCTCTGCATAATTCTTCTACAACTCGAGACCCACCATGGAGGGTAAGGATAACATAGGATTCCTGTTGGGAATTACTAACGTCTGCCAATACACAATTTATACAACTCTCCATTTCCCCCATCATTACAAAGCGCAAGAACTGATGGGTTTATTTGCCTATAACATCTGTGAAATTACACGTGCTTCTACATGCCTATTACTTTTAATCGTTTATTGAATGCGGGCATCGCTGGCAAGGCCAGGGTTTAATGCCCATCGCTAATTGTCCTTCAGAAGCTTGTTGTAAGCTGTCTTCTTCAACCGCTGCGGTTCGTGTGGTGATGGTACTCCCACAGTGCTGTTAGGGAGGGAGTTCCTGGATCTTGTCCCAGCGACGATGAAGGATGGGTTATATTCTTCTATGTCAGGATGGTTTGTGACTTGGAAGGTAACTTAGAACAGAAGACATAAGAACATAAGATGTAGGAGCAGGATTAGGTCTTTTGGCCACTCGAGCCTGCTCCACCATTCAATTATTGAAACATATAAGATTGTGAAGGCGTTGGATCGGGTGGATGCGGGGAGGATGTTCCTGATGATGGGTGAAACTAGAACTAGGGGGCATAGTCTTAGAATAAGGGGCTGCTCTTTCAAAACTGAGATGAGGAGGAACTACTTCACTCAGAGGGTGGTAGGTCCATGGAATATGCTGCCCCAAAAAGCTGTAGAAGCTACATCATTACATAAATTTAAAACAGAAATAGACAGTTTCCTAGAAGTAAAGGGAATTAAGGGTTATGGTGAGTGGACAGGAATTTGGACATGAGTCTAGGTTCGGATCGGTCATGGGTCTGTGGGTAGCGGAGCGGGCCCAGGGGCTATGTAGCCTGATCCTGCTCCTATTTCGTGTGTCTAATTCTGTTAGATTCAGGAGATGGTTCTGTGATAGTAGATTGGCGGTTAGGATCAGATCAGCCATGATCTTATTGAATGGCGGAGCAGGCTCGAGGGGCCGATTGGCCTACTCCTGCTCCTATTTCTTATGTTGTTATGTTCTTATATGTTGATGGCTGACTTGATCTTGGCCTCAACTCTCTTCCCTGCCCTCTCCCCATTACCCTTGCTTCCCATACCTTTGAAAAATCTGATTATCTCCACTGCCTCCGCAGCTCTCTGGGGAAGCGAATTCCAAAGATTCAGGACCCTCTGGGAGAAGAAATTCCTCCTCATTTCCGATTTAAATGGATGCCCCATTATTCTGAAATTATGGCCACTAGTTCTAGATTCCACCACGAGATGAAACATCCTCTCTGCATCTACCTTGCCAAGTCCCTTCAGAATCTTACATGTTTCATTTTGATCCCCTTTCATTCTTCTGAACTCCAGTGAATGCAGTGCCAACCTGCACACCCTTTATTCATAAGACAATCCCTTCTTCTCCAGAATCAACCTCGTGAACCTTCTCTGAACTATCTCCAATGCAAGTATATTCTTCATTAAGTAAGGACACCAAAACTGTATGCAGTACTCTAGGTGTGGTCTCACCAACGCCCTGTACAGTTATAACAGGATTCCCCTACATTTATATTCCATTCATTTTGAAAAAATAAGCAAACACTCCTTTTGCCATTCTAATTATTTGCTGTACCTTGAAGCTAACCATTTCTGATTCATGTACAAGGACCCACAGACCCCACTGTTCCTCAGCATTTTGTAATCTCTCGCAAATTAAAAAATAACATTCTTTTTTATTTTTCCTACCAAAGTGGATAACCTTGCATTCTCCCACATTAACGAACATCTGCCAGATTTTTGCTCACACACTTAGCCTCCCTCTACCCCTTTGCTGATTCTTTGCATCCTCCACACAATTTGCTTTCCCACCTATCTTTGTATCATCAGCAGGTATGGCTGCATTACATTCGGTTCTTTCAAACAAGTCATGAATATAGATTGTAAATAGTTGAGGCCCCAGCATTTATCCCTGTGGCACACCACTAGTTACAGATTGCCAACCTTAAAATGGCCCATTTAGCCCTACTCTCTGTTTTCTTTTAGTTAGCCAGTCCTCTATCTATGCTAATATGTTACCCCCACCCCGTGCGCTCTTATCTTGTGTAGAGCCCTTTTATGTGGCATTTTATCGAATGCCTTCTGGAAATACAAATACATGAAATTTACAGCTTTGCCTTTATCCACCCTGGTCATTACATCCGCAACGAGCCCCAGCTAATTTGTCAAACGTAATTTCACTTTCATAAAACGATCCTGGCTCTGCTTGACTATATCATGATTTTCTAAATAAGCTGCTACCACTTCCTTAATGATGGACTCCAGCAATTTCCCATTGACTGATGTTGGGCTAACTGGTCGAAAGATGCCTGCTTTCTGTCTCCCTCCATTCTTAAATAGGGACGTTACATTTGCGGTTTTTCAGTCCTCTGGGACCTCTCCAGAATCCAGGGAATGTTGGCAGAATACAACCAATGCATCCGCTGTATCTGCAGCCATCACTTTTAAGACTCTAGAATGCATGCCATCAAGTGCAGAAGGCTTTTCCACCTTCAGTCCCATTAGTTTGCCTAGTAGTTTCGCTCCAGTAATAGTGATTCTTTTAATAACCCCCCCTTCCCAATAACCCCTTGATTATCCATTATTGGGTTGTTTTTAGTGTCTTCTACCGAGAAGACCAGTACAAAATATTTGTTCAAAGTTTCTGCCATTTCCCTGGTTCACATTATTAATTTCCCAGGCTCATCCTTTAGGGGACCAACGTTAAATTAGCTGCTCTCTTCCATTTAATGCACCTATAGAAGCTCTTACTGTCTGTGTTGATATTTCTTGCTAGCTTAGTCTCATAAGCTATATTTTCTCTATCATTTATTTGTCGTCTTTTGCCGTTTCTAAAAATATCCCAATCCTATGGCCTTCCACTTTTCTTCACAAAATTGTATGCTTTTGTTTCCAATTTGATACTGTAAGATTCGAAAATTTTCATTAACTAATCACGCAAGAAAACAGGACTAATAATACAGCTTTATTGACCAAAAGAAGCTTATACAGAAAACCCTTTGATAAAAAGGGGCATACAAAATGGCCACCGGAACTCGTGATCAGTTTCCGGGACCATTTGATTTCTGTTACTGCAAGCCAGACAGGCTTGTGGATTGAGGACAGTAAGCCCGCGAAAGCCAGTATCGGGAAACCGAAACTCAGGGAACTGGGCATATATATTAATTGGATTCTAAGTACAAGACAGTTTCAGGTAACAGGATGGGGCCCATCAAGATATGGGCGGACAATTGAATGAACACTTAAACCCATTTACTGTACAAAGGAAAGACCGTTTAACAGCCATCAAGGGCAGTCTCCAGGCCGATTAATATGCGAACCAAGTTACGGTGACAAAGTAAAAGACATTATCGGCCAGGAAGGCCAGTTAAGCTATCACTGGCTCCCGTTACAAGACAAAGCGCCCCTGCAGAGATTTCTGTCCGCCAAAAATATTGCAAAGACTGGACTATGATCTGGCGGGAGATAAGACTGTCCCAAAAGGGTATAACTATGGATTTGAAAAGTCCATCAGGGCGATTGGGAATTTTGGCGATTGGCGATTGGCGATTCTCGTAAAGACACACTGGAGGCAACGCTTTACCTCGATGGCTACGCTTCACTCGTAGGACGATTCACTTCTTCGGTACAATTCGTAACTTCGGTGACGACGAGAAGACTTTGGCTGGGAAGCCAGCTCGGCCAGGCAAAGCTCAACCACGACGGGAAGACGGAGGAGGGTGGCCCGGGTACTTTTGTCGGGAGATCATCGACGACCCAGGCCGAAGAAGAAGACACCCTCAGGAAAACCGACGATCCAGGTCGGATAAAAAGGGACATTCCGTGCCTAGCCAGTCAGGGCCTCGATATACCATTCGGCCAGAAACTCTCGGACTCTCCCATGGACATCCAGTTCTTCAACAACTGTTAACGGATCCAGTCATGACGAGCGCGCATCGAGGCTGTGTCCACTGTCTCATCACCTGAGAGAGAGAAAAACAAGCTGCGCCAGAAGTTTCCAAATCCACGTGATGACGGAAAGCTGTACCAAAAGGCTGCGAACCCCCTCTTTTGCGAATCTGAAAGTGGTGAGCATGATTCCGAGTTCCTCAGGTCGAAACTTAGTCTAGGTCTAGGGGAGGGGGTAAGGGTAATCGTAATGTGTTTCCCCTTTTTCGATGTGCCGTGTGTTTCCCATTTCCATGGAATTAAATTTATAGATAGGTGCATGCTTGTAGTTGCTTTAATTTGTGCTTATGACATGTATTTTATAATGCTGCAAACTGTTTAATAATAAAAGCATCAATTTCGTGCTATTCAGCCTGGTCTATTGAGTCTTTCTCTGCACTACAGTTCCCTGCACCTAAGTTCAAGGTCTAGAACCGTAGGGGAGAGTGGGTCGAACCACTCAAGGGTAATTATTGCACGAAGCCTGGTAGGAGACCAGAACGAGCAAGAGAAACCCCCTTACAGAAATTTCACAGTGCTGGATATCTCGAATGGTTTCTGGTCCATTCCGCTGTGGCGGGAGGATCAGTACAAGTTTGCCTTTACTTTTAAAGGACAACAGTACACCTGGAACTGCTTGCCACAGTGTTTTCACAACAGCCCCAGCATTTTCCATCAATGCATGGTGGGAAGTTTAAAAGAATTTAGCCAGCCCAATCAGATAGTACAGTATGTGGACGACTTGCTCCTGTTCACGGACTCAAGGGAGGAGCACTGCCCACTATTAGCCGAATTATTGGAGCTGTTAGAAAGGAAGGGTTTCAAGGTAAACCCAAAGAAAGCACAGATCGGCCAGCAGGAGGTGAAATTCCTGGGTCTGGCCATCCGCGCTGGAGAAAGAGCCATAGATAAGGCTAGACGGGAATCGGTGCAAGATCTACCGATCCCTAACACAGTAACGGGTGTGAGGTCCTTTTTGGGACTGACCGGGTACTGCAGGGATTTCATCGAGGACTATGCAGCCACAGCAGCCCCGCTACTCCGACTCTTACACAAGGGAGTCGAGTGGTCTTGGGATGAGGGGTGTCAGGCAGCATTCGCGAAGTTGAAAAGGGATCTGCAGACCGCGCCAGCCCTAGGGGCCATAGATGGGGGGGAGGAGTTTTTCCTGGAAGTAGCCGCTAGTGGATACAGCCTGAGCGCCATGATGCTCCAGGAGTGACACGGCAAGCTGAGACCAGTGGTCTATTCCTCCAGGGTACTCACGGATGTGGAGAGGAGTTTTTCCAATTGCGAACGGCATCTCCTGGCCACGCATTGGGCTGTGAACAGATCAGTGATCTTCACAGGAACCTCTCCCATCACTCTCCTCACCCATCACACCCCCACAAAGATGCTTCTGGATGGAAGGATTAAGGATGGGACTGTAAGCAGCGCCCGGATTGCACGCTGGACCCTCCTCCTTTCCCAGATGGATCTCAAAGTTAAAGGTCTCTGCGAGCCGAAGCTCACAGCCAACATGGTATATCCCGGAACAGCCCATCGTTGTTCTGTTGAAGGGGTATGGGAGGTCAACATAGGTTTACGGGCCGGGATACATCCCACGGGCCACGAGATCTATGTAGATGGTTCCAGCACGGTATCTGCTGGCGAACGACTCACAGGGTGTGGAGTTTATGACCCTACGGCAAACATTGCCTTGGCAATTAAGCTCCCCAGCACTATGAGCGCACAGCAAGCTGAACTGTCCGCGGTGGCATACGTGGTTACCCACCCCAAGATCTTCCCAACCCCACACACGATTTGCTCGGACAGCATGTTCACGTGCAACTCGTGTACGGAATACCTCGCCATCTGGTCCCGCCGCGGATATACCTCCGTGGACGGACGGCCTTTAACAGTTAAGCCCTTGCTGGAAAAGATCCTGGCAGCTGTGGGGGAGGAAGGGGAGGTGTTCATCCACAAGGTGAAGGCTCATTCCACCAGAGAACCCCGCAGTCAGGGCAACCAGCAGGCGGATGCGCTAGCCAGGGAGGGAGCCCGCAACGGCATTTTCTGGGACCCCAATGGACCCGGACCCGTGGCGGCGATCCGAGGCAGGAAGGAGACTCCAGGGAACACAGGGGTGACACCGCCCCTAGACCTAAAAACCGTCCAGACTCTGGATCCCGCCCTAAAAACGGTCCTCAAAGCCATTACTGAGGGCAAGCAGGTAGAGGGTCCGTACAGTACGGCAGCCCTCTCAGTCAAGGAAGGCATGCTGTTCCGAGAGGAACAGTGGGTTGTGCCGCAGCAGCACCGGAGGGAATTCCTTCAACTGGCCCATGAGGGTCCAGGGGCAGGACACCCCGGGCCTGAGGTTACCTGGCAACGGGTAGAGCAGGCGGGATGGTGGCCGGGACTTAGAGACGAGGTCCGCGAGTTCTGTGCGAGCTGTCTTGTGTGTGCTGCAAACAACCCAGACTCCCAGAAAAGGAAGGTGCCCATGGGGCACATCAGGAGGGTAGAGGGACCATGGCAGTCGATTCAGGTCGACTACATAGGGCCCCTGCCCGCCGCCCAGGGCGGCTATAAGTTTTGCCTTGTCCTGGTGGATGTGTTCACCAAATGGGTAGAAGCTTTCCCGTGCAGAACAGCTACGGCGCTGGGGACTGCCAAGATCTTGATCCGGGAAGTGTTCTCACGGTGGGGACTCCCCCGTTTTGTTGAGTCCGACCAAGGGAGTCAGTTCACCAGTCAAGTGATGCAGAACACCCTCATGCTCTTGGGCATTGAAGGGAAGTGGCACGCAGCGTACAATCCCCAGTCATCCGGAATTGTTGAACGCATGAACCGGACCCTCAAGGAAAAGCTGAGGAAAGAGACAATGGGCTCGCCCCAGAAATGGGCAGAGGTCCTGCCTTTAGTCCTCATGGGGATCCGAGCCAACCAGTCCAAAAGTACGGGGTACTCCCCGCACGAATTAATGACTGGGAGGATCATGCGAACACCCACACATGTACTAGCCCCGGTGCTCACTGAGGGCCAGCACCAAGAGGTAAGGCGAGACAAGTTCGCCCAAACCCTTTTGGAGTGCCTGAAGCAGATTTATGGGCAGGCAGCTGGGAACATGGGGAGACAGCATCAGGGGAAGCGACTGTTGCTGGAACCTCGTAAGCGACAAGAGTGGGAAGTCGGAAACCAGATCATGGTTAGGAACTATGCCCGGGTGGGGAGTTTTGAACCACTGTGCACGGGGCCATACAGCATTGTAGACAAGGCCAGCCCCATGGTTTATGCAGTGAAGGTGCCCCGACGTACTAAATGGTTTCACATTAACCAGTGCAAACTGTTTAAGTCGGGTGCACAAGGGCAAACAACAGTGGCCAGGTCTGAGGACAAAAATCCTCAGCCTGTGACAGGGTCACAGACCACACAGGCTGGAACTGGCCTGCGTGAAGGGAGGAGTCATCCCATTGGAGTGGGAGGTCTCCCCTCTGATTTGGGATTCGGACGAGGAGGAGCCCGAATGGCTCGGCCCCGCCCTTGACCCGATCACGGAGGAGGATAAGTCAGAGGACGAAGATCCCGCCCTCGACTCCAGCTTAGGGGAGGTAGGGATTGGGGGCGGAGACACACTACATGTAGGGACAGGTGAGGTGGAGTCGGATGCCACAAATCCCGGCCCCGGGGGGGGGCGGAGCCTGAGGGAAGGGAGACGGAGCCGGCAGCTGTGGTGGGACCCCAGGCTGTGACGGTGAAAGTCCCAACCCCCGGACCATCAGCCCTGGGAGCCTCACCCAAGGCAGCCCCTCGTAGGTCGACTCGAACGCCCCAGCCCAGAAAGCAATGGCCCAATTCTCCCTATCTTCCCCAACCTCGGTACAGAGCAGCCCGAGAAAGGCATGATTCCCGTTCAGCAGCGACAGGCTGCGGGGGATCAAAGCCGAAGGTCAGTGCAGCCCCACCACAGGAAGCAGCGCACAGCAGCCCTCACAGGAATTAGGTAGGCTACCCGAAGGAGGGCGGCGCTGTATATAGGTTTAGGTAATGATGTTAAGTTTAAGTAATTTTAATGTTAGTTTAAGATGGGTAAAGTTTAAGATGATGGGATGTTTAAAAGATAGTTTTCAAAGTCTGCCCAGTATGTGTGGTTGTTTGGAAGTGGGGTCAAGGGACCCGAGCGTTCGTTTAATTAAGCCAGCAGCTGTTGGGAGGCTGGCTACATCATCTTATCGATTACAGAATCCAGGGATATGATGGAGAGGATTCTCGTGACGCTCGTGGCGATCGGGTGCGGGCTGGCCTACCGGGGCCGCACCAAGGACGTCATCATGTTCGGATGTTCCGGGGACACAGCCCCCATCGCGATGGATGGGACGGGGAAGCGAGAGGTTGACGAAACCGCCACCTACTTCCACCAAGGGAGATGGCCAGGATGGCTGGGGACGAGTTCTACGGAATACTCCAGCAATTTCGGTTTTCCCTACCAAGAGACTTCATTATCGTGCCCTCGGGTGAGGATCCTTGCACCCAGAGTCAGCGTTACCGTGGGAAAGAGGATCTGTTTGGTATGTAATGGGAACATACCACTAAGTCGGTGGTGGTGGCTGCGAAAGCTGGGAAAGGACATGAAGAACTCTACTATCGAGTGGGAGCGACTGGGTAACAATACCCATCGGACAATTACGGGGACTCACGGACAATTACGTGTGTGTTGGGACAAATGGTGGGAACCAGATGAAGGGATATATGTCTGTATGTGGGGGTCGAAACGCGTCTGCCCCAAGGGCGTATCCATCTTTTTCCAGAGGCAGTGGCAAGATGAAGGAAAGGGGATGAGATGGGATGTCAGCACTCGGGCGTGCGGAGCCCCATACTCCCCGATTCCAGTAAACGCCACTGAACTCATCACCCGCCCACGCAAGCCCCTGCCCACGATTCCGGTAGCGCTGGCCCAGAAGGAAGGGTGCCCTACCACCACAAAGGGACCCGGGAACGGTCTAGTATTGGTACCCACCGGACAGATGCTGTACCAAGGGGTACACTACGCGGTGGCCTCAGTGATTTTAAACCTCACTGATGTACAATTGCCTGAGTGGTGTCCCAGGGAAACGGAACAGTTGTACCAGGTACTGTTAACCCGAATGTTCAGACAATTTTACGAGTTTGACTTTGCCGACATCGACAAGGCCAAATTATACACCACACCACAGGAAGTTTTGGATCGGGTAGGAAGGCATAGAAGGGGTACTGTAAATGACATTTTCACTGCTTTTAACACCGGAACGTCTGTTGTCAACGCTCTAGACAATGTGGAGCTGCAGACACAGATCAATGGTTTAAAAACACAGTTGAGGAACATACTGACAAGCGAAAATAAGGTAGTGGGTTCTGAGCTGCATGAAGACCAAGCCATGACACTACACTTAAAGGAAATAATTGCTGAGCTGGAGAAGCAAGCTAGGACGGTAAATGCGCTCATTAAGGAGGATCGGAATGCGTCCGATCAGGCTGCGCAGAACGAGGCTTGTGTGCTATACGGGGCGTGGTTACTGGGCGAGGGCCGCAGTAAACTGGAGGATTAAAACAAGGTTTGGTCCCGTCCTGGATCAGCAACAAGCGCTTGCAAGCACTCCACCCTTTTGAGAATGCATTAAGTCCGTGCCAGCTCAGACTAGCTGCAGAAGCGTACCCAGTCCCAGTGGACTGCGGATGCTCAAACCACACTCTCATGGGAATAGTGGTAAGGATGCCGGTGTTGGGTCCCACAGCAAAGCCCGCCCCGGTATACAGGGTGGAGAACATTGGAATCATTCAGGGGGGTGCGCACATTCGTTACGCAGCGGTCCCACCTTATGTCATCAGATGGGAGCATACAATGACAGGCACCGACCTCTCGGGGTGTCGTAGCCGAGGAGCACACATCATCCTCTGCCCCCAGCATTTGAATGCCTTTTTGAAACCACAGTGCGGGTTCAGAGCCGCTAGCGCGAAGCCAATAAATTGCACCATGGAGGCAATGGCAAAGGACCATGTGCCCCCGCAGGTGGCATATATCGGAGGTGGGACATACTGTGTCACCACTGCAGCGCCTCACTACCGCCACAGACAGCACGAGGGGTGTCCGGTCAGTGACAGCAGATTCTGTTTCAAACCCAGGGCTGAAGTTCAATTGGCACAACAACGGATTGTCCCCATTCCTGCACCCTCCACCATTCACCTCACTGTAAAAGAGAATTTCACGGACTTGCAGCGATTCATCGCGCATTTCGGATATGTCATTCCCCCTCTCCCCGAACACCTCACCAAGATCTTAAAAGCCGTTATAGTTTCACAGAATCATTTCTACACACTGGAGCAGAAGACAATAGAGATAGGGAAAGACATATTGGACATAGTCACCCCACCATGGTGGGACCTGTTCACCAATATGGAGATCCTGGCCTGGATTAGAATAGCATCCCACATCCTAGTAGTGTGTCAGGTTTTAATTGTAATATTTTTATTGTTCGTGCATTGCAAGAGAGGCAAACGCCTCCAGAGGCACGAGAACACAGGAGAATGGAGAGAACACGATGTACGAGTGGGGGAAGAGGACACCCCAGTGTAAGCGGCTAGTATTAAAAGTTAAAGCGTGCCTCCATTTTTAGATTTCAGCCACTGCATGATTTAAGTGTGTGAATACTGTAATGTTATAGCCGTTGGTGAAGTTTTGTTTTTTTGATTAATAAAAGGTTTATGCAGGTGGTGCAAGGAGCATTGGCCCCTTCACATCTGAAAGATGAATGTGTTATAGTTTAAGGTAATACTGCCTGTGATTGTCCAACTGTACAGAAGGTAGTTTTTTGAAATGGGAACTGCATGTGTCATGGGGGTCATCGATAGTTAATTACCAGGAATGTTTGGATGTGAGGAATCGGAAAATTTACTCACCAAGGATTATTGATACTGTAAGCAAGCTATCAGTATCACAGGGCGGACTGTAAGATTCGAAAATTTTCATTAACTAATCACGCAAGAAAACAGGATTAATAATACAGCGTTATTGATCAAAAGAAGCTTATACAGAAAACCCTTCAATAAAAAGGGGCATACAACATGGCCGCCGGAACTCGTGTTCAGTTTCCGGGACCATTTGATTTCTGTTACTGCAAGCCAGACAGGCTTGTGGATTGAGGACAGTAAGCCCGCGAAAGCCAGTATCGGGAAACCGAAACTCAGGGAACTGGGCATACATATTAATTGGATTCTAAGTACAAGACAGTTTCAGGTAACAGGATGGGGCCCATCAAGATATGGGCGGACAATTGAATGAACACTTAAACCCATTTACTGTACAAAGGAAAAACCGTTTAACAGCCATCAAGGGCAGTCTCCAGACCGATCAAAATGCGAACCGAGTTACGGTGACAAAGTAAAAGACATTATCGGCCAGGAAGGCCAGTTAAGCTATCACCAGCTCCCGTTACAAGACAAAGCGCCCCTGCAGAGATTTGTGCCCGCCAAAAATATTGCAAAGACTGGACTATGATCTGGTGGGAGATAAGACTGTCCCAAAAGGGTATAACTATGGATTTGAAAAGTCCATCAGGGCGATTGGGAATTTTGGCGATTGGCGATTGGCGATTCTCGTAAAGACACACTGGAGGCAACGCTTCACCTTAACGGCTACGCTTCACTCGTAGGACGATTCACTTCTTCGGTACAATTCGCAACTTCGGTGACGACGAGAAGACTTTGGCTGGGAAGCCAGCTCGGCCAGGCAAGGCTCCACCATGACGGGAAGACGAAGGAGGGTGGCCCGGGTACTTTTGTCGGGAGATCATCGACGACCCAGGCCGAAGAAGAAGACACCCTCAGGAAAACCGACGATCCAGGTCAGATAGAAAGGGACATTCCGGGCCTAGCCAGTCAGGGCCTCGACATACCATTCGGCCAGAAACTCTCGGGCTCTCCCATGGACATCCAGTTCTTCAACAACTGTTAACGGATCCAGTCATGACGAGCGCACATCGAGGCTGTGTCCACTGCCTAATCGCCTGAGAGAGAGAAAAACAAGCTGCGGCAGAAGTTTCCAAATCCACGTGACGACGGAAAGCTGTACCAAAAGGCTGCGAACCCCCTCTTTTGCGAATCTGAAAGTGGTGAGCATGATTCCGAGTTCCTCAGGTCAAAACTTAGTCTAGGTCTAGGGGAGGGGGTAAGGGTAATCGTAATGTGTTTCCCATTTTTCGATGTGCCGTGTGTTTCCCATTTCCATGGAATTAAGCTTATAGATATGTGCATGCTTGTAGTTGCTTTAATTTGTGCTTATGACATGTATTTTATAATGCTGCAAACTGTTTAATAATAAAAGCATCCATTTCATGCTATTCAACCTGGTCTATTGAGTCTTTCTCTGCACTACAGTTCCCTGCACCTAAGTCCAAGGTCTAGAACCGTAGGGGGAGTGGGTCGAACCACTCAAGGGTAATTATTGCACGAAGCCTAGTAGGAGACCAGAACGAGCAAGAGAAACCCCCTTACGGAAACATCGTTTACTTCCTTAGTTAGCCGCGGATGATACCTCCTCTTAGATTCTTTCTTTCTCACTGGAATATATCTTTGCTGAGAGTTATGAAATGCATCCTTAAACTTTTGCCACTGTTTTTCTACAGTCTTACCCTGTGATATTTTTTCCCAGTCCAGTTAAAACAAGGCTGCCTTAATACCTTTGTAATTACCTTTGTTTAAGTTCAGGACCCTAGTTTCAGACCTAGCTATCTCACACTCAAAATGAATTCGAAATTCTGCCATGCTATGAATATTCTTCGCAAGAGGATCCTTGACTTCGAAATCATTAATTAATCCAGCCTCGTTACCCATTTGAACTTGAGGTGGTAGTGTTCTCGTGCACCTGCTGCCCTTGTCCTTCCAGGTGGAAGAGGTCACGAGTTTTGGGATGTGCTGACGAAGAAACCTTGGCGAGTTGCTGCAGTGCATGTTGTAGATGGTACACATGCAGTAACAGTACCGCTGGGGTGGAGGGAGCGAATGCATAAGGATGTGGATGGGGTGAAAAACAAACGGGCTGCTTCTCCTGTTCACACCTTTCAATCACCACCCTGAAATTACTAACCAATCTTCAGTTCGTTTAGTCATTTCTCCGCCTAATCCAAGCTAATTTCTCCGATCTTGTTCTGTACCCAGACCCGGGTGTGTGTTCTACTGCGACCGAGCAGTTTGCTGTAGATAGTCCCGGGTGGGTACTGCGCCTGGACAGGGGAGCTTGCTGTATGTGGGACAGGGAGTCTGCTATTCGGGTACCCGAGAATGTACTGTAACTGGATAGGGGAGCGTGCTGTAACAAGACCAGGGAGTGTGCTGTTCCGGTACCCAGGATGTACTGTACCTGAACTGCATGTGTGCGGTACCGCGTTCAGGAAGTGAGTAGAACCGGAAACAGGGACAGGGCATTAAAAGAATGGTGAGTTTTCTGCACTGGGACACGGAAATGTGCTTTACCGGTGTAGTGTATGTGCCTTTAAGAGCCCAAGGTGTGCTGTAATGCCGGAATTGCCACTCGGGCAAAATAAGCCTGTATATTGTGTATATCCGTTAGAACCCCCCCCCCAGACTTTGCTTTGTAAAAACCTATGAACCAACTCCTGTCTTCAGTGTCTTTATCAACACACGGACACTACAGTGGCGATGAAGTGGAAACGGACTTACCTGCAATTCGGCAGCACCTCAAGGACATCGATTCCTCGGGCGTCCAGAAGACTCAAGGAAGTGAGAGAAGCTGTGGTTTCACCAGCTGGCCAAGCTGGTGGCAGGAACTGTGCTAATCCTTCCTGGGCGTCAGGCTGGGGCTCCAGCGGCTGGCTCTGCAGCTGAGACAGGCAGCGAAATCAGAGGCAAGCAATAACGGACTGGGAGGGAGCACTCGGGAGACGGCTGGTGCGGCAAGCAGGTCAGCATTCAGACCTGGAGAGAAACTCCGGCGGGAACGAGTCTCCAACAGTAAATTTTAAAAAAAGAACAGACACCGCAGTAAACAGCGTTGTCATCGGCAGCAGCGGCGGGAAAGCACGGGAAGCGCCATATCTTTGCTGCAGAAAAGAAAAAAAGCACGGGACGCACCATATCTTTTCTGAAATGCCTAAGTCTGGCAATATTGATGCTTTTGATAGCGAAATAGAGGATTGGACCACATACATGGAAAGAGTAGAGGTATATTGCACTGCAAATGGAATAGAAGATGAAAAAAATGCTTCAGTACTTTGAACTTAATGGGCGCAAAGGCATATGGGCTGTTACGAAATTTAATCACTCCAGCCAAACCAAAGGACAAGAATTTTAAAGAAATTGTTGATACCCTGCAGGAGCACTTAAACCCAACACTGCTGCTGATAGCGGAATGATTCAAGTTCTTCAAGAGAAATCAACACAAGAATGAAAGTAACGCTGATTACCTAACCGAATTAAGAAAGCTATCAATTCGGGGCAGGACTATCAGATTATCTTCGAGACAAATTCCTTTGCGGTCTCTTAAGTGAAGGAACACAAAAAAGGCTGCTTTCTTAAAAAGATTTAACATTGGACAAAGCTTTCAGTATGGCTGTATCATACGAAGCAGCAGCAAGAGGAGCTGCAGAGATACAACAAAAGACACAGGACTTCGGCACCCATGAAATGACACAGGGTTTCGAAAGATGTTATCGCTGCGGCAGATCCACCCATAACCAGAGGGACTGCTGGTTCAAGGCCAAAGAATGCAGGCAATGCGGAAAGATTGGACACATTGCACGGGTATGCCGATCTGGACAAAATAAATCCAGAGACAGAAAAAAAAAAATCAATAAAGTACAGGGAGGTACAAATGATGACGGACAGTAACTCCGAAGACCAAAAGAGTGATAGCGACTTTGAAAACAGGAGACTAAGCTGTCTCAAATTACATAATGTACTTGCCAAAGATGATTACCAAACCATTTGGGTTACCCTCACGATAGCAGGGTCCCCAGTTAAAATGGAGCTAGATACAGGATCAGCTCTAACCGTAATAAATCGACGGGTTACGAGAGGCTATTTTCGCATATACCTCTAATAGACACATCCATTATCGTAAAAACATATACGGGGCAGAAAGTATACCCCAAAGGAAAAATAAGGGTGCCTGTTGTATACAATGGCAAATAAATACAAAAGTTGTATTTATACATTCTACAAGATGGTGGTCCACCATTGTTGGGACGTGAATGGATCAGAAAGATACGTTTAGACTGGCACTCCATTCAGGCACTGACGGTGACCAGTAAGAAAAAAACCAATGATGACATCATACCTGAACGATTAAAAGACATCTTGGCAAACGCCAAAGAAGTGTTTCAAGTGAAACTAGGAACCTTGAAAGGCATCATCACCTCAATAAAAGTGGAAGATGCAGCAATTCCCAAATTTTTTAAGGCAAGACCGGTGCCATACGCAATACGTCCAGCAGTCGAGGCAGAGCTGGAGAATTTGGAAAAAGCAGGCGTATTATCCAAAATAGATTGGAGTGAGTGGGCAACACCCATCGTTCTAGTCATGAAAAAAGCATTGAATAAAGATAAATCTGAAGAACAGAGAAAAATTCGCATCTGTGGAGACTTCAAGGTGACTGTAAACCCGGTCCTTCACACAGTACAGTATCCTCTTCCGAGGATAGAAGATATTTTCGCCTCACTATCCGGAGGGAAACGTTTAACCAAAATTGACTTGGCACAGGCATATCTACAGATGGAGGTCGAGGAGGCCTCTAAAAATTATCTCACGATAAACACACACAAAGGCCTGTACCAGTACAATCCACTGGTTTTTGGAGTAGCATCAGCTTCAGCTATCTGGCAAAGAGCTATGGAGCAAGTCCTGCAAGGGATTCCGGGGACTCAATGCTACTTAGATGACATCCTTGTAACAGGAGAAAACGACAACGAGCACCTTGCCAATTTGGAGCAGGTGCTCTCTAGGCTGAAAGAACGGGGCCTACGAGCGAATTGCCCTAAGTGCGAATTTATCCAAAATCAGATATCATATTGTGGCCACATAATTAATAATGAAGGGTTGCATAAGTCACCTGAAAAAATTGAAGCGTTCATAAAAGCCCCAGCACCTGAAAATGCTTCACAATTAAAGTCGTTCCTGGGATTAATAAATTACTATCATAAATTTTTACCGAACTTATCAACTCTCATACACCCTCTTAATGAACTTCTACAAACAGGTGTCATTTGGAAATGGAACGAAGACTGTAAACGTGCCTTCCATAAATGCAAAGACTTAATCACATCCGAAGAAGTTTTGGCTCATTACAACCCATCACTGCCAATCAGACTGGCGTGCGATGCATCCCCTTACGGCATAGGAGCAGTATTATCCCATAAATTCCCTGATGGCTCAGAACGGCCGATAGCTTTTGCGTCACGCTCATTAAACTCAGCTGAGCGTAACTATGCCCAAATCGACAGGGAAGCACTCAGCCTGGTATGGGGAGTGAAGAAATTCAACCATTACCTACACGGACAAAAATTTACCTTGTTGACTGACCATCAACCCCTCATCTCCATATTCAACCCTAAAAAAGGTGTTCCCATTATGACAGCGCAAAGGCTACAGAGGTGGTCCCTTTTTCTAGGGGCACACCAATGCAACATAGAATACAATGGATCAAAACAGCATGGGAATGATGACGGTTTATCACGCCTACCGTTGCCAATGGTAGAAGAGGCACCTACAGTAGACCCAGTAGAGATGTTCCACTCTACCATAGTGGAATGTCTACCAGTAACAAATTCTGCCATTGAAAGGGAGACAAGAAATGACCCGACTCTCTCACGGGTCTACGATTTAACAGTGAAGGGATGGCCAGCACTTGGCGAACCACTGTTGTCAGCATTCTCGCAAAGAAGAGAACAGCTGTCAGTGTGCCGAGGAACCTTGATGTGTGGATCCAGAGTGGTAATTCCACCCAAACTCCAGGATAAAATGTTAAAGGAGCTTCACGAGGGGCATCTGGGTGGACTGAAAATGAAGAACCTAGCTAGGGCGTTTGTATGGTGGCCAGGTATCGATAGAGACATCGAAGAAATGACCAAGAGCTGCCTAGGATGCCAGAAGGTCCAAAACGCTCCACCTCAAGCCCCTCTACATCCATGGGAGTGGCCCTCATCTCCCTGGCAAAGGGTGCACATCGACTTTGCTGGTCCATTTATGGACTCAATGTTCTTAATCACGGTTCATTCACACTCCAAGTGGCCAGAGGTAATAAAGATGTCCTCCACCACCACGGAAAAAAGCATCACAGTATTAAGGACCATATTTGCCAGGAATGGGCAGCCGGAACAGATATGTTCTGATAATGGACCGCAATTTGTGTCCGAAGAATTCAGAAAGTTCTTAAAAAACAATGGGGTTAAGCACTACACGTCCGCCGCATACCATCCCGCCACCAATGGATTGGCTGAAAGGTTTGTCCAGACCTTCAAGAAGGCCATAAAGGCCATGGGTAATGAAGACATAAACCTTCAGCACAAGGTGGATAACTTCTTATTCGCATACAGGAATGCAACACATAAGATTACCAACCAAACTCCCACCATGATGTTCTTCAATAGAAACCCAAGATGCCGGCTGGATTTGGTCAAGCCTAACATCAGTAGGGACGTGGAGAACCGGCAGTTTCAAGGCATGAATGAAAGGCCAACTAGAACCTTCCAGATAGGTCAACAAGTTTTGGCCCGGGACTACCGTACCGAGAAATGGCAGCCTGAAACTATCTGCACACGACTAGGACCACTGATGTATACCGTGGACATCGGAGAAAGCATAATAAGGCGCCATGCTGATCAAATCATAAAGTCATCTGAAAAGGGACAACCTACACGACAACTCTATACATCTAACGATGAAGTAGAGATACCCATATCTACCTCCGATCCGGTGATACTGGAACCCGATGAAACGACACTGGCATTCAAGCCGAATCAGCCTTGCCAGAAGAACCAACTACACCACCAGAAACTACTACACCCCCGAGGCGTTATCCGGACCGAGTCAGGAAGCCTACTGAGAGACTGACTTATAATTAATTAATGTCAGCAATGTATATTATTTTGCTTATAACATGTAATTCATAATTACTTAAAAGATGATGTACTGGATAGCTAAAAGGGGAGGAATTGTAGTGTATGTGCCTTTAAGAGCCCCAGGTGTGCTGTAATGCCGGTAATTGCCACTCGGGCTATATAAGCCTGTATATTGTGTATATCCATTGGAACCCCCCCCCCCAGACTTTGCTTAGTAAATACCTATGAACCAACTCCTGTCTTCAGTGTCTTTATCAACACACGGACACTACAACCGATACCTGGGACTGTGCTGCAAAACGTCCCATGATTATGCTCTATGGGACCCGAGATATGCTGTGCCTGAACAGGATATTGTGCTGAAGGGTGAACCGGCAGTTTGCTGTACCAGGACCAGGGCATGGACTGTACCGGGACCAGGGAGTGTGCTGTAGCTGGGCAGTGGATTGTGCTGTACTGGGACTAATTTAGAAACATAGGAGATAGGAGTAGGAGAAGGCCATTCGGCCCCTCGAGCCTGCTCCACCATTCAATGAGATCATGGCTGATCATCCAAACTCAGTACCCTGTCCCTACCTTCTCCCCATATTCCTTGATCACTTTAGCCTTAAGAAATATGTTTAACTCCTTCTTGAATATATTTAATGATTTGGCCTCAACTGCCTTCTGTGGTAGAGAATTCCACAGGTTCTCTACTCTCTGGGTGAAGAAATTCCTCCTCATCTCTGTCCTAAATGGCTTACCCCTTAAAGACTGTGACCCCTTGTTCTGGACTTCCCCGCCATCGGGAACATCCTTCCTGCATCTAGTCTGTCCAATCCTGATAGAGTTGTATAAGTTTCAATGAGTTCCCCTCTCATTCTTCTAAACTCCAGCGAGTATAAGCCCAATCGACCCAAACTCTCCTCATACGTCATTCCTGCCATCCCAGGTATCAGTCTGGTGAATCTTCGCTGCACTCCCTCTATGGTAAGAACATCCTTCCTCAGATAAGGCGACCAAAACTGCACACAATACTCAAGGTGTGGCCTCACCAAGTCCCTTTACAACTGCAGCAAGACATCCTTGTTCCTGGACTGGAATCCTCTCGCTACGAAGGCCAACATACCATTTGACGTCTTTACCGCCTGCTGCACCTGCATGCTTACCTTCAGTGACTGGTGCACAAGGATACCAAGGTCTCGTTGCATTTCCCCTTCTCCCAATTTATTGCCATTCAGATAATAATCTGCCTTCCTGTTTTTGCCACCAAAGTGGGTAACCTCGCACTTATCCACATTATACTGCATCTGCCATACATCTGTCCAATCACCCAACCTGTCCAAATCATACTGGAATTTTGGCCCTCCTCCTCACAGCACACACCCACCCAGCTTTGTATCGTCTGCAAACTTGGAGATATTACATCTAGTTCCTGCGCGGTCCCGGGACCATAGAGTGTGTTGCATCTGGACCATTGAAATGTGTTGTACCAGGACCCGAGAGTGTTCTATACCGCTACAGGAGATTGAGCTGTACCAGAGGCTGCAAACTTAGCATAACATTCTCTTTTATGATGTCGCTCCGATCTCTACGTTTCCTCTTTTAATCTCTCTAAAGGTGGATCGAGTTATTATTGGGCAAATTTTCTTAGTTAATTTCTGACTCTGATTTATTCAACAATAGGTAAATCATCCAGAATATTGAGTTAAATGAAATATGGTCGGTGTAATTCTTTCAACATCTGCCCGTAAACTGTTCAAGAATAAATAATGCACTTAGACTGACACAAGGGTTCGATTGGAATTAATGCAAACAAGTGTCTCTTTTTCTTTATCTGTCCTTCACAGATTAGCAGTGATCAGATAAATGAGTCAAACCTGAGGTACTAAACGCCACCTGACTGACGGGAAGTTGTGAACTAATGGTGTATTGTTGGGAAATATTCACCACAAGGGCTCATTTCCCCCATAAAACCGTGGACTGCGAGCTCAGCATTGGACTGTCTGAAGCAGCTAACCGCACTTGGGCAAGTATCTGCTTAAACCTCAGCTGTATATAACACGTGTCTGGGCCCTGTCCTTGTTAAAAATGGCCATATTCCCGAACTATCACATTAACATATTTTTAATATTGGACCCAAGTTTGAATTGTATCAGAAAATATTACAAATTAAAATAACAAGAGAGTGAACTCTGCAGGATACGAGACAGAAATCATAGTCAAAGCAGTAAAGAATGACACAGCACAGAATAAAGACATTCGCCCCACCGTGCCTGTGGTAGAGCTTTCAAATTAAACCCAGTCGCCTGGAATTGGAAAATACCATCAGCTTTGCGTCCAGTTTCCACCCTTCCCTCGCCTTCACATGGTCCATCACCGACTCTCTCCTTCTCTTCCTCGACTTCTCCATCTCCATATCTGGTGATAGGCTACTGACCAATAACCACTTTCGGCCCACTGTTTCCCACAGCCACCCGGACTAGACTTCCTCCCACCCACTTCATGTAAGGACTCTATAGCATTCTCCCAAATTACTCCACCTCCATCGCATCTGCACCAATGATGCCACCTTCCATACTAATGCTTCGGATATGTCTTCATTTTTGCTCACCGGAGGATAACCTTCCATCGTGGTTGACAGGGCCACCGACCATGTCCATCCCATTTACTGCACTTCTGCTATCACATTTCACCGTTATCCCTGATCCAAGATTTCGTGCTCCTTGTGCTCACCTTCCACCCCACCAGCCTTTACATTCAACAGATTACCCTCCACCATTTACGCCACCTCAAGTGTGATGCTCACACCAAATACATCCACCCATCCCCGTTCAGGATGCCCAAGGGAACGTCCCCTCCATGAAACTTTGGTCCACTCGTCAATTATCCCCAGCAACCCCAACCCATCCCACGACACATTCCAATGCAAGCGCAGGAGATGAAAAAGCTGCCTTTTTACCTTCAGCCTTCATCCAGGTTCCCAAACACTCCTTCCAGGTGAAACAGAAAAATACTTGTATGTTTTTCAATTTAGGACACCGTATTCGCTGTGCACGATTCTGTCTCCTCTACATTACGGAGATCAAAGGTTGATTAGGTAATCACTTTGTGTAACATCTCGGTTCAGACCGCAAGAATGTCCCAAAGCTAATGTTTGCCTATCAATTTCATTCTCCATCTCACTTCTACTCTGACCTCTCCAACCGCGGCCTCCTACATTGTATTAATGAAGCTCAATATAAGCTCGAGGAGCAGCACCTCATCATTCGATCAGACGCTTTGCAACCTTCCAGACTCAAAATTGAGTTAAACAATTTCTGATCACAAACACTGCTTCCATTTTTTCGAACAGCAGCTGTTATTAATGATTGACCTGTTCCCATTTACACCTCCTCTGGACCCATCTTTTGTTACTTTACTTGTCCCATTGCCACTTCCTTTTGCCTTGCAGCATCATCCATTTTTCACTCAACCTGCCCTGCCTTCCACCCTGTAAAACACCATCCCCTCTGTCCGTTCCTCCTCTAAATCTTTACCTGTCTTTGTACTTGCTGAATCCCTGGTACATCTTTAACTTTTTCGAGTTCTGATGAAGGGTCATCCACCTGAAATGTTAACAATGGCCTGGAAATTGCGGGCGCAGGCTTGGTGGCCGCAGACGCCTCTGAACAGAAAAAACAACGTACGAACTTTCCTGGTGTCTCCATCGTGTCTGACTGTTCTGGTCCTGGAACTGCAAGCATTTGCCTACACAAGGGCCCACGGATCCCAGAGGCGCATGCGAAGCCCTTGGAGCATGTGAGCCAGGTAAAACAATCAAAATGGGGGATTTTTGTCATGCTTATGTGGATTCCGTATACATTCGGAATCCCAACAGCGTGATAGAAACTACCTAATAAAAAAATTCACCAGAATTAAATGTAAAATAAATGATCACACATTCAAAATTAATTAAAATAAAGAACATAAGAACATAAGAAATAGGAGCAGGAGTAGGCCAATCGGCCCCTCAAGCCTGCTCCACCATTCAATAAGATCATGGCGGATCTGATCCTAACCTCAAATCTTCTATCACTCTCCATCCACCCGAGCCCATGTGATCTCCCGGGAGCGGTGAAAAACCAGATGAAAGACCCAATGGCCAATTTAGGAGACAATAATCTGGAAAATTCCTCTCCGACCCATCTAGGCGATCGAAACTCGTCCAGGAGATGACTCTGTCCCTATATTTTCTACAGTACTTACCTTCTGTAAAGGCGATCTCCACCCCAGCCAGGAACAGGAATCAAACCATCTCCTGAAATCTAACACAGAATTAGAACACAATAGGAGCAGGACAAGGCTACACGGCCCCTGGGCCCACTCCACTACCCACAGGGCCATGACCGATCCGAACCTAGACTCATGTCCAATTTTCTGCCCGCTCCCCGTAACCCTTAATTCCCTTTACTTCTAGGAAACTATCTATTTCTGTTTTAAATTTATTTAATGATGTAGCTTCCACACATTTCTGGGGCAGCAAATTCCACAAACCTACCACCCTCTAAGTGAAGAAGTTTATCCTCATCTCAGTTTTGAAAGAGCAGCCCCTTATTCTAAGATTATGCCCCCTAGTTCTAGTTTCACCCATCATTGGAACATCCTCACCGCATCCACCCAATCAAGCCCCTTCACAATCTTATATGTTTCAATAAGATCGCCTCTCATTCTTCTGAACTCCAATGAGTAGAGTCCCAATCTACTCAACCTCTCCACATATGACCACCCCCTCATCCCCGGGATTAACCGAGTGAACCTTCTTTGTACTGACTCGAGAGCAAGTATGTCTTTTCTTAAGTATGGAAACCAAAACTGTACGCAGTATTCCAGGTGCGGTCTCACCAAAGTTCGATTAAATATCTAAAATGAAGTTTAATACTTTGAAACATCTTTTACACATTTTAAGACTGTTAAAATTACCTGAAACAAGTTTTAAATGTATGTGTATTTTTAAATTAGAGTCATAGAGTCATAGAGTAATACAGCACAGAAAGAGGCCCTTCGGCCCATCGCGTCCGTGCCGGCCATCAAGCCCTATCTAAATTGATCCCATTTTCCAGCATTTGGACCGTAGCCTTGTATGCTATGGCATTTCAAGTGCTCATCCAAATGCTTCTTGAATGTTGTGAGGGTTCCTGCCTCTTCTACCCTTTCAGGCAGTGAGTTCCAGATTCCAACCACCCTCTGGGTGAAAACATTTTTCCTCAAATCCCCTCTAAACCTCCTGCCCCTTACCTTGAATCTATGCCCCCTTGTTATTGACCCCTCTACTAAGGGGAAAAGTTCCTTTCTATCCACCCTTTCTATGCCCCTCATAATTTTGTAAACCTCAGTCAGGTCCCCCCTCAGCCTTCTCTGCTCCAAGGAAAACAACCCCAGCCTGTCCAGTCTTTCATCATAGCTGCAGCGCTCCAGCCCAGGTAACATCCTGGTAAGGCTCCTCTGCACCCTCTCCAAAGCAATCAAATCCTTCCTATAGTGTGGCGACCAGAACTGCACACAGTACTCCAGCTGTGGCCTTACCAGCGTTTTGTACAGCTCCATCATAACCTCCCTGCTCTTATATTCTAGACCTCGGCTAATGAAGGCAAGTATCCCATATGCCTTTTTAACCACCTTATCCACCTGTTGTGCTGCCTTCAGGGATCTATGTACATGCACACCAAGGTCACTCTGATCCTCTGTCTATCCTAGGGTCTTACCATTCATTGTGTATTCCCTTGCCTTGTTAGTCCATCCAGAATGCATCAAATCACACTTTTCAGGGTTAAATTCTATTTGCCACTGTTCCGCCCATCTGACCAACCCATCTATATCGTCCTGTAGCCTGAGGCTTCCCGCCTCGCTATTTATCAACCCACCAATTTTCATGTCATCTGCAAAATTACTGATCATACCTTTTACATTCACATCCAAATTATTAATGTAGACCACAATCAGCAAGGGAGCCAGGACCGATCCCTGCGCTACCCCACTGGACACAGGCTTCCAGTCACAAAAACAACCTTCCACCATCACCCTCTGCCTTCTGCCACTAAGCCAGTTTTGGATCCAATGTGCCAAGGCACCCTGGATCCCATGGGCTCTTACCTTCCTGACCAGTCGCCTATGCGGAACTTTATCAAAAGCCTTACTGAAATCCATGTAAACCACATCCACTGCACTACCCTCATCCACACACCTAGTCACCCCCTCGAAAAATTCAATCAAATTGGGTAGACATGGTCATCCCTTAACAAAGCCATGCTGGCTATCCCTAATTAATCCCTGCCTCTCCAAGTGGAGCCCAATTCTGTCCCTCAGAATTGTTTCCAATAATTTCCCTGCCACTGATGTTAGGCTCACTGGCCTGTAATTCCCTGGTTTATCCCTACTACCCTTCTTGAATAATGGTACTACATCACCTGTACTCCAGTCCCCTGGCACATCCCCTGTGGCCAGAGGGGTTAAGAAAATTTGTGTCAGAGCCCCTGCAATCTCCTCCTTTGCCTCACATAGTAGCCTGGGATACATCTCGTTCGGGCCTGGGGATTTATCCACTTTTAAGCCTGCTAAAACCACTAGTACCTCCTCCCTCTCGATGCTAATATGTTCAAGAATATCACAGTCCCCCTGCCCGATTTCTATGTCCACATATACCTTCTCCATAGTGAACACAGATGCAAAAAATTCATTATAAACTCCACCTACATCCTCTGGCTCTACACACAGCTTGCCACTTTGGTCCCTAATGGGCCCTACTCTTTCCCTAGTTATCCTCTTGCCCTTAATATACTTATAAAACACCTCAGGATTTTCCTTTATTTTGCTCACCTGTGTTATTTCATGGCCACTCCTCGCTCTCCTAATTTCTTTTTTAAGTATCCCCCTCCATTTTTTATACTCCTCTAGGGCTTCCTCTGTCTTTAGTCCTTTCTATCTGCCAAAATCCCCCCATTTTTTCCTAATCCATTCTCGTATAACACTTGACATCCAAGGTTCCCTGGACTTGCTGGTCCCACTCTTGACCTTTACGGGAGCATGTTGCCATTGTACTCTCTCAATTTCCTTTCTGAAAGACTCCCATTGCTCCGATGTGGATTTTCCTTCATTTACATTAATACGAATGTTATTTTACTATTTCTTTAAACGCCTACACTGATGAAAGAAGGCCTTATGCCTGCTTTTACCAGGCATAAGGGTTTCGTGGCTATTCGCTAGGCAGTAGTTGGGGAAATAGACCCATTCTGCACCAGTGAAAGTGATTTCTACCGGATGTGCTGGATCTGTCCAAGCGAAGCTTGACACATCACAACTGAGAGGTTCTCACACATGTGCAGCGCATGTGAAAACCCAGAACATGTGGGCCAATTCTCAAGGCTGTGCATATGCTGCGGGAGCCATAGTAAAATCCACGCCTTGGATTCTCTCTCCACCGATGCTGCCTGACCTGCTCAATATTTCCAGCATTTTCTGGTTTTAGTTCAGATTTCCAGCAGTTGCAGCATTTTGCTTTTGCCTTTATATCACTTCCGTGCTGCCTTTCCTTTATTAACCCAGGCTTTCCAAATGCCAATTATTATTTTCCTGAATGTTCATATGGATTATTGGGCAACAATCTGTGGTCGGCGGTGTAGCACTGGAGTGCGGCCTCCTACTTCCGAAAATAATACGCACTTACCTTCAAAAGGCCCAGGAGGAGAGATTTACTCTTCAGCCTTTACATTTTTCTGCACAGTGTACGGTAAGGCCGGAAGCGCAGGGTGCAGCCCAGGTCTAGGGGAATGCACTCCCTCTAAAGTTATCTGAACGAAGCCATGGCGAATCTAATTTATCTCAGTATTTTACTTTGAAATTACATTTCAAAACGTTTTAAAACTTCTAAAAAGTTTCAATTAAACTGTAAGTTAAACTTGTTTAATATATGAGCATTTTGGTTTTTTATTCATCCAAACTCTTAATATATTATTCGCTATGTATACAACTTCCTCTTTAGATTCATATTTGTAGCTCATCGAATGTAATAACTGATCATTGGCACTTTATTGTTGACTTATACAATAGCATAGGGTACGGTAGCTTAGTGGTTGTGTTACTGGACAAGTAATCCAGAGGTCTGGAATAATAATAATAATATTCTAGTAGGCATGAGTTCAAATCCCACCAAGGCAGCTGGGGAATTTTAATTCAGTTAATTAAATAATTATGGAAAAGAAAAGGCTAGTAGCAGTAATGGTGACCAGGAAACTATTGGATTGTGGTGAAAATCCATTGGGTTCACCAATGTCCTGCAGGGAAGGAAATCTGCTGCCCTTACCCGGTCTGGCTATGTGTGACTCCAGACCCACAGCAATGTGGTTGAATCTTAATTGCCCTCTGAAATGTCCCAGCAAGCCACTCAGTTTTACCAAATTCCTACGACAATGTTAGCACTGAGGGAGCGCTTTAACCACATGGAATGCAGCGGTTCAAGAAGGTGGCACGCCACCACCTTCTCAAGGGCAATTACAGATGGTGCAATAAATGCTGGGCCTGTCAGCAACACCCACCATCCGTGAAGGAGCAAGTATAAAGCAGAAAAGGTTTAAAGATAAGGCTGAGTACTTAAATACTGTGCACATGTCAATTCTGACGGTTATTGTAAGGCTTGCGAATCTACAATATGGGTGTGTAATAGTTTCACTTGCCATTGTAGGCCCATCTAATTTCCTGTTAATCTATATCAGTCTTAATATCATGTATACAACGTTGAGCACGCTAACAGTGTTATTACTACAGCCGGAGAGGGTAAATCTTGCGCTGTTTCTTACTCCACTGGATTACTTTTTCTCCACTCTCCATTACCCCTCTCTCTCCCTCTCTCTATCTCTGCTAGTGTAACTGTTTCTCGCTAAAGAACATGGCCTAGAAATTCAGTGGGTTGCGCCAGCCGCTAACGCCATAAAAGGGCTATATTTCCGGCGCTAAACACTTAGCGCCTGAACGCAGTCCGATCTGCGCCGACGCCCAAATTCAGTTGACATTTAGCGCTGGCGCAAAGTGTTTGTGCCCGCTCAGGTGCGCGTGCAGCTTATGATGTCATATCGTCGCGCAACGCTGTTTGTGCGCCCCAAACCGGAAATTCAGTGGCACCCGCCCAATGTGGGCGTGGCGCTGCTAAGAACTGTGAGGTGGAACGCAAAAGAGGCCCTGTGGGCCTTGGGGAGCACAAATTAAAGGGCACTTACACTGACCTATAAAGCCCAGCCATTTTGCTGCAATGACTTTACTGCTTTGGATTTCTGGACAGAGACCAAGGGACAGAGGTTACAGATTTGGGACAATATAGGAGAGGTATTTTTGGCTTCTGGCCAGTGCTTTGACATTTGATTCATTGTGATTTATCTGTTCTCAACTTTATTATGGGGGCTGCATTATGTGCGAAGGGCTCGCAGACGCTGTGAGAGAGGGCCAGCCATGCCGAGACGCAGAGGGGCCATCAGGCGTCAGCAACGTAGGCCTTACCCACTCAGGCAATACCGGCAGCAGGTGTCCTATCTCACCATGACTGCGGCGCATTGTGTGAAGAGGCTGCGCTTCAGAAGGGAGGTGGTTGCAAAGATCTGCCAGCTGCTTCACACAGATCTGCATCCACAGCTGATGTGCAGGACGTCTCTCTCGGTGGAAGTGAAGGTCACGGTGCCTCTGAACTTTTATGCAAGCGGCTCCTTCCAAGCTGCTGCTGCGGACTTAGCGAACATCTCCCAGTTCGCCGTGCATCGCTGCATCCGGCAGGTCACCGATGCACTTTACGCGAGGAGACACCAATTCATCTCCTTCCCCATGACCCGACAGAGGCAGGAGCAGCGTGCAGTCGGATTTGGCAGGATCACGGGCTTCCCCATGGTGCAGGACGCCATTGACTGCACGCATGTGGCTATGCGGGCACCTATCCACAATGCCGAGGATTACCACAACCGGAAGGGCTACCATTCCCTAAATGTACAGCTGGTGTGTGACCACAGGCAGCGCATCCTAGCTGTCAATGCCCGCTTCCCAGGAAGCAGCCACGATGCATTTATCCTGCGCCAGACTACTGTGGCTGACATGTTCGAGGCACAGCCTCCACCAAGGGGATGGCTTATCGGGGACAAGGGCTACCCTTTGTGCACATGGCTCATGACCCCGCTCCGCGCACCCAGGACCCCAGCGGAGAGGCATACAATGAAAGCCATCAAGCCACAAGGAACATCATCAAGCAAACGATAGGCGTCCTCAAGCAACGGTTCCGCTGCCTGGATCGTTCCGGAGGATCTCTTCAGTATTCGCCGGATAGAGTCTCCCAATTCATCGTCGTGTGCTGCATGCTGCACAACCTGGCTATCCGCAGGACTCAGGCACTGCCACCTGGCATTGCACCACCACCTCAGGAGGACGAGCAGGAGGAGGAGGAGGAGGAGGAGGACCAGCCCAGGAGGGAGCGACAAGGGCCAAGGGCCGTCCGCCGGGGGCTTATTGATTGACACTTCTAGGCCCCCTGTCAGGGAATGGCCTGTGGCAATGAACGCACCTGAGGCAGCCGCTCCGCAAGCCCTCAGCCGGTTAACGCAACAACCACTTCAAACATGACACCTGGACATGCTGAATAAATCAAAAGCTTTATCTCACAAACTCAGGGCCCTTCCCACATGAAACAGAAAAACAGACAAGACCCCCAAAAAACAGTCAAAAACATCTGTCACTCCCAAAACCTGGGGAGGACTAACAAAACTTGCCCATCCAAAAGGCCTTCAACAGCGGCCTTACAAAAATAAGCCACCCCCCCACAACAGAGACAACCCCATGAAAACAAAAAATGCCTTGATCCTCGGCCTTAACAAAATAATGCCCCGCACAACACAAGCCTCCCAATATAAAAGAAACCGCTCTCACCACACTCTAATGGGTGTGCCGAGAGGGCGAGTCCTTAGACAGGCTTCTCCGGCCCCTGGCCGACCTGCTGCTCCACCTCAACCTGGGCCCTGCGGGTGTGGCGAGGCTGGGGGAAGGCTCATGAGGGCCACAAAGCATGTCGGCAGATGCCCTTGGGGGTCGGCCTAGACGAGGCCTGGCCCGGGAGGGGCCGGCTGCTGACTGCTGCAGCTGTGGCTTGGCAGCATCAGTCTTAGCAGCAGCTCGTCGCACCTTGGCTGGGGGAGTGGCAGTGTCGGCAGCACCATTGGGGGCAAGCTGGCTGAAGGCAGGTGCGCGCTGCTCGCCAGAGACACTGGCACTCGGCCGGGCTGGCAGTGTAGCAAGCACAGCAATCTGGGGGAGGCCAGACCGCTGTGCTGCAGCAGGGTGGCGGGTGCCATGGCAATGCCTCCGTGCCACAGTGAGTGTGGCAGAAGTGAGTGCCCGAACTGCCCTGGTATGTGCCCGCATCAGCTCTGCCAGTGTGTGGACGGCACCACTCATCTCGCGAGTCACGTCCTGCGCTGCCACCAGTTGCTGCACACCCGCGTCCTGTGCTGCCGCGAGTTGCTGCACACCCCTGTTGTGCACTGCGGCCAGTTGCTGGACACCCCTGTCGTGCGCTGCCGTGAGTTGTTCGAACCCCCTGGCCTGTGATTCCCCGAAAGCCACCACACTCTGAGCCAGGGACTCAATGGCGTGAGGCATCTGTTTGACCACCCCCATGAACTCTTGGTGGAGCCGCTCAGACGCCGCCGACATCTCATCGAGGACGCGCACCTCCTGGGCGACGACCGTGTCTGGACTGGAGGGCAGACTCTCCCTCCAGGGAGAAGGCCGCCGAGCTGGCCACCCCTTCCCGCGTGCATCGACCCTACTTGGTCCAGGTTCTGCCCTCCCCTCCAACACCTCCCCCCTCTGGGCAGAAGGCCGGCGTGCTGCCGTTGCCTTCCCGCGTGCGTCCACCCTACTGGGACCAGCTTCGGCCCTCCCCTCCAACACCTCCCCCTGGCTCTCCTGCAGGCCAGACGTCTCCCCTCCATTGCCATCCCCTGGCATGGAGGAGGGTTCCCCCGATGTGCCGCCTTCCTCCTTGTCCTCGACGTCCTCCTCCTCCAAGGGCCTGGCTCTCTGCGCTTCAGGGACCACCTCCTCCTCACCAGCTGAAAGCAGGAAGGCACAAGAGTAGCTTTAGAGTGAGGACAGGCCATCAGCGAGGGAGGCCTGAGTGGTGCATTATGGGCATTTGTCGGTCAGTGGGAAAGGATGTAGATTTGAAGCGCGAGGGCAACGAGAGAGGAGCAACCGGTCATGTCCTTACCAGTGGGTACCAGTACAGGGTCCGCCTCGCCGATCGTGACAGGGCCAGTCACCCGGCCACGCATGAGTCGTGCCACGCTCTCCTCCAGATCAGTGAGCGCCTGGTACTCGGGACGGCCTCCACCAGTGATAGCCTGGCTCCTTACATTGCTCACCAGCTTGGACTGCAAGAGAAAGGACGGCCTCTAAGTACAGTGTGGTGCCCTGTTGCTGGGTGCACTGCCTCCCATGGTCGAATAGCTTGGCCAGTGTGTTAAGTGCAGAAAGTGCTATTGATGAACATGCAAGTGCCATTGCTGCGGGAGGAGGGCTGCCCATTAGGCCTTTGAGGTCCCTTTGCTCATAATGTGAGGTGCACATGCAAGGATGAGGGGGACACTGGAAAGGGTACTCACCTTCACCATCCGAGTGAGGTCGTTGAACTTCTTGTGGCATTGGTCCGCACTCCTGGGGACATCACAGGTGGATGACACCCTGCGGGCGACTTTGCCCCAGGCTCTCCTGTACTGGCTCCTGGGAGCCTTCCTGCCACTGTCTGGGCACAGGATCTCTCTCTGAGAAGCGCTGCGCTCGCTCACGGGCCCTCTCCATTGCTCCAGGCGCTATTTTGGCACACCAGTAGTGCTGAGGCCTAGCTGCAGGGCTCCAGTATGCAGGGCGTGGCAGCAGTCAAAGTTGACCTTTCCCCCTTTAAGAGCTGGCCGGCGTCAGGGTGTCTGCTGTCAATCAAAACATGACCGCACGTGCGCTGCGCCCGGCTTCGGCGTTATTAGGCCGCATCGCCGGCTTAGCGCCGGAACACAGCATTTCAATGCCAGTTTCAGTGCTCGGCCAAACTTAGGGCCAACACTACTGAATTTCGGCGATGTGGCCTACACTTTCCGGCGGGCACTAACTTTAGCGGGCGCCCGACTTTAGCACCCCAAAAGTGTCCAGACTGAATTTCTAGGCCCTTGTCTCTACCTGACAACAAACCCACACCCCAGTATCCATCCAACGCTCAGAATTTACAGGTGGTAACAGCTCCTGCTTAATTTGGATTCTGAAAATTGTAATAAAATCGCGTGGAGATCGAACTGGTGAATGAATTGTGAGATGATATCGGACGGATTCAAAATGGAGGAAATCAGCATGTGTTCTTTGTTTGTGAAGACACAAAATGGTGGAAGTCAGCAGGGGGTCCTTTGCCGGGTGGTCAGTTTTGTTGTTTTTTTAAGATGCCACATGGACAAGAAGGAAGAACATGATAGAAAAGGAAGTCCCGCCCCAATACATCACAGCCAGGAATGCGTCATGTGGTAGCACCTCCAATCAGGGAAGGTTTGGAGTGCAGCTGACCTCTCAGAGTTAGGCAGAGAGTAATATAACAGTAGTAAACCAGGGGCGGGATATTCAAGATTCAAAAGGAACACCGAAGGAACCAGGAGGGATTGGGAAGAACCACAGAAGACAGAGCAGGAGGAAGAATGAGCTGGGAATGCTGGCCTGTTTATGTTTCAACTTCCAATTTCACTGGTAGATAAAGGAGTATGTACGAAAGTCGGACATAAGCTTAGATGTTGTTAAAGGGGTACTATTATGTACACTTTCAATTGTTAAGGGTGTGCTTTTATGTATGTTTGAATGAATAATATGCACGCATATTCATTGCCGAGAATTATTTGAATTTATTTCCGAAGCTGCTTCTATCCGTTCTCGAATTTTGAACTATAGTTTGAATAAAGAGCAACATTTTTAATCGCATCCTTTTCTGTCATTGTTAAGCTAATTCATAATTGTCGAGGTCCGAACAGTAGTAAGAGAAAGACATACAATAACGTCTCATTTACATAGCAGGAAAATGAAACATACCAAAGCAATTGTAACTAAGGACAATATAGAAACGTATAATGGCATGATTGTTTCTACAGATGTATATATGCATAACATCTCGGAGGCGTGTTAGATGTATTCACATTCTAATATTCAGTAAAGGCAAATGCAGCCTTGCTGTAAAAAAGGCCTGCGTTCTTTTAACCATATGCTGCATGGAAACACATCATTTCTTTTAAAGGAGCCACCTTGCCCAGCTTGTCAGGTAGAGATGTACTGAAAGTAAAGTGGACATCAGGCTCCAATGCTTGGTGTCAACAACCATAAGAGTTTCCTCCATAATTGCTGGGCAGTTAGTGAGCACATAGCCCAACTCTGCGCCAGCAGTTGATAGTTTCGCAGTGCTTCAGATGACCTGTCAAGGCGAACCTTGACAGATTGCAAGTTCTGGATTCAGCACATGCACAAGCTTTAGTGGAAATCCCAAACTTGTGTATTTCAAAGGTTGTATGACAGCATACTGTCAGTGTATGCCATCATGCCCACAGCTAAATCGGGGCCATTGCCCTAAAAGTTTTTCCACCACTGACGTTAGGCTGACAGGCCTGTAGTTGCCAGGTTTATCTCTCTCACTTTATTGAACAGAGGTATAACATTTGCAATCCTCCAGTCCTCTGCCAGCACCACCATATCCAAAGGAGATTGGAGGATTGCGGCCAGAGGCTCCCCGATTTCCACCCTTAATTCCCACAGTAACCTAGAAAACTTTTCAATTGAACCGGGTGGCTTTTCAGCATTGAGGTCTGGGAACACTTTTATTATATGCACTTTTCTGTTTTTTATTCTAACCAATATATCTACAGGCTTCTCCTTTACAAGTATGTTGGTAGCATCCTCTTCTCTCGTGCTGACAGATGCAAAGTACTCATTTAATACCTTATCCCAGCCCTTCTTATGTTTGTATGTTTATAAGAGACGTTTGGTTCATTTTTATGTTAGCCGCTAATCAAATCTTATATGCTGTCTTTGCCAGACGTATTTCCCTTTTTTAGAACCCCTCTATACTTTCGATATATATAATAGTATTATACAGTTTGAGGTCTTCTCATTTAATTAACTTGATCATCTTCACAAGGGGATATTTCACTCCATTACACACCTCCTCTCTGAATTTCCTCTGGATCACTGCATAAATAAATGTGTTCGTGCAGCAACTCAGGAGCTGGAGCATGAAGCCGATTTCGGGTACAAATGTGGGCAGAGGGACAGGATATCCCAAGTAATCCATTCGCTGCAATATAGAACAGACCATAAACACCACCCATAACAGCATGAAATTCCCTGATATAACAAACAGCAAAATCATGGATTTCCTTCGGTTCACCATCTCTGGGTCAGTAGGACTCTCCACATTGCTCTGATCCCGGAGTCTCCTGCGGGCTCTGCTGGCCATTAAAATGTGTCGGACAGTTAATGCATTTAACAGTAGAATCAAAATAAAAGGAATAAATGGTGTTAAAATGTAATGCATTAATTCAACCACGGTCCAGCCCAGCGAACGAGCTACACAGAATATCACAAAGCAAAACCAGGGACTGTTAGTAAGCCAATATTTACCTGTGTACAGAAAATACCAGAAAATATTCTTTAAGCAGCTCAGCGCAGTCACTGTTCCGAGATCTACAACAGCCGTTTTCTCTGTGCAGTACTTTACCTTCAGCTTCTGACAACAAATGGCTACAAATCAATCAAAAGTGAAAGTGACGGTAAACCAGACAGAACAGTCTGTTGCAGCATAAAGCAGGACAGCGTGGATATTACACACGGGAATTGACCGCACAAATCTAAATTGTTCCTTATAAATAATAGGAATCTGCCTTAGTACCAGATCAATGATAATGACCAGTAGATCTGTCGCTGCCATGGCCACCAGGTAATGAGTGACACATTTCGAGAGACCGCACTTCCCCCGAGACAGGATCACAATCGTCACCACGTTAACTGCAAGCAAGAGGAAAATAGGGAAATTATTCACCAGACACTGGGTAATAACAGAAGTTTGATGCGTTCCCAGTGAAGTAACGGAGTAGCTTGTAGACTATCTACCTTAAAGTTCTTTGCAATAAATTGAAATTCGCCAAGACATGTGCAGCACGGCTTTGCTTCCAGTGATGGATTCTAATTTTTTACCTGTGAGAGGCCGCCCTGGATATAGGTTTTTTAATCAGAGTAAGCAGTAATGAATCGGCAAATAAGACATGAAGTGGCATCAAATGGAACATGGTTACAAACAGAAACTGAATTTACAATAAATACTGAAGTAACCAGTCAGAAGATGTGATCCGCACTTACATAAGAGCACGGATCACGAATAGGCCTTTAAGATCCTTGGGACTGTCCCACATTTCAGTTAGATCATGGCTGATCGTTAAATTAACTCTATCTACAAGCCTTGGTTATGTAACACTTAATAGCCTTGCCTATGAAAGAAATAGCCTTTTCAGTTTTGACATTTTTAATTCTCCTTGGCGCAAAAGGTTTTTTGGGAGATTGATCCAGATTTTCACCGCTGTGTACCAAATTAGGTGACTATCTTGATTGAGTTTTTTGATGATATAACAAGCAATGTAGTTGCGGGCAGTGCAGTTGATGTGTTGTATCTGGACATTTAGAGGACGTTTGATAAATTAACACATAATGGGCTTCTTAGCAATATTAAAGACCATGAGCTGAAAGGGGCCGCAGTAGCATTGATAAAAAATTGGCTAAGGGATAAAAAAAGAGTTCTGCTGAATGGACTTTTTTTGGACTGGATGACGGTATACAACGGCGTTCCTTCAGGTTCAGTGCGAGGAGCAGTGCTGTTGTTGATATACATTAATGGTTAGACTTGCGAATAAAGGGCAACACATGCCCGGATATTTTGAATAGTAGCTAACAGTGAGGAAGATATTAATAGACTCAGTAGGACATAGACAGGCGGGTGGAATGGGCCAAAACATGGCAGATGAAATTCAATGCCAGAAAGTGTGAGATGAAATATTTTGGTAGGAAGAATGAAAAGAGACAATATTAGCTACATGGTACACTTTTAAGGGGGTGCAAGAACAGAGAGGCCTGGCGGCGTTCTTCCACAAATCTTTGAAAGTGGCAAAACAGATTAACCAATCAGTTTAATAAAGCATATGGTAACCTGGGCTTTATCAATAGAGGCATAGAATATACATGCTAGGTAGTTATGCTAAATATATGTATACAAAATAAGTCGGCCCCAGCTGGAGTATTGTGTCCAATTCTGGACACAATGTGTGTGAGTTAGCTGTTGGGGGCATACAACTGACCTTAATGTCCCGATGTTGGGAGGAGATAAAAGAAGCTTGATTGTAAAAGGAATTGGAGAGTCGATGGTGCTCTCTGAATGGGGCAGTGAGCTAACAATAGGCACTCTCTGTGCTCATACATTGACTGTGGTCACTTAATAAAGTCTTTGAACGCTTCTGTACAATGACAGAAATCAGTCCTTCCCATTCAATGCTCGTTATGTAATTGTTACACTTTTCTGCACCTGGTCCGAAATATTAAATATTGATTCACAGTTTGTTTTGGACAGCAGAAATGAGATCCAGTCTGATCCTCTGCCCCTGGATTTCGAATGGTCAACCATTCAATGAGTCGATTTACAGACACGCTACGCTCCCAGCTCAGCAATTGGTTATGCACAATCATGTACAAATTAATTACTAGAAATAGAACAATTAAATCAGCTAAATAATAATAACAATTAACTCACACTAATAATTCTAATGCACCGATTATGAAACAGTGTTTCTAAAGTTCCACAGAAAATGATAGCAAGTGAGATATCTGAAGAAGATTGGACCATCGCTTTCTTTTACATTTATATTTTAGGATTGATTTGCTGGTTCTAAAACATTTTCTCATCTGACACACTGACTCAGTATTGACAGCAAATTACAGACATTTAATTAAGAGAATGTTCGAGTAACATGGCTTATTCTGTGATCTTAGTAAGATTGGCTGACATGTTCCTAATAATGACCATTACCGACAGACTAATGATTGAACTGGCACCAGTGAATGGGAATTCACATCAGACTGTTAGACTACTGTTCCTGACATACCAGGCCCATGGAGCAACTTACCAGGGATACCATCCGCAGCCAAGACGGGGAAGTAAATCTTTTGTATATCATAAATCACAAAGAGAATCTGGAGTTTGATCAGGAAACCAAGAGACATTATTTCCCTTTCGGCAAGAATCGATGGTTCAGTGGTTGGTGTAGATGCTGGCAACAGTTCCCCGATTAAGACATTCAGAGGATTCGCTTTATTTATAGGAGAGTAAAAACATCAGGTCAGAATATCGGGTCCCATGTTGACTGGGCTTAATTACAGCCAGTGAACAAACACATGGAGTCAATAATTTTCGCAACAAGAATGTTAGCGAGAAACGCGGATTTCCCAATCTGCCAAAGCCCCGAATACCAATCCCACAAGCCCAAAAATAACTTTCCTAGATGCATTTGCTCAATCAAACTATAAGGAAACACACGGTTTTCCTAGTGTCATCTAAGAACAACTCAAATAAAGTGCACACTTTTAGAGATGCACGTATGATAAAGAATTTACGCAATAAAAGTAAACAAAGGAATCTTATGAACTGAAATAATAATCTTATTCCCTGTATCCACCAGACCTTCGAGTCCCTGCGGTGCTTGTTCAACAGATGCTACCTGACCTGCTGGCTGTTTCAATTGTTTACTTTTTTTATTGAAGAATTCGCGCATCCACAATATTTTTAGATAGAGATAGAGAGTCATAGAGTTTTTACAGCACAGAAAGAGGCCCTTCGGCCCATCGCATCTGCGCCGGCCATCAAGCCCTGTCTAATCTAATCCCATTTTCCAGCATTTGGTCCGTACCCTTGTATGCTATGGCATTTCAAGTGCTCATCCAAATGCTTCTTGAATGTTGTGAGGGTTCCTGCTTCTACAACCCTTTCAGGCAGTGAGTTCCAGATTCCAACCACCCTCTGGGTGAAAGAGTTCCTCGAAAAATCCCCTCTAAACCTCCTGCCCCTTACCCTGAATCTATGCCCCCTTGTTATTGACCCCTCCGCCAAGGGGAAAAGTTCCCTTCTATCTGCACTATCTATGCCCCTGATAATTGTGTACACCTCAATCAGGTCCCCCCTCAACCTTCTCTGCTCCAAGGAAAACAACCCCAGCCTGTCCAGTCTTTCTTCATAGCTGAAGCGCTCCAGCCCAGGTAACATCCTGGTAAATCTCCTCTGCACCCTCTCCAAAGCAATCACATCCTTCCTATAGTGTGGCGACCAGAACTGCACACAGTACTCCAGCTATGGCCTTACCAGCGTTTTGTACAGCTCCATCATAACCTCCCTGCTCTTTTATTCTATGCCTCGACTAAAGAAGGCAAGTATCCCATATGCCTTTTTCACCACGTTATCCACCTGTTCTATCGTTTTAAGAATTTAGAAAACATAGGCTGACCATTTACTCTGGCTTTCCTGTCGAATATTGTAAATTTGCCGCCAAAAATTCTATTCCAGTTGATGATACCGGATAGAATTTGTATGTTATGCAGTAACAAAGGAAGTACGAAGTAAAGTAAGAATGAAAGAAATAAATAAGATAAGAAAGGAATGCAGTAACTGTTGTGATATAGGTAATATTGCAACAATCACTGGCCACAATTAACAGCAGACTCCTAGAGACTGGGGGACTTTAATCTACATATGGACTGGGCAAATCAAATTACCACTAGTGGTGTGGAGGATGAATTCTTGGACTGCATGCGAGATGGTTTCCTGGATCAGAATGTGGAGGAGCCAACAAGGGAACAGGTTATTCTGGACCTGGTACTGTGTAATGAGAAAGGGCTAATCAATAACCTTGTAGCAAAGGGGCCTTTAGGGACAAGTGAGCAAAACATGATTGCATTTTACATTAAGATTGAGAGTGATGTAGTCCAATCTGAAATTAAGGTCTTCAGTATAAACAGAGGAAACTACAAAGGTATGAGGGCCAAGTTGGCCATGGTAGATTGGGAGACTACACTAAAATGTATGAAGGTGGACATACAATGGCAAACATTCAAGGAAATACTGCATAAATTGCAACACAAATATATTCCTCTGGGGCATAAAAATCCAAATGCAAAAGTGATTCAACCATGGCTAACAAAAGTAAATAAAGCCAGTATTAAGTCAAAGGAGTAAGCTTATAAAGTTGCCAGAAAAAGCGGTCAGCCTGAGGATTGGGATGTTTTTAGAAATCAGCAAAGGGTGACCAAGAAATTGATAAAGAAAGGGGAAATGGAATATGAGCAAAAACTAGCAAAAAATATAAAAACGGATTATAAAAGCTTCTCTAGGTATGCAAGAAGGAAAAGACTGGCGATAGTAAATGTAGGTCCTTTACAGTCAGAGACGGGAGAATATATAATGGGGAATAAGGGAATGACAGACAAATTAAATAAATACTTTGTTTCTGCCTTCACGGAGGAAGGCACAAAAAAACAAAAAATACGAGAAAACCGAGGGTGTGGCGAGAATGAAAGAAATTATTATTAGTAAAAAAACAGTACTAGCCAAATTAATGGGACTAAAAGTCGATAAATTCCAAGAACCGGATGAACTACATCGTAAGGTTTTGAAAGAGGTGGCCGTTGGGATAGTGGATGCACGGCTGTCATGTTCCAAAATTCTATAGATTCTGGAATGGTTCCTGCAGGTTGGAGGATAGCTAAATGCAAAGCCGCTATTTAAGAAAGGAGGGAGAGAGTAAAAGGGGAACTACAGACCTTTAGCCTAACATCCGAATTTGGGAAAATGCTGGAATCTATTATAAAGTATTCAATATCTGGGCACTTTGAAACTAATAGTAACATTGGGAAGTGTCAATCTGGATTTTTGAAAGGGAAATAATGTTGACAAACCTATTCGAGTTCTTTGAGGATGTAACTAGTGGAGTGGAGAAAGTGGAAATGATAGATATGGTGTATTTGGATTTTCAGAAGGCTTCGATAATGTCCCACATAAGAGGTTGATGAACATAATTTGGCTACATGGAATTGGGGCTAAAATACTCGCATGGATTGAGAATTGGTGAACAGGCATAAAAAAAGAGTAGGGATAAATGACTCTTTTTCAGGATGGCAGGCTGTGACTTGTGTGGTACCGCAAGGATCGGTGTTGGGCCCCAGCTATTCACAATCGATATCAAAGATTTTGATGAGGGGACTAAATGTAACATTTCCAAATTTGCTGATGATACAAAGATAGTTGGCAGTGTCAGTTGTGAAGTGGAAGTCAAGAGGTTTCAGAGGGATCTTGACAGGCTCAGTGAGTGTGTGAGAACATGGCCGAGGGAATATAATGTGGAAAAATGTGAAGTTATCCACTTTTGTAGAAAAAACAGAAAGGCAGTGTATTTCCTAACTGGTGACAGATTGGGGAAAGCAGATGCTCAAGGGGACCTGAGTGTATTTGTACATGAGTCACTGAAAGTGAATGTGCAGGTGCAGCAAGCGATTCGGAAGGCAAATGGTATTGTATGTAATTACAAGAGGATTTGAGTACTGGAGTGACAAACGTCTTACTCCAATTATATAGGGCTTTGTTGGGACCACACCTGGAGTATTGTGTACAATTTTGGTCTCCTTACCTAAGTAAGGATATATATGCCATAGAGGGAGTGCAACGAAGGTTCACGAGATTGATTCCAGGGATGGTGGGACTGTCGTATGAGAAGAGATTGAGTTAACTAGGCCTGTTTTCTCTTGCATTCAGAAGAATGAGAGGGGGTCTCATTGAAGCATCCAAAATTGTCACCGGGCTTGATAGGGCGGATGCTGTGAGAATTTATCCCTTGGCTGAGGAGTCTGGATCCAAGGGCCACAGCCTCAGGATAAAGGGTAGATGAGGAGAATTTCCTTCACACAGAGGGTGTTGAATCTTTGGAATTCTCTACCCCAGAGGGCTGTCGAGGCTCAGTCATTGGGTATATTCAAAACAGAATTCGATATATTTCTAACTTGTAAAGGCATCAAGGGATATGGCGATAGGACCGGTGAATGGAATTGAGGCAGAAGATCAGCCATGATCTCATTGAATAGTGAAGCAGGCTCCAAGGAACGAATGGTCGACTCCTGCTCCTATTTCTAATGTTGTTATGTCCTTATTGTGTATTGGTGATTCTTCTACATTTAAAAGAAAAAGTTAAATAATACATTTCAATTTACCGGGAGAGAGAATTTAAGAAAAACACATCAAGTGTTCGTACTCCACCAGTGCTCTGCGAAATGTTATTGCTTTATCAATATTGGACGGACAGCAGCTCAAAAAGCATAACTTACCATTAGTGAATTACTAACTGGTGAAATTGTCTAGCTGCAGATTCTGCACTCTGCCGCTCTCTCCATCTTCTGACTGATCGCACCCTGTTTTATCTTCTTCTTATCCTGAACGACCGACACTCAGCTTTACCTTTCTACTTGTGCATTTGCCGCTTAGACCTGAATTGCGCCAGTTCTTTGATGATGCATATGACTATAGCTTGAGTCCTTTAATTAATAGGGCGAATTAACTGCGGGTACAGTACACATCACTGAGATAAACATTCAATATTATTACCAGCAGTGACTCGCCCAATGCTATTTATTTACCTGTGTTCATCTCAATGAGCTGCAGCTATTCACCTACTGAGACCAGTAATACTCGTTCCTTCTACCCCTCTATTTCTCCATTCAGCATTGATTCACCTATGGACCCTAGTAATCCCCATTTCACTTCTACCACCATCTATCTGACAGACAATGATGTAAATATTGTGCCTATTGCTATCCATTCCACTGTCCTTCCCTCTCACCAACCAGCATTGATTCATCCAGAAACCCCAGTACTAACCAACCGACTTCCCCCCCCGCCACCACATAGACCAACACTGATTCACCTATTGATTCTGGTACTACCCATTTCACTGCTACCCTCCAGCGCATTAACCAGCCTTGATTCACCTATAAACATCAATAATATCTCTTCCACTACACTCTCCAACACCAAGATCAGGACTGATTCGCCTGTAGTTCCTAGAATTACCCATCACACTTATACCATCATCTTACTGAGCAGCAAACAGTCAACAATTGAATCTAGTGCTACCCGTTCCACTGCTCGCACATCTCACTAACCAGAACTGATTCAAATTTAGAACCTAGATCTACCCATTCCACTACACGCCCCCGTTCACACTGCCCAGCACTGATTGACCTATTGTCACCTCTCGCTTTAGCCCCTCAGGAGCATTGATTCACATACCACTAGTACCCTTTCCCACCATATCACTGACGAGCAGTTTTTCACCAACTGGGTCCATTTCTACCAATCCTACCATCTCATCCATATTACTGACCGGCGCGGACTCTTCTATTGAGCCTGGTACTATAGATGGAAGCCATTAGGCCCATCAAGTCTGCACGAGCTCTTTCAAAGAGCAATCCAGTTAGTCTAAAGTGTCCCAACTCTTTCCCCATAGGCTTGCAATTATTTCCCCTTCAAGTATTTATCCACCTACCTTTTGGAAGGCTACTGCTGAATCTGACTCTAGCACTTTATCAGGCTTTTAAAATCCTAACATTTTATTAAGTAACATCTTTCTTTCCTCATGTCGCCTCTGGTAATTTTGCCAGCCGCCTTAAATCTGTGCCCTCTGGTTATCGACACTTCATCCATTGGAAACAGTTTATTTTTAATTACTCTATCTAAACCCTCCATAATTTTAAACATCCCTATCAATATCTCCGTGTTGATGAGCTGGAGTCTGAGCTTCAGATACTGCGACACATCAGGGAGGGGGAGAAGTACCAGGACTCAATGTACCAGAAGGTGGTCGCACCTATGAAGTTAATTAATTCAGATGTAGCCCATGGCCAGGGTCAGGACGGTGTGACTACGAGCGAGGCAGGTACGGGGATCCAGGAGGTAGTGTTGGAGGAGCCGCAGCCCTTGCTCTTGGCCAACAGGTTCGAGGTTCTTACTCCCTGTGTGGACAGGAGCAGGGACTGCAGGGAGGATGAGCAACCTGGCCACAGCACCGTGGAACAGGGGGCCATTCAAGAGGGGGGAGTAAATAGAAATGTTGTAGTGGTAGGGGATAGTATTAGTAGAGGGATAGGTAGAGTTCTCTGCAGCCAAGAGCGAGAGTCCCGTAGGCTGTGTTGCCTACCCGGTGCCAGGGTTAAGGACATCTCCTCTGGGCTGGAAAGAAACTTGCAGTGGGAGGGGGTGGATCCAGTTGTCGTGGTCCATGATGGTACAAACGACGTAGATAGGGCTAAGAAGCCGTTCTGTTAAAGGAGTATGAGCAGCTAGGGGTCAAATTAAAAAACAGAACCTCAAGGTAATAATCTCTGGATTATTACCTGAGCCACGAGCGAATTTGGCTAGGACAAATAAAATTAGAGAGTTAAAAGCGTGGCTTAAAGACAGGTGTGGGAGAAATGGGTTTTGCTTCCTGGGACACTGGCACCAGTACTGGGGCAAGAGGGGGCTGTTCCGTTGGGACGGGCTTCACTTGGCCAGTGCTGGGACTAGAAACCTGGCAGATCATATAACTAGGGCTGTAGAGAGGGCTTTAAACTAACGAGTGGGGTGGGGGGAGGTTCCTAGAGAGCAAATAACAAAAATGACAACAGAGAAGGTCATAGACTTAGGTAGCAGTGGGGAAATTAAAAACCAGAGTGTGTCAGGAAGGGGCAGAAGGTATGGAGTAAAAGGTAAAGTAATAATAAGGGCAAAAGCAGGAACTAAGGTTCACAAAACATATTTGAAAGTTCTCTATCTGAATGCACGTAGCATTCGTAACAAAATAGATGAGTTAATGGCACAAATAACTACATATGGGTAAGATTTTGTGGCCATTACAGAAACATGGCTGCAAGGTGACAATGCCTGGGAATTAAACATACCAGGTTATTTAACGATCAGGAATGACAGGCAGGAAGGAAAGTGGGGTGGGGTGGCTATGTTAATAAAGGAAGGAATCACTGTAATACAGAGAAATGATGTTGGGTCAAAAGATCAGGATAATGAAACAGTTTGGGTGGAGATAAGGAATAATAAGGGGAAAAAAACACTAGCGGGCGTAGTCTATAGGCCTCCGAACAGTTGCAACTCAGTTGGACGGAGTATCAATCAGGAAATAGTAGAGGCTTGTAATAAGGGAACATCTATAATTATGGGGGATTTTAACTATCATATTAATTGGACAAATCAAATTGGGCAGGGCTGCCTTGAGGATGAGTTCATTGAGTGTATTAGGGATGGGTTTCTTGAGCAGTATGTAACTGAACCGACCAGGGGGCAAGCAACCTTAGATCTGGTCCTGTGTAACGAGACAGGATTAATTAAAAATATCCTAGTAAAGGATCCCCTTGGAATGAGTGACCATAACATGGTTGAATTCCATATTCAATTAGAGGGTGAGAAGTTTGGATCTCAAACAAGCGTGCTAAGCTTGAATAAAGGAGAATATGAAGGTATGAGCGCGGAATTGAGTAGAGTGGATTGGGAAAATAGATTAAAGGGTAAGACGATACATGATCAGTGGTGTACATTTAAGGAGTTATTTTACAACTTCCAAAAAAAATATATTCCACTGAAAAGAAAAGGGTGTAAAAGAAAAGACAGCCATCCGTGGCTAAGTAAAGAAATTAAGGATAGTATTCGACTAAAAACAAGGGCATATAGGTAGCCAAATCTAGTGGGAGGATAGAGGATTGGGAAAGCTTTTAAAAGACAGCAAAAAATAACAAAAAGATTGATTAGGAAAGGGAAGATACATTATGAAAGTAAATTAGCAAAAAATATAAAAACAGATAGTAAGAGTTTTTATAGTTATATATAAAGAAAAAGGGTGGCTAAAGTAAATGTTGGTCCCTTAGAGGATGAGACCGGGAAATTAATGGTGGGAAATATGGAGATGGCAAAAACACTGAATGAGTATTTTGTATCAGTCTTTACAGCAGAGGACACTAAGAATATCCCAACACTGGATAAACAGTGGGCTATAGGGGGGGAGGAGCTAAACACGATCAAAATCACTAAGGAAGTGGTACTCGGTAAAATAATGGGACTCAAGGCGGATAAATCACCTGGACCTGATGGCTTACATCCTAGGGCCTTGAGGGAAGTGGCGGTAGGGATTGTGGATGCATTGGTAATAATTTTCCAAAACTCCCTGGACTCAGCAAAGGTCCCAGCAGACTGGAAAAATGCTAATGTAACACTCTTGTTTAAAAAGGGCAATAGACAGAAGGCTTGAATCTATAGACCTGTTTGCCTAACATCTGTGGTAGGTAAAATTTTGGAGTCCATTATTAAGGAGACAGTAACAGGACATTTGGATAATCATAATTTAATAGGACAAAGTCAGCATGGTTTTATGAAGGGGAAGTCATGTTTGACAAATTTGCTGGAGTTCTTTGAGGAAGTAACATATAGGGTGGATAAAGGGGAACCAATGGATGTAGTGTATTTAGACTTCCAAAAGGCATTTGACAAGGTGCCACACAAAATATTATTGCTTAAGATAAAAAATCACGGGATTGGGCATAATATTCAGGCATGGATAGAGGATTGGCTATCTAACAGAAGGCAGAGAGTTGGGATAAATGGTTCATTCTCAGACTGGCAATCAGTAACTAGTGGTGTTCCGCAGGGGTCTGTGCTGGGTCCCCAACTCTTTACAATCTATATTAACGATTTGGAGGAGGGGACCGAGTGTAACATATCAAAGTTTGCAGATGATACTAAGATGGGAGGGAAAGTAGTGAGTGAGGAGGACATAAAAAACCTGCAAGGGGACATAGACAGGCTAAGTAAATGGGCAGAGATTTGGCAGATGGAATAGAATACTGGAAAGTGTGAGGTTATGCACTTTGGCAGGAAAAATCGTAGAGCAAGTTATTATCTTAATGGCAAGAAACTGGAAAGTACTGAGGTACAAAGGGATCTGGGGGTCCTGGTGCACGAAACTCAAAAGGTTAGTATGCAGGTGCAGCAAGTGATTAAGAAGGCCAATGGAATGTTGGCTTTCATTGCTAGGGGGATAGAATATAAAAATAGGGAGGTATTGCTTCAGTTGTACAAGGTATTGGTGAGACCGCACCTGAAATACTCCATACAGTTTTGGTGTACATACTTAAGAAAAGACATACTTGCTCTCGAGTCAGTACAAAGAAGGTTCACTCGGTTAATCCCGGGGATGAGGGGATGGACATATGAGGAGAGGTTGAGTAGATTGGGACTCTACTCATTGGAGTTCAGAAGAATGAGAGGCGATCTTATTGAAACATATAAGATTTTGAAGGGGTTGGATCAGGTGGATGCGGGGAAGATGTTCCCGATGATGGGTGAAACTAGAACTAGGGGGCATAGTCTTAGAATAAGGGGCTGCTCTTTCAAAACTGAGATGAGGAGGAACTACTTCACTCAGAGGGTGGTAGGTCCATGGAATATGCTGCCCCAAAAAGCTGTAGAAGCTACATCATTACATAAATTTAAAACAGAAGTAGACAGTGTCCTAGAAGTAAAGGGAATTAAGGGTTACGGGGAGCGGGCAGGAATTTGGACATGAGTCTAGGTTTGGATCGGTCATGGCCCTGTGGTTAGAGGAGCCGGCCCAGGGGCCGTGTAGCCTGATCCTGCTCCTATTGCATGTGTCTAATTCTGTTAGATTCAGGAGATAATTCTGTGATAGTAGATTGGCGGTTAGGATCAGATCAGCCATGATCTTATTGAATGGCGGAGCAGGCTTGAGGGGCCGATTGGCCTACTCCTGCTCCTATTTCTTATGTTCTTATGTTCTTATGTTCTAAATTTCCTCTTAGGCTTCTTTGCTGTAAGGATAACAACCCCAGCTTCTCCAGTCTATCCAGGTAACTGTAACCCCTCATTCCTGGAGCCATGCTGACAAATCTCTCCTGTACCCTCTCCTGAAGGGATAATTACTAGTCGTAGAAATGTTCGGGCTACCCTGGATGAAGCATAATCCCCAGACATTCACCTTCAACTAAAGTTACAGGTAGCCGAATTCTATAAGACACTTAATTGGGTCTAAAGGTCCACGCTATCTCTCCCTAAAGGAAAGGAACAACTTGAAGATGATACCATCCTCCAGATAACATTTTCAATAAGTTTAACTGGACTGTAACATTCTGGATATTATGATGGTCCATTATATTCCCCCAGAATTCTGTAACAGCTCAGCAAAGAAGGTACAGAGATTGAGTTCGCGAGTTTGATACAGATATACTCTGCGAGACAATTCTAAAAATATATAGATTTATTATAGAACCAACTTGTAGTTAAAAGCTGGTGAGTCAATCGCAACTTTAACAGTTCAATAACAAATCGGTTACATTTCTTATTCTTAGAAATCCTTATACTCAAATATTAACTTCGTTACATTTTACATTTATAAGTCTTATTTTTTCGAATCCAGGTTATCCACCAAAATGAAATAAATGCACCTTTTTGATTCGCTAGACTCAAAGAGTTAAAAACTTACAGAGCCTGCCTCTGAAGTTAAGAATCACTTTCCCCTTTCAGCGACTTCTGTCTTTCTATCTGAATGTTCCATATTTTATAACCATTTTGCCGTGGTGTATACTTTGAAGTTTTCTGCTGATGTAAGCTAATTATCTCGAATCATTCTTTCTGTTGACTTCCTCCTAATCTTACTGTCAGTTCAGCTGTTAACTTGCATAATTCTGACTCAACCTTTAGGTGTTCAAGGTTTATCATAAATAATGGTTATGACTGCTGTATCTATTTGATGGCATTCTTACGAATGTCTTCCCTTCAATTTTTAAATCACCTTAACTGTTTATAAGCAGATGTCGTGTCCCCTAACTGTTCCATTTTCAACACAAATACAATGTGATTGGTTGGTGCATCTATTGATGTATTATTGACAAAGTCTTCAGTTTGTACTTTTACAATATCTAACTCAAAAACACTTCAACTGAGTAATTGATTGTTTTCCTATTTACTTCAATTGCTGTAAGCAGACTTCTGTCTCCTTGTTCTAAGTTTAACATATAATTATTTTCCGGCAGGTATTTCTGTTACTTGATGTAAATTTTTCAAACTCACATTTTATTTTTTTAAATGATGTGATGCTTTTTGAAGTGTTGGTTTATAATACTTAACTTGGGCATTGCTATTGTGTTTCTTCCAATGTTCAGACATAGAGGAACCTCTAACCTGGTGTTTCAACATGGCTATTGTCTTAGTATTAACAATCAATTCCCATTTCAAAAGCTTGTATAGTGTTTACAGTTTTCTGTCAACAACCCTTCATCTTATCTCAGAAGCCTGTATTCTGTTTACAGCCTGTGTCTTTGAGGCTTTTAGATTTTTAAACCCAGTTTATCATGTTTTAATAAAGGCAGAATTCTGTTCATAGGATGGTATACTCTTCTGAAATATGGCTATTACTTTACACTCCAAAGCCTCTGCATCGCTCCTACAGCGAGGAGCGCAGAATTGTTTACAATACACCAGCTGGAGCCGAACCAGTGCATCATAGGTTCAGCATCATTCTCTGCCTCTTGTACTCGATTCCATTATTCATAAAGCCCACAATCCCAATCGTTTTTTAGGTGACTTGCCACCTTCAAATAATATGCGCACAAAAACCTCCAGCTCTCTGTATTCTTGCACCCCCTTTAAAATTGTCTCATTTAGCAGGTATTGTCTCTCCTCATTCTCGCTCCCAAAATGTATCAACTCACAAGTCTCTATGTTGAATTTTATCTGCCATGTGACAGCCCATTCCACCAGCCTGTCTATGTCTTCTTGAAGTCTTTAAATATCTTGCTCACTTCAAAATTTCGTGTCTTTAGCAAATTTAAAAATGTTGCCCTCCACCCACAGGTTAAAGTCATTAATATCTATCAAAAAAAGAATGGGCCCCGAGGACTGAACCAACGGATTCTACTGTATACAAAACTCCAGTATGAAAATCAGCCATTCACCACAACTCTCTGTTTTCTATCGTTTGTTATGATTGGTTCTCGTAGCGGCCTTATACAACTCAGATTCCTGCTTTACAATTTCAGAGGGCAGTTAAGAGTCAACCACGTTGCTGTAGGTCTGGAGCCAGACCAAGTAAGGACATTAGTGAACCAGATGGGTTTTCAGGACAATCCAAGAGGGTCATGTTCACCAATACTGATAAAAAGATTTTCAGACCTTCTGGTCTTTAGCAAAATCTGTATCCATGCTGCCAGTGCCCCTTGTATACCGTGGGCTTCAATTTTGGTAAAACCTCTAATAGGTGGTAGGGCTACATCGAAGGTAGTTTGAAAATAGAATTATATATGATATGTGGCTCGCATTCACATTTTGTTTGATAACGATCCTGTATAGCGATTTTGAGACGTTTCACTAGCTTAAAGCCACAATGTAATTGTACGTTGTTGTTGTAGAATGTCCTGTCCCGGGACCCGGGAGTGTGCTGTACCAAGAATTGGCTGTGTGGTGTACCTGGCGCCGGGATTGTGGTCTCTTGCGACCGTGAGTGCGCTGTGTCTGGACCAGTGACTACGCTGTACTGTGACCCATGACTGTGCTGTACGTGGACCCGTGACTGCACTGTACTGGGTCCGTGAGTGTGCTGTACGTGGACCCGTGACTGCGCTGTATTGGGAAACGGCAGTGTCACAATGACATTATCTGCTGATATACCGAGGACTGTCTGTGTCCTCTTCAAATCTCTTTACTGGTGGAGTAAGTTAGCACTGCGCAAAGTGAATTTTAGTTCAATTCTCAATCTGTTTTATTGGAGAACAGTATAAGCATACAGAACACTGAGTACAATTGAATATGTTCGGTGCAATCAATTCAAAATATGCCTGGAGCCTGTTACAAAGACAAAGAACAGAGATAAACTAACACAAGGCAGTGGTGCAGAGGGGGTGTGGGGTGGGTGGTGATTCATTTTCACTATCTGTCCCAGTGATGTTGCAGAGATTAATATCCTCGGCATTCTTCCTACTACCTTGACTTTATTCTGGTGTCAGACCGGATTTTCAAAAATTCATTCTTCGAAGATTAACAGAGAAGCTTCTCAGCACTGTTGTAATAAATGTCCCCTGATGTATAGGACATTGAGAACGATTGGTCTCTTTTCGGGAAATTATCACAACAATCACTCATTCCCAAAACATCGCTGGGCTGTGGGCTCAGCATCGAGCTGCTTAAATCAGCTAACAGCTCTTGTGCAAATATCTGCTCAAAGTGCATCTGTAGGTAACTCGTGTCTGGGTCCAATCCATGGTAATATAGCTAACAGGACACGAACTACGAGATTAACTTACTTTGCGGATTGGACCAGCTTATGAAATATTTCAGAAATAAAGAATTTAAGGTGGTGTATTCTATAGCTCATGAATAATTATTTGGTAATGTTGGAAAGTGTTTGGTCTTCTGATCCAATTAACTTGAGCATCATTACGACGGTATATTTCACTCCATTCCTCAACTCCTCTATGAATATCCTCTCGATCACTGCATATTTATTAGTTCTCGTGCAGCAACTCAGGAGCTGGAGCAGGAAGCCGATTTCTGGTGCAAGTGTGGACAGAGACACAGGATACCCCAAATAATCCAATCGTCTCCACATAGAATAAACCGTGAATACCACCCATAACAGTATGAAATTCCCATATATAACAAATAGTAGAAGCATGGATTTCCTTCGGTTAGCCATCCCTGGGTCAGTGGGGCTGTTGCCTCTGTCTGACCTCGGATTCTGCTGCGGGCTAAAATGTGTCTGAACGTCAATGCAAACAGCACTCAAATCAAAAGAAATTGAATAAATGGTGGTAAAATGTAATGCATTCATTCAACGAGGCTGCAGACCAGCGAACACGTTATACACAATGGCACACAGCAAAACCGCCAAAAAGGTAGAAAGCCAATATTCACTGGGATACAGAAAATGACAGAAACTTTTCTTCAAAGAGCTCAGCACAGTCACTGGCCTAGAAATTCGTCTCAGGCAGTGGCGGTAAGGGACCGGTGTCGGATCGGCCGCCAGTTATACACAGTGCATTATATTCAGTGCGATTGGCAGTAATAGACCTGCATATCAGACGCTGCATATAACAGGTGGACGACCCGATAGCTCCCATTTTTCGCCACCAGCCCAGGGTATTTTCCAGCCCTGTGTTCCTAGATCCACAGCCGCCGTTTTCTCAGTGCAATCTTTAGTTTTCAGCTTCTGTCAACAAATGGGCACAAACCGATCAAATGTGAAAGTGACGGTGAACTGAACTGTGGCAGCATAAACCAGGAAACGTGAATGTTACACTCGGGACATGTCTGCACAAATATAAATTGTTCACAACAAACAATAAGAATCTGCATTAGTTGTTAGGTGTTAATAACCAGTACAGCCACCCCTCCCATGGCCACCAGGTCGTGAGTGACAGATTTGGAGAGACCGCACTTCCCCCGAGACAGGGTCACAATTGTCACCACATCAACTGTAGCCAAGAGGAAAATGGAGGAATTATTCTCACGACACCAGACGCAAACAGTAGTGTGATGTGCTTCCAGTTAAATTAGGAAGTTGGTTATACAACAAACACATTAACATTTTTCTCAATAACCTGAAATACGCCAAGAATGTTCCATTTTGGCTTTGCATCCAGTGATGGTACCTGATTATTTTAGCTCTGACAGGGCGTCCTGGATATAGATTGTAAACATAGTTATCAATAATCAATAGACAATTATGTGATGCAACAGATGAAATGAAACAGGGTTAAAAACAGGAGCCGATGTTAGATTAAATGCAAAAGTATCCAATCGAGAAGTGACAGCCACACTTACACCTGTGTCGGGGGAGAAGGAAAAGGTGGGATGTAGTAGGTTTAAATTGTAGTATCTGTGGGTTAGCTGTTGGGGTGATACAACTGACCTTAATATCTTGAGGTGGGGAGGTGGTAAAGATGCCTGGGAATAACAGGAATGGCTGAAGCGATGGTGCCCTCATGAATGGAATCGAAAGTTGACAGCACCCACACTCTGTGCTCATGAAATGACTATGGTTAATTGCTCAAGGCAATGAGTGTTTCTCCGAAAATTGAAATAAATCAAGCCTTTCCATCCAAAGGTTGTGCGTGTACTCACTGGAGTTTAGAAGAATGATAGGTGATCTTATTGGAACGTATAAGATTATGTGGGGGCTTGACAGGGTAGATTCAGAGAGGATTTTTCCCCTCATGTGGCGATCTAGAACTAGGGGGCATAGATTCAGAATTAGGAGTCGCCTATTTAAAATGGAGATGAGGAGAAATTTCTTCTGTCAGAGGGGCGTGAATCTTTGGAAATCTCTTCCCCAGAGAGCTGTGGAGGCAGAATCATTGAATATATTCAAGTTGGAGATAGACAGATTTTTGAACGATAATTTACTCAAGGGTTATGGGGAGCGGGCATGAAAGTAGAGTTGGGGCCAAGACCATGAACTTATCGAATGGCAGAGCAGGCTCAAGGGGCCAAATGGTCTATTCCTGCTTCTATTTCTTATGTTCTTTGTAATGCAGGTATAGGAACAGAGGCTTTGCTAGACAGTAAAAGACCGACGTCCATCTAGTTCTCCTCTTATCATCCTGGCTGTCACATGGTGCAATGATAATTTAGTTGGTGACGAATCATAACAATCAATCTCTTCAATTAATATTCAACAGGCTGGTCGCAAGGAAACCCCAGTTGTGGAGAGCTTTGCAAATCACAGATCCAAAGTCACCTGTTTCTCCCAAGTATGCTACACCTGCACATGTCAAGTCTCAGATATTGTACAACGAGATATTACTTGCTGAAAGAAATCTATACAATTTGTATTGGAATGAATCAATATTAACTCCTCTCACCGTCTTCCGAGGAAGCCTCTTCCATAGATTGACCACTCGCTCACTGAAACATTGTTACTGGATTAGTTTTGATTAAATCTGCCTCAAACACAGGCGATGTCCTCTGATTTTACAGTTCTTAACAAGATGAAATAGCTTATCATGGTCTGAATTATCTAGTCTAGTTATAAACTCAGTAAACCTGATACCCAGATATATAGGCTGATTTTCTCAGTAACCTCATATGCACCCAGTTATATGCTGGTGATTCCAATAAGCTCTGACAATTCAAATATAAAGGTTAATACCTTTTATGTAAAGTGGGCGCCACTGGCAAGGTCATTCCTAGTTGTCCTTGAGAAGGTGTTGGTGAGACGCCTTCTTGAACCGCTGCAGTCCAAGTGGTGAATGTACGCCAACACTGCTGTTAGGTGTTGAGTTCCAGGAATTAACCCAGTGACGATGAAGCCTCAGCGAAATGCTTCAAAGTCAGGATGGTGTGTGACTTAATGTTAACTTGGAGGTGCCAGTGATCGCAGTAAACACGAGAAACCCAGATAAATGGGCTACTGACCCCAGTAAATCCGATAAACCCAGATATACAGGCTGGTGATCCCAGTAAACACTGATAAATAAGAGAGTGATCGGGAAAAAAACTAGTTAGATCGGTGTCTCTGAACCTAAGGAAGCCGTCATTACAGGAATGTTCCTTTTAATGTACGTTAATAGGCATTACGGATTAATTTTGTATTAACCATCAGGCTTGTTTTTGCTCTGTACCTTTTTTAAGCCCACTTTTCAGCTCCTCAGCCCACTTTCTATATTCCTCGTGATTTTCTTTGTGGCGTTACCTGCAATGGTTATCCTACTTCACCATGTTAATTTTCAGTTTCGTTTGCAATTGTCTATTTAACGACAGACCACGATGTTTTGACGGATAATTTTCCTTCTTATAGAAATATATTGATATTGTAGTTTAGCCATCTCATATCTGAAGACGTTACACGGTTGGTCTAGTTGCAAAGCAATTACGGACCCCAATAAACCTCATACAATTTCACAGCACAGTAGGAGGCCATTGGCTCATCGTGCCTCTGCCAGCTCTTTAAAAGAGCTATCAAATTAGAACCACATCTTGGTCTTTTGCCATAGCACTGAAAATGTATCATGTTCCAGGTTGTTTTGCCAATTACCATAAATCTTTGTCCTCTGGCTACCCAGCAAAGTATTTATACATTTCACTTTTTGGAAGTTAATATTTAATCTTGTTCCACCACACTCTCAGGCAGTACATTGCAGATCATAACAACTAACAGCGTGAAAATTATTCTCCTCATCTCCCCTCTGATCCTTCTAATAATTACTTTAAATCTGTGCCCTCTGGTACCAACTCTCATGTCAATGAATACAATATTTTGGAGAATGGAGTGATGTGTGTACATCAACATAAACACTGCAACCAGCTGGGCAACATCCCAACCGAATCAATCTGATTCCTTTGTGGCCCTTCCTCATTATTCAGGCCCTTCATCTCCGCTGCTGCAAGCTCTTTCGACAGGAAATCCTGTAGCCGATCTCATGTTTATATTGACTGAATCTCCCAGTTGTTTTAACATTCTTACCAAGAACAAGACAGTAATAAAAGAGTAACATCATCACATCTTAGATCCCATCCAAGACACACATCACCTTGATTCTCTCTAGTGTCAGCTGTGGCTCCGTGGCTAGCAAATTCACCTTACAGATTCAGAAGGTTGTGGGCACAAATCCCACTCCATGGGACTTCAGCACATAAATCTGAGCTGACACTCCAGTGAAATGCTGAGGGAGTGCTGCATTGTCAGATGTGCCATCTTTTAGATGAGATGTTAAACTGAGGCCCCATCTGCTCTCTCAAGTGGATGTAAAATATGCTAAGGCACTGTTTCGCTGAAGAGCAGGGGACTGATCCCCCGTGTCCTGGCCAATATGTAGCCCTCAATGAACATAACAGAAAAAAACAGATTATCTGGTCATTATCACGTTGCTGTTTATGGGAGCTTGCTGTGCGCAAATTGGTTGCCGCTTGTCCCACGTTACAACAGTAACTACACTTCAAAAAAGTACTGCATTTGCTGTACAGTGCTTTCAGACATTCGGTGGTCGCGTCAGGCGCGGGCCAAATGCAAGTCTTTGTTTTCTTTATTTTGAATTACAAACATCATGATCAGTGGCACATTTAATCAAAGTGACCAAGCTCCATATCATTGTCATACTCTTCTAATTACCCCTGGTTCTTTTGTTCATGTTTCTCTTCAGCAGCAGATTTAGAAGCATCTGTAGCAACAGCGAAACCACGACCAGATAAGAATATTAATGTCAATATTTGCCATAGTCTCAGCAAAGAGACTGGGCCTGAAAAGCTCATGAAAGTAATGTTCCCTGACCTGTGATTTCAGCAGCTGGCACCTCATGTTTAAGTACACCTGTTTCTGCTCCTGACATGCATTTATAAGAAAATAAGAACATAAGAATTAGGAGCAGGAGCAGGCCATGTGGTCCCTCGAACATGCATCGCTATTCAATAAGTTCACCGCTGATGATCGACCTCAAATCCAATTTGTCGCCCGATATCCATATCCCTTGATTCCCCTAGGGTCCAAAAATCTATCTATGTCAGCTTGGAATATACTCAAAGACTCAGCATTCACAGCCCTCTGGGGCAGAGAATTCCAAATATTCAGAACCCACTGAGTGAAGACATTCCTCCTCATCTCAGTCTTAAATGGCCTACACATTTATGCATGCCTCATTGTACCAGGATGTGTCATATGACATGATGGTGATGGGGAGTGATGGATATGCCGGGGCATAAGGTTACAGATTGAGGTGAAATACACTTCTGCTGATGATGATGGACCACTGTTGCTTATAGATGCCAGGCTTGGAGCTGCTAGGTGTACTAGTTTGCAATCTACCACACCTAGCCCGATGATATTGCCACATGTCACGATGCAGGGTATCTCAGTGAGAAGTCTTCATTTGCTCTCTACATGCACTATGTGATAGTCACTCCGACCATTATCACCATTGACAGATGCAATTAGCCAGATTAGTGAGGAGGAGATCAATTAGTTTAATCTCTCGTATTGGTTGTCTCACCACCTGCAGCAGCTATGTCCTTCAGGACTCGGCCAGCTCAGCCAATTTAGATTCTACCAATACATGGACATTGAGGTCCCCTATTCAGAGAATATTCGGTGCTTTGCTACGCTTAGTTCTTCCTCCAAGTGGTATGCAAAATCGATGAGTAATAAATCATTAGCTAGTGGAGGGCAGTAGGTGATAATCAGTAGGAGGTTTCCTTTCCCATCCTTTTCCTGAACACATGATGATACATAGGATCCAGAATCAATGGTAAGGACTCCCAGGGACAATCTCCTACGACTTTAAAGCACAACGCCCCCACCTCATGTGGGTCTGGATTATTGGTGTGAATGTAAATACCCAGGCATGGTGATAGAAGAATCTGTGACGTTGGCTGCTATCTATGATTCTGTAACAATGATTGTTGCCAGATTGTTGCTTGTTAGGTCAGTGTGATAGGGCTTCCTACTTTGGCACAATTCCATAGATGTTAAGTGGAAGGATAGTGCATGATTGACTGGGCTTTGCGTGGAATTGTCATGTCCTTATTGAAAGCCTAGCTCATTGTTCAGTCGTCGACCTGGCTTTTTAATCCACAGCAGAGGGAATTTAGAGAATTGGCAATAAATGTAGCATTCCTAATGTTCCTATTATCTCAGGTATAAATGTAAAAACACAGCTGAGATACATGTATTAATGGAATTAAAAGGCAAATGGATAGATAGCCTTTGTGGCAAGGTGGCTGGAAGAAAAATAGGAGGAAGTGATGCTTCAGTTTTACAGATCCTATATCGGACCCCATCTGGAGTATTGAATTCAGTTCTGGCCACCGCACCTGAGGAAAGATATATTGACCTTGGAGGCGTTGCAGCACAGATGCACCACAATGATAACAGGCAGGATAAATTGAGATCAGGCTGCGTAAACTTGTTCCTTACTCCCTTGAGTATAAAAGATTGATGGCGATTGAAGAGAATTGTTTAAATTGATAGGAAAGGATTTGATAGGGTAAGTATTGCGAACATGTTTCATCTGGTGGGGAATTTAGAAGAAGGGCATAATCTTAAAATTAGAGCTCGGTCATTCAGGAGTGACATCAGGAAGCAACATTTCAGACAAAGGATGGTGGACAACTGCAACTCTCTGCCTATAGTTTTTGTTAGAAAAGGATGTCAAGAGTTGCGGAACAAAGGTGCATAAATGAAGCTGAGCTACAGATCGAACAGGACCTGATTGAACTGCGGAACAGGCTCGAGTTGCTCAATATATCCAATATGTAAGGCCGGATGCTGGGGAAGAACTGTGCATTTTGCCACAAAGTAGAACTCAAAGACGCTTCGAAAGATAACTATCCCTAGATTTGGATTCGGGTGGGTTTGCATAGGAAAATAGGAACATTAGAAACAGGTACAGGCAACTCCTCCACTCGAGGCAGTTCCACCATTCATTTAGATCATGGCTGATCTGCACCTCAGCTCAATTTACCAGGCTTTTCTCCACATGCTTTGATAAGCGTCCCCAACAAAAAATTTGTCGACCTCAGTCTTAACAGCTCCAATTGAGCCCCAACATCCACAGCTTTTTGGCGGAGTGAGAACCAGATTTCTACTAACCTTCCTTGACAAAGTGAATTCTCATTTCCCCCCGGAATGTCTGAGCTCTAATTTTAAGGTGAGCCCATTCTCCTTCATCACAACACGAGAGGCAATCATTCCTCTGTATTCACCCGATAGAATTGTTTCCAATTGCGCCTGTTTACTAGGTTTTAATAATTTGTGTACATGGACTCGAAATTCCTCTTTTCTCGGCATTTAGAACATCCTCCGATTAATCTTTCTTTGGTACAAATTGCATTCACTTCCACACATTGAACTATATTTGCTATAGATTTTTCCACTCACATGATCTGTCCAAGTCCTTTTGCAACAGCCTGCTCCCATATGCAATACTGACTGTCCCTCCTAAATTAGTGATATCTGTAAAAGTGAGATTTTGCATAGCATGTGGCCCATTATGTCCCAATCAATGAGTCTGCAAGAGAGTGGAACTCAAATAAGTTGAGACCAGATTCCGTTCCAGTGTTGAGTTGTTCTCATTTTTTATTTAATTTAAAAATTATAGTGAAGGGATATTTTAACAGATTCTTCAACTCATCTCTGAATTTGCGCTGTGTCACCGCATAAATACAGGTGTTTGTGCAGCAACCCATGAGCTGAAGCATGAAGCCTAACTCCCGTATGAACACAGGTAGATACACTGCATCGTAGCCCAGGTATCCCATTCGCCAATAAATACAAAATACCATATAAAGCGCCCATAACAGTATGAAATTCCCCGAGACAGCATACAATATAATCATTGATTTCCTGCGGTTCTCCATCTCTGGGTCACTTTGACTCTCCCCACCGACAGGACTCCGGAGTCGCCTGCGGGCTCTGTTTGTCACTAAAATGTACCTGACGGTTAAAGCATTAAACAGCAAGACCAAAAAAAATGGAATGCATGGAGTTAAAATATAATGAAAGAATTCAACTGCGCCCCAGACTTGAGATTGTGCCACACTATCTGTTACAAGGCAGAACCAGGATTGATTGACGAACCAGTATTTACTCGTGTACATAAAGAACCAAAAAGTGTTTTTTAAAGAGAAAAACACAGTAATTGTTGCTATAACCACAATGGCTGTTTTCTCCACACAATATTTAGTTTTCAGCTTTTGGCAGCACAAGGCTACATATCGATCAAAGGTGAAACTGACCGTGAACCAGACAGAACAGTCTGTGACTGCGTACAGCAGGACGGCGTGGATATTACACACTGGGAGGTATCTCATGAAAATGAACTTTAGAGAATAAACAACAGGAATATGTCTCAGTATCACATCGAAGATAACGACCAGTAGATCCGCCCCTGCCATGGCCACCAGGTAGCGAGTGACACATTTGGAGAGACCGCACTTTCCCCGAGACAGGATCACAATCGTCACCACGTTAACTGTAAGGAATTAAAAGAGAAAGGATCAGAATCAGAGAAAAAGCATCTGTGTGGATTGAGTTATTGGTAAAAAATGATATTTTGACCAATCAACCAATGATGGATTCTAAATATATTACCCGAGAGAAGCATTGTTTGCTAGAGACATTTTATTTACCATAACATAATCAATATTAAAATGTGAATGAAACAAAAGGCCGACATAAAATTTAACAAAGGAATAACATATTTTAAATTAATCAGGAAGAGAGCAGTGGCAAGTGTGTGTGCCTGACATCCTTTAAATCTTCAAAGCAACATGGGATGTCGATAAGATCGAAGTCCGGCAAGACATCTTTCTGGTTTGATACAAGCGCTCAATGAAGACAACAAAATACAAAATGTTGAACACAAATAATTATCCAACAGTACTGATGATGATATAGACTCAAAGAACGTCAGATGCCTAAATAGACTGTATCAAATCAAACAAATGGTGAACAGTAATGCGACTGATCTCAGACCAGTGAATAAGTGATTGGAGAAACAATCATGTCAGGGGAACATTGGAAATTATTATCCACACAACGGATTCAATACACTTAATACAAGAAACCACCGATATTGTGAAAGAAAGAAATTAAAAGAGAGTTTATAGAACGCATAGTTGAATATAGTGATTAACTTGGTCCATTACCAGCTGCAAAAGTAGGACAACAAATGTTAAGAGTAGCCATACAATTGAACATGGTTTACACAGGATAGATCTTTTTACACCGAATGACTGGTTTACCAACAGCAGTGAGGCTGGGATAGTGAACGACAAGAACAGTAATACATTAAAGCAGGAATTACAGAAATCATATCTGGAAAGAGTGACTTACAAGGAACACCGAAAGCCGCCAGTACTGGATAGTAAATACTCTGTATATCACGAAAAATGAAATGTATCTTGAGATGATCCATAAAAGACCACCGTTCACTTTGTGTGAAAGCTGATGATCTGTGAATCTGCAGCCTTTGACTCCGAGCCATGTTCCCCTTTCTCTGAGAGACACAGAGTCCGCTGACACTGGGAGCTCAGCCCTCTGACTTATAATACTGGAAACCCTCTAGCGAATCAATTATGATCCATGGAGACTAACATTAATTACAGTCACTGAACAAACAGGTTTCGTTCATCCATTACACACGGACACTTTTTATAGAACAAACCAATTTTGCCACATGTTACATCAACGTCAGTGACAACCACCAGAGGCCAGAGTGTTATTCGAATAATTGATGTAACTAAAGTAGGATTGTGTCTAAAAGGCAGACTAAAGTGAGAGGAGATATCTTTACTCGATTGAGATTGTTTCTGTGATGCCATGCAATCCTGTGACATCAGTAAAATCCGATCAACTTTGCACTGGCGCCGTTGACATTCACATCTGATCTAGATCTACATGGTTTCTGGTGATCAAAATAATACCGAGAAAGCCAGAGGAAATTTCCACAGAAGTTCTCAGGGACCTCTTGCAAATACTATATGACTGTAGGACCCTCTGCAAATATTAACAAATTCATAGAACCCTGTCAATAATGAACCACTACCGACAATCACCTACAAATATCTGCCATTTTCTGGTTCTCCAATGACTATTGGCGCTGGATCCCCCGAAAATAGTGTAAAATACTATAAATACTTCTGGAAATGTTATTACAATCCACCGCCCCCTGCTCCGGGGAACACCCTGCAAATGTTGACTACATCCGGCAGACAGCCTCTTACAATTGACCAGACGTTGTCATTTGCCCCTCAAATACTGAATCAGTCACAGAAATCTCAGCCATTAAACTGACGGTTGCTGGAATTCCCCTTTATACTGACACACTGCCCCGATGGCCTGTCAAAATGTAACATACATCTGAAGGTCCCCTGTAACTACTGAACTCTTTCGAGGAACGCCCTTCCACTCGCCTCACCACAGACCCATGTAAACATTACCACAGAGGGGGAATCTGTCTGACAGGCCCTGGAAATATTGTGTCACTCTCATGGACGGCACAAAAAATAGGAAAATATGCTAGATCTCCCTCTGCGGACACTTTGAAAGAAAACTTAAGTGCTCCAGAAACGAGCTTCCTCACTCCCCTGTAAATGCTGCCAGTCTGGGAACTTCCTGAATGTGAAAAGTCTCCACTACTGCATGTAAATAATGACACACTCTCAGATCCCTTGTTAATGTTGAGGCTCTGCTAGGGGACTTTAACTCTCTTACAGAACTCTGAGCATATTGACATGTTACTGGTTATTCAAAGGCTCCTGTCAACCGTATTAGAATACTAGACCATACCCGGGCTCCCTGTATAAATGCTAAGGTACCCAGTATCACCTGAAAACAGTGACTTACACCTATATTCACCCCACCCCCAACAGTCTGAAGATCACCTGCGTGCATGAAATCCATATTATCCCGTGGAAATATTGCGCCACTATCAAAGATTCCATTACCCATTAACATGGTAAGAGCTCCCACTGGAACTAAAATCCTAAAGAATGATAGATTAATACAGCTCGTAAGAATGCCACTCGGCCCATCTTGCCGGTGCCGGCTCTTTGAAAGTTTAATCCAGTTGGTCCCACTCTCTGCTCCTTCCCCATAGCCCTGCCATGTTTTCCCTGTCAAGTATTTATCAAAGTCCCTTTTTAAAATTTTTATTAAACCTGACTCCACTGTACACGAAACACATAGAGCCTCAGTACCGCCGACTCCATTGAAAAGGAGGCTGTAAGAGCTTTCTGCATGTTTAACCTCTCTGCTGTCTCTGAAAATATCGAGGCGTTACCCTCTAAAGATTGATACAAGCTAGGTCTGCCTCACTCTGTACACTAAGTTGCAGCCAAATATCAGCTGGCACCTCCGAGCATTGAAAATGCCATTAGAGGAACATAGAAAGGTGGGGACAGGAGAAGGCCATTCAGCCCCTCGAGCGTGTTCCGCTCTTCAATCATGAATACCTTTACCTCAGCTCCATTTAGCCACTTTCATCCACTACATTGATACCATTACCTAACAAAAATCTATCGATTGCTGTCTTTAAAAGGCCAGTTGACTCAGCGTCCACAGCCAATGTTGCAACAACAGCACTCTGTACTTTTGAAGTGTAGTCAATGTTGTAATGTTAGATTTTCAGTCGGCAGTTGAACAACAAAATATATGTTGCTAAAACAGCACAGTGATTATGATCAGATATCGGTTTCTCAGTTTGTTGAGGAGTAAATAATGCGAAGGAAAAAAGGGACAATTCACTTGCTCTAAAAGCAAAATTGTGCAATGTGATCTTTTACATGGCCTCGGTTTGACGTCCCATGTGAACACCTCAATACTGGGAGTGTCAGCCTAGAATTTGTACTCAGGTCTCTTTAGTTACAAACCTTGCGAGGATTCTATCAGTTGAAGGCTTTTTCTTATTTGTTCCTGAGATGTGGCCAAAGCTGGCAATGCCAACATTTTAGCCCATCTCCAATTGCCCTTGAGAAGGTGGTGGTTAGCTGCCTTTTTGAACCGCTGCAGTCCCTGTAGTAAAGGTACTCCCAGAGTGCTGTTCGAGAGGAAGTTCCAGGATTTTGTCCCAGCGACGATGCAGGAGCGGCAATTAACTTCTAAGTCAGGATGGTGTGTGACTTGGAGGGGTACTTGCAGAAGGTGGTACACCCATGCCGATGCTGCCCTTATCCTTCTAGGTGGAAGAGGGCGTGGGTTTGGGAGGTGCTGTCGAAGAAGTCTTGGCGAGTTGCTGCAATGCATCTTGTAGATGGTATGCACTGCAGCCACGACACCCCGGTGATTGAGGGAGTGAATGTTTAAATTGGTGGATGGGGAGCTTAGCATGTGGGTTGTTTTTTCCTTGATGGTATCGAGCTTCTTGAGTGTTGTTGGAGCTGCACTCGTCCAGGCAATTGGAAGGTATTGAATGGCACTCCTAACTTGTGCCTTGTAGACGAAGGAAACGATTTAGGGTGTAAGGACGTGAGTCACTTGCAGCTGAATACCCAGCCTCAGAATTGCTCTTGTCGCCATTGGAGTTATATGTCTTTAACTCTGGAATTCCTCCTATTGTCGCCTAAATATTCCTTGTTGCTACCAGGAAATATGTATTGAATAATTGCTTTATAACAATGCTAATGTAACTTAAGTTTTCCCTGTCTCCATTCACATGGACACTTTGGCTGCTGCTCTGGACCCGAGCCAATCACTTCTTTTTTCATTTTTTCTTACTCTTTTTTTTGTACCTATCCCTCCTTGACTGTTGTCCTCTGTCGTCATGCCTCCTTTCATCTCTGCTGTCTCGAGTACTTCCCCTCCTAAATCCCTACGTTAAACCTTCATTAAACTTTGGCCTGCCCACTCTCCTGCCGCCATCCCAGGCTTGATCTTGCAAACACTTGTGGCCTCGCTACTCCTATCGTGTCAATCACAGTTAAGGCAATCTGTGACCCCTTCCTTGTATCGCACTCCAGCCACATTTCCCTTCTGCACCCACCCCAATCCAACTCACCCATCACAGTGTTGACCCTGTGTGTTCTAGCAATGGGTCAGCCATCACCAACACTCTCCGCATCTCCCTCCAGAAAGTCCGTTCACCTGTAAACAAGGTCCTTGCCATCCATGAGCTTATCTTTGATGATTGCAGCAATATCGTGACCTTGATGGACACCTGGCTGGGTGGTGATGAGACCTTACACTTAAATTACCTTCCACCACTCACCCCGCCCAGACCGCTATGGTGCAGGTGTGGCTCTCATCACCAAATCAAAACTTGGTCTGCCCCTCTACTCCTCTGGTCCTTTCTTATCTTTTGAGCATCTGACTTCCATCCACCCCTATCACCCCATTTAAAATTCTCGTTTCTCTACCGCTCACCCAAGCACCATAAAAATAATATCACTGCGATATGTTAACTGGCTTTCTTCCCTCAGCCTTTGCAGTGAGCGTCTCATCCTCGGTGATTTCAACCCCCATCTCAGTTCATCATACTCTCTTTCCTTTGAGTTCAGTAGACTCCTATCCACTCTTAATCTCTCCCTCCATGTAAACTCCTCAACCGATATTCACGGCATTCCCCTTGATCTTGCCATCTCTCATGGCCTCGCTACTCCCATCGTGTCAATCACAGTTAAGGCAATCTCTGACCACTTCCTTGTGTAGCGCTGCAGCCGCAATCCCCTTCCTCACCCACCCCCAAAATCACTCCCTTATTTGTCCGCGCGTGGAAAACATTCTCTTATAAAGCACTTATAACTGTACTTATTAAATCACAACTGTCCAGACTTTGGACCACCATTCACCATGACATTTCTGCAGCTACTGATATGCTGAACCACAACCTCACCCCAGCTCGGTGCCCTAGTCTTTCTTGAAACCACGCACACTATCACCCTGACCATGCCCCCTGGATGGCCCTCATCTTCGCTCCCTTTATTCCAAGGGATGCAGACTTGAAAGAATATGGTGGACAACTAGTATATCAATTCACCGCCAGATCTGGCTGGACTACATAAACCATTATAGATTCCTGCTCTGGTCTGCCAAAGCTACACACTATTCTAGGATCATTCTGGATTGCAAAGATAATTGCCGGCTCTTTTTAACTACTACAAAAAAAGTCTTCTTAAAACCCTCTCCCATATCTCTTCCATTTCCAAAAAAATGCGTGTGGAGATCATAGACTCCTTTGTCACTAAGACTGAGACCATCCATTCTATGCCTCTGCCACATCCAGTCCTTCCCCCAGCCCATTGGGCCGAACTTCCTCTAAGGTTCCCTCTGCCCTGGCCCTGAAGTCACATCTTTCTCCAGTTTCTCTCCGATCTCCCCTCATGACGTCTCCATGCTCATCTTGTCCACCAGACATAATTCCTGCTTCCTCGACCCTATTTCCAGCAAACTGCTAACCACCCAACTTCCTTTTCTGGCTCCCATGTAAGCTGGTATTGTTAACTGTTCTCTCTCCACAGGTATTGTCACACTCTCCTTCAAATCTGCTGTCATCATCTCTCCCCTCTAAAAATCAGCATTTGACCCCTCCGTCCTTGCTAACCACCGCCCAACCTCTAAGCTCCCTTTCCTCTTCAACGTCCTCGAACGTGTTTCCGCCTCCCAAATCCGTAGCATGCTTCCCGGAACTCCATGTTTGAATCCCTCCAATCAGATTTCCGCAACTGCCACAGTACAACAATGTTTTTAAATTTAATTCACAGGTGATCCCCAGCTCTGAAACACCCAGCAGGGAATTCAAACAGTGTTTAATATAAATAAGATTCAACAACAGTAACACCACATTTACTCCTTGATTCGAGACTTTGATCTCTCTATAGCAACTCGCTGCTTAAGTTTGAACTTGATATAATTTCACCATCACTCAGGATCAGTGCAGCCCAGTGTCTTTCAATTCACAACCCATCAGTGCCGAGAAAACAACGGGGAATTTTACACATGTGTTGTGTTCTGTAACTTCATTTGAATATTTCAGTGCATTTCTCGCTGTGTCCAACACTGTGAATTCTCTGCTGGGGGATTCAGAGCTGGGGGATTCCGAGCTGGTGATCGCCTGTGAAATTAGCTTATAAACATTGAAATAACAACCTCAGACCCTCCTCTAATTCTGTTATTGCAGGGAGGCTGCTGATGGCTCCGCCCCAGGGGCTCCACTTGTGAGCAGTGGTTTCAGATCTCACCTGGTGTGGTACTGAGCCCCACACAACAGAATGTGATTAGTTTCCTTCCTTGACCTTAGACCTGTTAGATTATTGCAGGCAGTGTGGTACTGAGCCCCACAAAGAACATGGAAAGCCCAGGCTCCATCCCCGGCCTGTGGTGTGTTACTCCATCTCAAGCAATGTTTTATTGAGCCCCACAGAGCAGGAAGGGCCCAGGCTCCATTCCCGGCCTGTGGCATGTTGCTCCATCTCAAGCAGTGTGGTACTGAGTCCCACAGACTAGGAAGGGCCAATGCTCAATTGCAAGCCTATTGTAGGTTCGTTGTTCTCAACCAGTTTGCGACTGACCCCCATAAAGAGCAGAAAGGGCAGAGCCCCATCAGTGACCTGTGCTCTGGTGTCTCTGTGGACCAAGGCAGCAATGAGGTCTAGAGCAAAGTGATCCTGGCAGAACTGAACCTGAGCATCGGTGAACAGATGATTGGTGAGGAAGTGCCGTTTGATAGCACGGTTGATGCCACCTTCCATCACTTTGCTGATGATTGAGAGTAGGCAAATGAGGTGGTAATTCGCTAGATTGCATTTGACCTGCTTTTCATGGACGGGACATACCTGGGCAGTTTTCCACTTTGTCGGGTAGATGACAGTGCTTTAGCTGCGCTGGAACAGCTTGGCTAGAGGCGTGGCTAGTTCAGCAAGTTTTCAGGACTACAGCCTGGATTTTGTTGGGGCCCTTATTCTTTGCTTTATCCAGTACGCTCAGTCGTTTCTTGATATTAAGTGCATTGAATGAGATTGGCTGAAGACTGGCTTCTGTGATGGTGGGGACCTGAGGAGGAGGCTGAGATGGACCATCCACTTGATCCTTCTGGCGGGGCTCTGCATTCATCGAGGATGTGGATTTTGATGAAGCATCCTCCCTCTGTTAATTGTTTAATTGTCCACCACTATTCAAGACTGGGTGTGCAGGACTGCAGATCTGTGATAAGATACTTTGGTTGTGGGATCGCTTTTTTTTATTTGTTTGTTGGATGTGGGCGTCCTGGAAAGGCGAGCATTTATTGCCCATCCCTAAATTACCTTGAGAAGGTGGTGGTGAGCTGCTTTCTTGTACCGCTGCAGTCGATGTGGCGATGGTGCTCCCACAGCGCTGTTAGTGAGGGAGTTTCAGCATTCTGACCCAGCGACAATGAAAGATCGGCGATATACTTCTAAGCCAGGATGGTGTGTGACTTGGAGGGAAACTTGAAGGTCGTGGTGTTTCCATGCGCCTGCTGCCCCTGTCCTTCTAGCTGGAAGTGGTCGCGGGCTTGGGAGGTGCTGCCGGAAAAGCCTTGGCTTGTAGAGGGTACACACTGCAGCCACGGTACACCGGTGGTGGAGGGAGTGAAGGTTTAAGGTAGTGTATGGTGTGCCAATCAAGCGGGCTGCTTTGTCCTGAATGGTCTCGAGCTTCTTGAGTGTTGTTGGAGCTGCACTCATCCCTAAAAGTGGGGAGTATTCCATCACACTCCTTACTTGTGCCTTGTAGATGGTGGAAAGGTTTTGCGGAGTCAGGAGGTGAGACACTCACCGCAGAATACCCAGCCTCTGATCTGCTCTTGTTGCCACAATATTTATGTGGCTGGTCCAGTTAAGTTTCTGGTCAATGGTGACCTCCAGGTTGTTGATAGTAAGGGATTCGGCGATGGTAATGCCATTGAATGTCAAGGGGCGGTGGTTAGGCTCTCGCTTGTTGGAGATAGTCATTCTCTGGCACTTCTGTGGCGCGAATGTAAGTTGTCACTTATTAGCCCAATCCTGAAAGTCGTCCAGGTCTTGTTGCATGTGGGCATGGACTGCTTCATTATCATGTAGCACGTTGCTTCTGCTGTTTACCATGCATGTGGTCCTGTGTTGCAGCTTCACCAGGTTTACTCCTCACTTTATGTATGCCTCGTGCTGCTCCTAGCATGGTTCTCTACACTTCTCATTGAACTTGGGTTTGTCCCCTGGTTGAAAATAATGGTAGATTGAGGGATATGCCGTGCATGAGGTTACAGATTGTGCTGGAATAAAATTCTGCTGCTGGTAATGGCCGACAGTGCCTCATGGATGCCCAGTTTTAAAGCTGCCAGATCTGTTCAAAATCTCACTCATTTAGCACAGTGCTTGTGCTACACAACATGATGGATTGTGTCCTCAATGTGAAGACGGGACTTCGTCTTCAAAAAGACGATGCAGATGTCACTCTGACCAATACTGTCATGGACAGATGCATCTGCGATAGGTAGATTGGTGTAAACGAGGTCAAGTAGCTATTTCCCTCGTGGTGGTTCGCTTATCATCTGCCACAGAACCAATCTGGCAGCTGTGTCCTTCAGGAGTCAGCCAGGTCGAACAGTAGTGGTGAAACTGAGTCACTCGTGGTGATGGACATTGAAGTCCGCCACGAACAGTGCATTATGTGCCCTTGCTACTCTCAGTGCTTCTTCCAAGTGGTGTACAACATGGAGTAATACTGATTCTTCAGCTGAGGGGAGGATGGTAGGTGATAATCAGCAGGAGGCGTCCTTGCCCATGTTTGACCTGATGCCATGAGACCGGGGTCTGGCGTCAATGTTGAGGACTCCCAGGTCCCCTCCTTCCACACTGAATACCGATGTCGAGGCACCTCTGGTGGATCTGTTGTGCCGGTGGGACAGGAAAAACCAGCGATGTTGATGGAGAAGTCTGGGACTTTGGGGGAAAGGTTCGATTCTGTAAGTATGATAATGACAGGCTAATAGCTTTTCCAATTTTGCCACAAGACCCCAGATGTTAGTGATGAGGACTTTGCAGCGTCGACTGGGCGGGCCATTGTCATCCCGAAACTGGTACGTCGGTCAGTGCTGGGGGTCCATTCAGTTTTATTCTTATTAATGTTTTTCGTGGTTATTTGATGAAACTTAGTATCTTGCTAGGCCATTTCAGAGGACAATTAAGAGACAACATGCTGCTGTGTGTCGGGAGTCATATTTAGGCCAAGCTGGGTAAGGATGGTAGATTTCTTTCCCTAAAGTGCATTAGTGAACTATTAAGACAATCTGGTCGTTTCATTGTCACCACTCCAGTTTTATTTAATTTAAATTAATATCCCCAGCTAATGCGGTGAGATTTGAACTCACATGTCTTACATCATTAATGGATCACTAATAGTCGAGAAACATAACCTTTATGATGCCATATCATATCAGTTCGGAGAGCAAATTCAATGTCAAACTAGATGCAGAAAGCAAAATAAAGAATGGAAAAGATAGATTGGATTAAGGGAGGGAGAAAGAAAAAACAGAAAAAAGTAAGAACAAGATTTTGTAATTTAAAAATCTCCAGCAACAATTAAAATCTGAATCAATGAGACTCTGTGCTTATAAAAGTAAATTTTCAGTGTCAAAGAGGTTTTTTGGTCATAATTGAGATTATTAAGACAGTATAAAGGGGACTTCGATGAAATGGATGGGGTTGCTACCGTGTATGAAATATGGTGACGATCTCTGGTTATTTTCTGAGGCGACGCTGCAGGATCCTTTAAAGATCTCCCGCGGATCCACTGAAACCAGTCCAATGTGCAGGCTTGAGAGGGGGTTTCCGCACCGTCAGAAAAGGAAACGGGAGTGAGGGAGGGACACTGTCGGTATCGGGTAGGACTGTAGTCTGTGCAGAGTTGTTCAGGTAAAATACAAGGGTTCTTTGAGATTCTTAACTTTATTCATATTTAACCACAAAATCAATTCTTCCATCTTTTTAAAATTAATTCAATTTTAATGGGGAAGGTGTTCAAAATATTTCTGCCCAGTATCGAACCAAGGATCTTATAACCACTAAACTATGGAAACCCTGTTCTCTAACTTGATGTAAGAACATCACAGAAGAGAACCGGGGTCTTCACATGCATGTCCAGGATTACATTTTGTATTAATACAATTTATTAGCTGAATTTCACTGAAATCATTAAACTCTGTAAAAAGATGAACAATTGTTCTAATTGATGAATCAACTTTCTGTTTCAGACTGAAGGGAATCCTAACATGATCACCGAGTGACAGGCAAAACTTTCATAAGTGTTTTGTGTTTTGCTTGCGGTGAATTTTCAACAGTTCTCATTTTACAGATGGTATTTGAGGAGTTGGTTAAAAATGTTCAGTGTTTATCACACAGGGAATCTGGTGCAGCCGTTGTTCAGTTAAACAGGAGCCGACAAGTGTCACCGCATTTAAGCAGGGGAAGAAACTCGCCCCTGGAGATTCACTTGAAGCAAGTTCCAAAATCATTCATCCCGCCCTGGAGCGGAACCGGGGGCATTTCGCGTGTAAGGCGAGCGTGATAATTGCTGCAGTCCCGAAACCTCTGCTCAGTTTGTCAGCCGCGAGTCAGAAGGATGTGTTAAGGGAGAAGGTGACCCAATGACTCACCTCTCTCTGCACTGATTAAGATTATTTTGCTTCTCCGTCAAACAACATCACTTCTGTCCCACACTAAAATCTCTCAATCCTTCTCCTCCGCTCGCTTTCTATTCAAGTAATTGGATAACGAATCAGTAATAAGGTTCCCTCAGGCTTTTGTTGGAGGTTTTACTGATAAACTGGGGAACTGAGAGGAAACTGGAGCACAGGCAGGGTCCTTGCGACAGACCAGTCCGGCTAGCCCAGTCGGTGCAGTTCAGGATACTTCATCGCCACATTGGGGAGTTTGCGTTTTAAATTTTTGGGCTGATTTTAAAGGTGATTCCCAGCTCGGTCAATGAGTGTTTCATATAAATGCGGTTCAACAAAATAAGAAAATCTCTCATTGATTCCGGAATCTTATCTCTCTCCAGCCGCTCACTGCTAAAGATTGAACTGACTTTAATTTCACCTTGGCTCTGGGTCAGTGCGGCTCAGTGGGACTTCGGCCCGTCTCTCCCTTCACAACCCATCAGGGCCGAGAAAACAATGGGGAATTTTACACAAGTGTTGTGCTCTGTAACTTTTTATAAACACTTCAGTGTATTTCACTCTGTGTCCAATACTGTGAGGCCTTCCCTGGTGTGTCAGCTTCCGGTGTTTATAAACACTTCAGATTTCCTGATAATATTGTTGAATCGCATTTTTTCAAAGAGTAATTGACCGAGAGGTGCTGGGGGATTTAGAGCTGGGGATCTCCTGTGAAACCAGCCCAATAATTTGAAACACAAACCGCCCCTGAGATTAAGAGTCTCAGGCTCTACCGACTGAGCTAGCCAGGCCGGTCTGACCCCGCGCACTGCTTGTGTTACAAACCATGAACCAGTTTCCCCTCAATTCCCAGGTTTACCAGTAAATCGGCCAACAAAAGCCCGAGAGAACCTTATGACTGATACTTTATCCAATCACTTTAATATGTGTTTTCTGGTTAGCAACACTTCTGTCGCTGGAAAATGTTCTCCTTGTTTACTTTATTAAAACTCTTCATGATATTGAACACGTCGAGAAAATCTCCCCTTATCTTCTCTGCTCTGAGGAGAACAACCTCTTCTTCTCCACTACTCCACGGAACTGAAGTTCCGCATCCGTCCTAAAGCGCAGTGCCCGAATTACACACAATACTCCGAAGGTTTGGTATAACTTCCTTCTTTTTGCCCCCTATGCCTCTGTCTGTAAAGCCCAGGATCCCGTTTTTTTTTCTAACACAAGACAAAATGCTGCGGATGCTGGAAGTTGGAAATAAAAACAGAATTTGCTGAAAATACTCAGCAGCTGTGAATGGCAGGTGAGTTGGAAAAAAGCGAATTTGCTTCGGAATAGTGTATAAGGATTTCATGGTGTAATGGTGAGCACTCTGGACTTTGAATCCAGCGATCCGAGTTTAAATCTCGGTGGAACCTGGTTCCCTCTTGTCCCAACTGTTGTAAAAGTAATTGTGATTGGCTGCTCAGCAGCGGGAAAGTGTCGAAGCTGAAGGTTTAGATGAGAAAAGGCCGGAGTGGAATGGTGGAGTTAAAATTGTCCAGTTCTTCCAATATTGCTGCTGGATGGGGTTTGCAAGTAGCCTTGAGAGGGCAGTGATGTATCGCCATTGCAGTGCTGGTCCCCGACACAAACTCCGTTCCCGAGCCACCGACTTCATCCCAATCCCTGGCCACTGAGACTGAACCAGACAGCTTGCAACCTTGGTATTTGACCCCGAGATGAGCTTCTGCCCAAGACGGTCTACTTCCACCTCCGTAACATCGCCCGATTCCGCCTCTGCCTCAGCTGATCTGCTGCTGAAACCCTCATCCTTGCCTTTGTCACCTCCAGACTTGACGATTCTAATGTACTCCTGGAAGGCCTCCCATCTACCTTCCTCCATAAACTTCAGCTCATCCAATCCTCTGCTGCCCGTATCCTAACTCGCACCATGTCCCGTTCACCATCACCCCGGGTCTCACTCACCTACATTGGCTACCTTCAGGCGACAACTCAATTTTCAAATTCTCTTCCTTGTTTTCAAATCCCTCCATGGGCTCGCCCCTCTCTATCTCTGTAACATTCTCCAGCCCTACACCCTCTGTGATCTCTGCACTCCTCCAATTCTGGGTTCTTGCACATCCCCGATTTTAATCCTTCCACCATCTGCCGTGGTGGGATTGTGAGCTCAGGCCTCCAGATCATCATGGACTCTGCGGCTGAGGAACAGTTTGTGGTGGGACCAGCACTGCAATGGCGATTCATCACTGCCCCCTCAAGGCAAACCTCTCCACCAGCAAGCACTGGACAATTTTCACTGGACTTTTCCTCTGGATTACAGGTCGAGTAACATAATCACTGTGCCGCCATACCCCATAATTAATTGATTGAAGAATCGTTAATGAGCAGCGCAGAATCTGAACCAGGAAGAGTCAATTAGAACAGGGAATTCAATGTCCAATCAGGCACAGAAAGAGAAATAAAGAGAGGAAAATAAATGTTGGATTAAGAGGGAGAAAAGAAAGAGACAAAAGTAAAAACATTTATATAATATCAAAAATCTTCAACAACAATTTATATCTGAAGGAATGAGATTCCACACTTATAAAAGTTAATTTTCAGTGCTAGGGAGGTTACTTGGTGGAAATTAAGACGACTTCGACTGAAATGGACGGGGTTGATGTGGTGTGTGAAATTTGGTGACGATCTATGATTATTATCCGAGGCGACGCTGCAGGATCATTTAAAGATCTCCCACGGATCCACTGAAACCAGTCGATTGTGCAGCTTTGAGAGGGGCTTTCTGCACCGTCAGGGGAGGAAACGGGAGTGAGGGAGGGACACTGTCGGTATCTGTGCTGAGTGTGAGTCTGTGAAGAATGGTCCGGGATCAGATAATGTACAGCCTCTCTGAAATATTTTATTTTATTAATATTTAATTACAATATGATTTCCTCCATTGTTCATATTTATTAAATTGCAATAGGAAAGGTTTATTTTCAGTTTGAACCAGGCACCATTTCTAGAACATAATGTTTCCCCCCAGGATCAAGCCGGAGACTTTTCGCCTGTGAGGTGAACATGATAAATCGCTACACTACGGAAACCTCTGCTTAGTTAAACATCCAGAAAGAACTGTTCAGCGAGAAGGTGAAATGCTGAATTCCAGATTCTGGATTTATATCCTTTCACTAACATTTCTCTGAACGAAACTGCACAAGTCAAAAATGTTTCTTTCAAAGTCATTAAACTCTCAAATTTGCAGGTCGCCCCCGAATCTTCTGAATCAGATGCCTCCAGTTTTCCCACTCAATCAATGTCCCTTTGCAATTTTCTGCTCCTATCCTCACTAATTACTGTGCCACTGTCTGACTTGGTTTACGGCTATCGATCGTAGGATCTGGAATGCACTGCCTGAAAGGGTGCTGGAGGCAGATTCAATCGTGGTTTTCAAAAGGCAGTTACATAAGTAGCTGTATGATTGTATGATTCACTGAGATCACCTCTCGTTCTTCTAAACCCCAGGGAGTATAGGCCCAATCTACTCAATCGCTCCTCATAGGACAGCCCTCTCATTGCAGGAATCAGTCTAGTGAATCTTCTCACACCCCATCTAAGGCAAGTATATCCTTCAACAGGTAAGGTGACCAAAACTAAAATACAGTTTTGATCTGCTGGTAGTAAGCGAGCAAGGATCTGCGAGATATTGCAGTTTGTACAAGTGTTCCCTGGTGGTCTAGTGGTTAGGATTCGGCGCTCTCATCGCCGCGACCCATTGGTTCTTACAAAACAGTTTAATAAAATACTTCAAGTCTGTTAGACACTTAATAATTCTCTTAATCGACCCATTGCTTTTTGTTACACACTGAAGGGAATGCTAACATGTTTTCCAGGTGAGAGTCACACTTTAGTAACATTTTTGTAGAATCAGACAGCACAGAAGGAGCCCATTAAGCCCCATCGTGCCTGTGCCGGCTCTTTCAAAGAACTATTCAATTAGTCCCACTGCCCTGCTCTTTCCCCATAGCCCTGCAATTGTTTCTTTTTCAACTACATTTCCCTTTTGAAAGTTAATGTTGAATCTATGATTCTATGAAACTGTTTTTATTTTTACATGGCCTGGTTCACAGTTCTGAATATTGTCCATACACCACACGTTTAATTGCTTTTCAGAATCTGCTCGACCAGTTGTGTATTTTGAGCAGTTTCCCAGTTTATTTCCCTGTGATGTGATGATTGTGGGGGCTCGGTGTGTGTAACTGGATTTGCTGCAGTCCGCCGGCAGCAGGCGGTGAAAGCAGGCCAGAGACGGTGACTGACAGGTGAGCTAGATTTCCTTACACACCTTGGAATTCAGGAGAATCTGGTTCATGGTTTAAAACTGCTAAAATAAAGTGTGTAATTTGAGAAGGGAAAAAATTCATGTCATGCAAAGTATGGAAATTACTGTGTGAAATGGGCCTCGGATAATATTAATGTCAATATTTTTCTGCCTGACATGGTGGTGGAAGCAGATTCAATATTAACTTTCAAAGAGGGAGGAAATTGAAAAAGAAACACTTGCAGGGCTTTGGGAAAAGAGCAGGGCAGTGGGAATAATTGGATTCCGCTTTCAAAGATGCACAGGCACAATGGGCCGAATGGCCTCCTTCTGTGCTGTCTGATTCTGTGATTCTATAATAAGTTATCGCAGTTTGTCTGTCACCCAGTAAACTTGTTATTAATTCCTGCAGTGAGCAACACAATGTTGTGGGTTGATTAATGATGATTGAAACAATTATAAAGGCTCTCACTGACTTGAATTATCCCTAAATACCTTTTGGTTAACAAAAATCTCTCAATCGCAGATTAAAATGAACAATTGATGTTGTACCTTTGAAAGAACTATCCACATAGTCCCACTCCGCTGCTCTTCCCCCATAGCCCTGCTGACACTCCTGCCAGTGGAAACTGTTTCCCCCAAAATTCTGAACAACTCTCTTAAATCTCCCCTGAAATGTGGTTAATGGAGGTCAGTGTGGGCAAATGTCAAGTCATCCACTAAGAAAGATCGGTCAGTCTATGATCTGAAAACATTGGCAGAGAATATTTTTTTTCTGTGAAATAGCCGGTCCTGTTTAATTTAACAGAAGTTGCCCCAGATCCCTGCTCTCACAAGCAATGAACATTTGAAAGCATTCTCCTAAAATACGATGTGTAAAATGAGATATGGGTTAAAGGTTCAGCACATGCAAGAGCAAAATAATTCACTGTATTTCGACTGTCCCCCAGTAACCATATTTTAATGTATTTCATTCTGCAAAATAAAGTTATTGGTTCAATAATGGTTATTAAATCAATTCTTATTTTATCACATTAGATGCATGTTATTAATTTAATAAAATTACTTCGCATTAATTAATTAAAAACGGTGATATCAAAATGAATTCCCTAACCGGGAATCGAACCCGGGTTGCCGTGTTGAAAGGAATCGGTTATGAATCGTTTAAAGTTGGCCGAGAAAAATTTCACACTGCACGGTTACAATGTGCTTCGATGCAATAGGGGATTGAAACTGACAATACAAACGCTAGGCAGCGCCCGCGGTAAAACAGTGCTTAAATTTAAACAGGTACTAGGGAAGTAACCGCTGAGTTAAAGCCGACACCAATCAACCAGTCGGAAACAACTCAATATAAAGGATGAGCTCACAGATACCAGGGCCCGTGAAGTCTGGTCAACGTCAAGCCCCTCCTTTCTTATTCAGAGACATGACCGGGAGTCAGACGCCGCAAACTTTAATTAAAGGCACAAATACGAGTAACACTTACTTCCAAATCATTTCACTGTAACATTATTTCACTTTATTTCAAAGCTGATCGCGTTGAATCTGAAATTCAGCACAATGGGATTTTATGTTCACTACTGATTCCATTTTCTATGCACGGTAGAAATAACCGGTCCTGTTAAATTTGACCAAAGCTCCCCAGATTCCTGGTGTCATCAGCAATGACCATTTTTAAACCAGGCTCCTAAACTACTAATGAGATATGGGCAACGGTACAAATTATTGAACTATCGACTCTACCTCAGTTAGCATTTCTTTCATTGTGCAAAAGAAGTTTATTGGTTAATTACTGATGCTTTCCCATGAAAGCAACATAAAAGTTTAACAAAACGCTTTCGCCCAACGTGGGGCTCGAACTAACGAACACTGAAATTAAGAGTCTGACACTTGGGTGACTGAGCTCGCCGGGTCTGATCACTTTGACTGTCTTGGTTGCTGATTGCAGCCAGGTGCCTGGTGGCTCCGCTCCAGGGGTTTAACTTGTTCTGCAAACCACGAACCAGGTTCTCCTGAATTCCAAGCTGTGGAAGAAAATCAAGCATCAAAAGCCCTTTCATTAACCACAGGGCTTCAGCCAATGTTCAGATCGCAAAGCGCTTTTAGACACAAAACTACGGCATCTTTCCAGCAATCTGAGAATCAGAGTTCTCATCTTCAGTTTCTTCAGGTAATCCACTCCCCAGGTCATTACCTTCTTTATTCCGGGCTATGGGTAGAACCAAGTGCCGAGAGAGGACAAGTGGGCTGGCAATATCAGCAATCTTTATAACCCTGTATATCTAGCTCTGTGCTGATAGTTTTGGGACAGGCTCCAGTTCTTCATCAATGATGACAGGTTCTGGTCTCGGAAACATCTGCTTGTCAATATCTCTTGCCTATTTCCCGGTGTTTCCCCATTCTGTCTGTCTCTCTGGCTCTGTTTCTTCTGTGTGTGGCCACCTGCAGGGTGATTTTGAACGAATAACTGTGTTTGTGAATATTAAAATTAAATACATGAGGGCATCAGGCGCTTCTCTCCCTGACACTGGGGAAACAGTGAGACAGACTTTAGAGCAAGGATCTGGTTATTGTGAAACAGCAAAGAAAATATGAACTCCGGGATTATCCAAAAAAATGATGACCTCGACGTGATTTGAACACGCAGCCTTCTGATCGGGAGTTAGACGTGCTACCTTTGCGCCACAAGGTCGATAGAGCAAACAGGGATGTTTGTATATTTACACGTTCCACAAACACTGTTTCATTTCTTCTGCCTTGGAGTAATTAAAGGGCTTTAAAATCCCCGTCCACTGGAGTCCCCCGGGTGTCAGACAGCATCAGAAGCAGCGCTCACCTGTCACTCACCGTCTCAAGCCCGCTTTCACCACCTGCTGCCGGCGGAATGCAGCAAATCCAATTACACACACCGAGCCCCCACAATCATCACATCACAGGGAAATAAACTGGGAAACTGCTCCAAATACACAACTGGTCGAGCAGCTTCTGAAAAACAATTAAACTTGTGGCGGAAAACAATATTCGGAACTGCAAACAAGGCCGTGTAAAAATATAAACTGTGTGTGTGAGCCGAGGCCCTAAGCTCTGGAATTCCCTCCCTAAACATCTCCACCTCTCTTTCCTCCTTTAAGAAGCTCCTTAAAATCCACCACTTTGACCAAGCTTTTGGTCACCTGTCCTAATATCTCCTTATGTGGCTCGGTGTCAAATTCTGTCTGGTAATCGCTCCTGTGAAGCGCCTTTGGACGTTATACTACTTTAAAGGTGCTACATAAATGCAGGTTGTTGTTGTTGTTATGTATGTGTGTGCTGTTTATATATAAAATGGGTGTTTATAGAATGAGTACGATGCTGTGCACGTGTGTCAGTTGTAAATAGTGGTGAACGGTTATTTTTCAGACTGGAGGGAAGTATACAGCGCTGTTCCCCAGGGATCGGTATTAGGACCAATGCTCTTTCTCATATACATTAATTACCTGGACTTGGGTATACTGGGCATAATATCAAAGTCTGCAGATGACAGGAAACTCAGAACTATAGTAAAAAATGAGATGCAAAGTAACAGACTTCATGAGGACATCTACAGAGTTGTGAAATGGGCAGAGACACAGCAGATGTAATTTAACGCAGAGAAGTGTGAAGTGATCCATTTTGGTGGGATGATTGAACTGAGGCAATATAAACTAAATGATACAATTTTAAATCTGGTGATGGAACAGAGAGACTTGGGGGTGTAATTATCTATCTCTGAAGGTGGCGGGACAAGCTAAGAAGGCTGTTAAAAAGCACACGAGATCATTGGGTTTATTAATAGAGCCATAGAGTACAAAAGCAAGGAAGTAATACTGAGCCTTTATACATCATTGGTTAGGCCTCAGCTGGAGTAATCTGGGCAAAATATTTCAGGAAGGATGTGAAGGCAGAAAAGATTTACAAGCTTGTTTCGGGGGATGGCGGACTTCAGTTAGGTGTATAGATTGAGACGTTTTCGTTGTTCTCCTCAGAGTAGAGAAGATTGCAATGAGATTTGATAGAGGTGTTCAAAATCAGGAGCGGTCTAGCATGGGCAAGGAGTCCTCCTGCTGATTACCATGTACCGCCCTCCCTCAGCTCAAGAATCAGTACTCCTCCATGTTGAACATAGATACATAGAAGATAGGAGCAGGAGTAGGCCATTCGGCCCCTCGAGCCCGCTCCGCCATTTAATGAGATCATGGCTGATCATCCAAATTCAGCTTTATCCCCATATCACTTGATCCCTTTAGCTTCAAGAAATATATCCAAATCCTTCTTGAATATATTTAATGAATTGGCCTCAACTTCACTGTGTGGCAGAGAATTCCACAGGTTCACCACTCTGGGTGAAGAAATTCCTCCTCATCTCAGTCGTAAATGGCTGAACCCTTATCCTTAGACTGTGACTCCTCCGCCATCGGGAACATCCTACCTGCATCTAGTCTGTCTCATCCTGATAGAATTTTATAAGTTTCAATGAGATCCCCTGTCATTCTTCTAAACACTAGCGAATATATGCCTAATCGATCCAATCTCTCCTCATACGTCATTCCTGCCATCCCAGGTATCAGTCTGGTGAATCTTCGCTGCATTCTCTACATGGCAAGAACATCCTTCCTCAGATAAGGCGACCAAAACGGCACATAATACTCAAGGTGTGGTCTCACCAAGGTCCTGAACAACTGCAGCAGGGCATCCTTGCTCCTGCTCTCAAATCCTCTCGCTATGAAGGCCAACATACCATTTGCCTTCTTAACCGCCTGCTGCACCTGCATGCTTAACTTCAGCGATTGGTGCACAAGGACACCCATGTCTCCTTGCAATTCCCCTTCTCCCAATCTATTGCCGTTCTGATAATAATCTGTCTTCCTGCTTTTGCCACCGAAGTGGATAACCTCGCATTTATCCACAATATACTGCAATTGTCATGCATCTGCCCAATCACCTAACCTGTCTAAATCATACTGGAGTTTCTCTGCATCCTCCACACAGCAGAAACACCCACCCAGCTTTGTGTCGTCTGCAAACTTGGAGATATTACATCTACTTCGCTTGTCTAGATCATTTATATATATTGTGAATAGCTGGGGTCCTAGCACTGATCCCTGTGGTACCCCACTGGTCACTGCCTGCCACTCAGAAAAAGACTCGTTTATTCCAACTCTTTGCTTCCTTTCTGCCAACCAGTTATCTATCCAAGTCAGTACCTTACCGCCAATCCCAGGTGCTTCAAATTTACACGCTAATCTCTTATGCGGGACCTCATCAAAAGCCTTCTGAAAGTCCAAATACACAACATCCTCTGGTTCTCGCTTATCTATTCTACCAGTTACATCCTCAAAAAATTCCACTGGTTTAGTCAAGCATGATTTACCTTTTGTAAATCGATGTTGACTTTGTCACTGTTTTCCAAGTGCTCTGCTATTACATCGTTTATAATTGACTCTGGTATTTTCCCCACTACCGATGTCAGGCATACCGTTCTATAATTGCCTGTTTTTTCTCTACCAACATTTTTAAATAGTGGGGTTACATTAGCTATCCTCCAATCCATGGGAACTGTTCTAGGGTCCATAGAATTTTGGAAGATGACCAGCAATGCATCTACTATTTCTAGGGCCACTTCCTTAAGTATACTAGGATGTAGATTATCAGGCTCTGGGGATTTATTGGCCTTCAATCCCATCTATTTTGCTAACACCATTTCCCTACAAATACTGATTTCAGTCAATTCCTCCCTCTCATTCGACCCTATGTTGCCCGACATCTCTGGGAGGGTAATTGTGTTCTCCTTTGTGAAGCCAGAACAAAAGTATGTATTTAATTGGTCAGCCACTTCCTTGTTCCCCATTATACATTCCCCTGATTCTGACTGCAAGGGACCTATGCTTGACTTCACCAATCTTTTTCTCTTTACTTATCTATAGAAGCTTTTACAGTCAGTTTTTATGTTCCCCACGAGATTACTCTCATAATCTATTTTCCCCCTATTAATTAATCTGTTTCTCCTCCTTTGCTGAATCCTAAACTGCTCCTAATCGTCAGGTTTGCGGCTTTTTCTGGCGAAAATATATGAACACCACTTGGAGGAAGAACTGAGTGTACAAGAGCTCAGAATGTACTCTGGGTGGAGGACTTCAATGTCCAACACCAAGAGTGGCTCAGCAGCACCACTACTGACGGATCTGGCCGAGTTTTGAAGGACATAATTGCCAGTCTGGGACTGTGACCGATGGTGAGGGGAAAACCTCCTTGACCTCTTCCTCTCCAATCTACCTGTCGCAGATGCATCTGACCATGACAGCATTGGCAGCAGTGACCACCGCAAAAACACTGTGGATACGAAGTCCCGTCTCCACACTGAGAACACCCACCTTTCTGTTGTGTGGCACTACCACTGTGCTAAATGTTATAGGTTCAGAACAGACTAGCAGCTCAAAACTGAGCATCCAGGAGTCGCTATGGGCCACCAGAAGCAACAGAATTGTATTCCACCACCATCTGTAATCACATGGCTAGGCATATCACTCATTCTACAATTACCACCAAGCCAGGGGACCAACCCTGATTCAACAACGAGTGTAGAAGAGCATGCCAGGAGCAGCACCAGGCGTACCTAAGAATGAACTGCCAACCTGGGGAAGCTGCAAAACAGGACTTTTTACCAGAAGCAGCATGCAATAGATTGGGCTAAGCGATCCCACAATCAACAGATCAGATCAAAACTCTGCAGTTCTGCCACACCCAGTCGTGAATGCCGGTGGACCATTAAACAATTAACGGGAGGAGGAGGCTCCAAGAATATCCCCATCCTCAATGGTCGTGAAGCCCAGCACGGGAGTGCAAAAGACAAGGTTGAAGCGTTTGCAAACAACTTCAGCGAGAAGTAACAAGTGGTTGATCCATATCGGCCTACTCCCGAGATCCACACCATCACAGAAGCCAGTCGTCAGCCAATTCGATTCTCACCACGTGATATCAAGAAACAGCTGAGCGCACTGGATGAAGCAAGGGATATGGGGCCAGACAACATCCCAGCTATAGTGCTGAAGACTTGTGCTCCAGAAGTAGCCGCGCATCTGGCCAAGCTGTTCCAGTACAGCTACAACACTGGCATCTATCCCACAATGTGGAAAACTGCCCACAAAATGTAGGACAAATCCAACCCGGCCTTTTACCGCCCCTTCAGTCTATTCTCAATCATCAACAACATGAAGGAAGGTGTCATCGACAGTGCTATTAAGCGGTACTTACTCACAAGTAATATTCTCACTGATGCCCAGTTTGGACTCCGCCAGGAACACTCGGCTCCAGATCTCATTACAGCCTGGGTCCAACATGAACAAAGGAGCTGAATTCCAGAGGTGAGGTGAGACTGACTGCCCTTGACATCAAGGCAGCATTTGACCGAGTCTGACATCAAGGAGCCCTAGTAAAACTGAAGTCAAAGGGAATCAGGGGGAAAACGCTCCACTGGCTGAAGTTATACCTAGCACAAAAGAAGATGGTTGCGGTGTTTGAAGGTCAATCATCACAGCCCCGGAACATTCCTGCAGGAGTTCCTCAGGGCCATGTCCTAGGCGCAGCCATCTTCAGCTGCTGCATCAGTGACCTGCCCTCCAACATACGTTCAGAACTGGGGATGTCCCTGATGACTGCACAGTGTTCAGTGCCATTGACAACCCCTCAGATAATGAAGCCGTTCATGCCCGCACGCAACACGACGTGGACGATGTTCAGGCTTGGGCTGATAAGTGGCAGGTATCATTCGCGACACAGAATTGCCAGGCAATGACTATCTCCAAGAAGCGAGAGTCTAACCTCCTCCCCTTGACATTTAATGGCATTACCATCGCCGAATTCTCCACTATCAACATCTCGGTGTCCCCATTAACCAGAAACTTAACTGGACCAGCCACATAAATACTGTGGCTACAAGAGCAGGTCAGAGGCTGGGTATTCTGTGGCGAGTTTATCACCTCCTGACTGCTCAAAGCCTTTCCACCATGTAAAAGGCGCAAGTAAGGAATGTGATGGAATAATCTCCAATTGCTTGGATGAGCGCAGCTCCAACAGCACTCAAGATGCTCGACACCACCCAGGATAAAGCAGACCGCTTGATTGGCACCCCATCCACCACCTTAAACATTCACTCCCACCACCACTGGTGTACCGTGGCTGCAGTGTGTACCATCTACAAGGTATACTGCAGAAACTCGCAAATGCTTCTTCGGCAGCACCTCCCAAACCCGCGATCTCTCCCACCTAGAATGACAAGGGCAGCAGGCACATGAGAACACCACCACGTATAAGTTCCCCTCCAAGTCACAAACCATCCTAACGTAGAAGTATATCGTCGATCTTTCATCGTCACTGGGTCAAAAACCTGGGACTCCCTACTGAACAGCACAGTGGGCGCACCATCACCATCCAGACTGCAGCGGTTCAAGAATGCGGCTCACCACCACCTTCTGAAGGGCAAACATAAGAACAAAAGAAATAGGAGCAGGAGTAGGCCAGTCGGCCCCTCGAGCCTGCTCCGCCATTCAATAAGATCATGGCTGATCTGATCCTAACTGCCAATCTACTATCACAGAACCATATCCTGAATCTAACAGAATTAGACACATGAAATAGGAGCAGGATCAGGCTACACGGCCCCTGGGCCCGCTCCGCTACCCACAGGGCCATGACCGATCCGAACCTAGACTCATGTCCAAATTCCTGCCCGCTCCCCATAACCCTTTATTCCCTTTACTTGTAGGAAACTGTCTATTTCTGTTTTAAATTCATGTAATGATGTAGCTTCTACAGCTTTTTGGGGCAGCATATTCCATGGACCTACCACCCTCTGAGTGAAGTAGTTCCTCCTCATCTCAGTTTTGAAAGAGCAGCCCCTTATTCTAAAACTATGCCCCCTAGTTCTAGTTTCACCCATCATCGGGAACATCCTCCCCGCATCCACCCTATCCAACCCCTTCACAATCTTATATGTTTCAATAAGATCGCCTCTCATTCGTCTGAACTCCAATGAGTAGAGTTCCAATCTACTCAACCTCTCCTCATATGTCCATCCCCTCATCCCCGGGATTAACCGAGTGAACCCTCTTTGTACTGACTCGAGAGCAAGTATGTCTTTTCTTAAGTATGGACACAAAAACTATATGCAGTATTCCAGGTGCGGTCTCACCAATACCTTGTACAACTGAAGCATTACCTCCCTATTATTATATTCTATCCCCCTAGCAATGAAAGCCAACATTCCATTGGCCTTCTTAATCATTTGCTGCACCTGCATACTAACCTTTTGAGTTTCGTGCACCAGGACACCCAGATCCCTTTGTACTTCGGTACTTTCCAGTTTCTTGCCATTAAGATAATAACTTGCTCTACGATTTTCGGGATGGGCAATAAATGCTGGCCTTGCCAGTGATGACCAGATCCCATAAACGCTTAAAAAAGAAAGAGAGGCAGTGTGCTAGGCCCAACCATCTTCAACTCGCTTCCACCCAGAATAAGGACAGAAATGGGGATGTTCCCTGAAGACTGCACAGAAGGGAATGCAATGGATGTTGTCCACCCGGATTTTAGGAAGGCGTTTGACAAAGTACTGCATAGAAGGCTGGTTAACAGAATTGATGCTCATGGAATAGGTAGTCAGTGGCAGCTTGGATAAGGAACCGGCTTAAGGACAGAAAACAGCAAGTTATGGCAAATAGCTGTTTTTCACACTGGAGGAGGAACCCAAGGGTCAGTGCTGGGGCCATTACTTTTGTGATATTTATAAATGACCTGGATATTGGAATAAAGAGTAGAATTTCTGAATTTCCTGACGACACCAAACGTGGGTGTGTAGCAAACAGTGAGGATGATACCAATCGACTGCAGCAGGAAATAGAAAGCCTAGCAGAATGGGCAGACAAGTGGCAGATGGAATTTAATACAGAGAAGTGTGAGGTGATGTATTTTGGCAGAAGGAACAGTGAGAGGCAATATACACTTAATGGCACAGTTTTAAGAGTGTGCAGGGACAGAAGAGCCTGGGAGTTAAACTGCATAGATCCTTGAAGGTGGCAGGATATATGGAGAGAGTGGTTAAAAATAACAGATGTGCTCTTGGGCTTCATAAATAGAGGTAATGAGTACAAAGGTAGCGAAGTTATGTGGAACCTTTATAAAGCACTGGTTAGGCTACAACTGGAGTACTGCATCCAGATCTGGTCACTACACTTTAGGAAGGATGTGAAGGTCCTTGAGAGGGAGCAGAGGAGATTTACCAGAATGGTCACGGTGGTGGGGGATCTTAGCTAAAAGGACAGGTTGGAGAAGCTGCATTTGTTTTCATTATAAGAACAAAAACGTGCATTTATATCGCACCTTTCACGTAGTAAATCGTCCCAAGGCGCTGCACAGGAGTATTTAAAGACATTGACGTTTATGGGGTGATTTGATAGAGGTGTTCAAGATTATGATGAGCTTGGATAGGTTAGATGGGGAAAGGCTGTTCCCACTAGTACATGTTAATGGACTCGGGGACACAGATTTAAGGTATTGGGCAAGAGATACAGGGGGGACGTTAGGTAAACTTTTTTTATGCAGTGAATGGTGAGGACCTGGCATTCGCTGCCGACGGAACTGGTGGAAACGGAGACACTCAATGTTTTCAAGGGGAGACTGGATAGGCACTTGAGAGAAATAGTTGTACCGGGGTGCGGGGATAGAGTGGGGGAATGGGACTGACTGGATTGCTCCACAGAGAGCCGGAACAGAATTGATGGACCGAATGGCCTCCTTCTGTGCCGTTATGCCTCTATGACTATGTACTATAGAGTAGTGATAATGGGGGCCTCAACTACCCTAATATATCTGAGAATCAGGCTAAATATAGAGAGTTCAGAGGAGAAGTGAAAAGGAAAATAAGAGGGAAAAGACAGGGTATGAGAATAGAATGACAACTAACATAAAAGGTAATCCAAAAGTCTTCTATCTGCATATATTACCAAGGTTACCAAACTAAGATAGTGGCAGAGTAAGTAGTGCGGATGGGAGCAGGAAATTGCAAAGGGACATAGATTGAGTGGGTAAAATCAGAGGCATCTGATTCAGAAGTTTCGGGGGGAAGGAATTTAGGGACTTTAATGAGTTTGAAAGGAACATTTTCGACTTGTGCAGTTTTGTTCAGAGAAATGTTAGTGAAGGGAAATTAATCCAGAATCTGGGATTCACCATTTCACCTTCTCGCTGAACAGATCTTTCTTGAGGAGTTGAGTATCAGTTGTTTCCATAGATTAGCAGTTATCACATTCGCCTTACAAACAAAAGATCCCCGGTTCGAACCCGAGTGGAAACATTATGCTCGAGAGTATTATTTATGTGAAATTAATTAATACACTGTGTGTAAAATCAGTTAGGTGATAAAACTTCATCAATGAATAAAGTTTCGCAAATTATTAAAGCTAAGTTATTGAAGTTTCGACTGTCCCTCGGTGTGGGCATTTCTTACAATCTGCAAAAACAACGCTATCGGTTAATGAATGGTGATTTAAACAATGAAACCACTAAACTACCAGAAAACACATTAAAGAGTTTATCACAATTGCTGACATTTCTTCTCTTTTTTCTTGTGTTTTTTCAGCTCTTGGTCCTTTTCAGCTCCTGACTGCGGATATTCCTCTGATTAAAAGTGAACAAAATGCAATATCTCGCAGCCCCGGCCTCGGTTAACACCAACAGATCTAAGCCGCATTTCAGACGCGGAAACAAACCCATTAATTATTCGCTCTTCCCCAGCTCCAGAGCTCAGATTGTTATTGTCCATCCCAGTGACCCGGGCCAAACCTTCCCATACACCGAGCACAGGCTCAGGAAAACCCCGGGGGAGATGATAACCCGGTCACTGAGCCTTCGAGCAGCATTGAACAAGCACCTGGACTGAAATATTTTAAATGCGGAAGTGAGAACTTGCAAGCGAGTTTTCTAGCATTGAGGAGCGGTCTAAGGAGTCTGCGTTTAGGTCGCAGTCTCTTTTGGTAGGCGTGTGTGCAAATCCACTTCTGACATTGTGCATATTTAATTACTAAGTGCAACTCATTTCTTTTGACGCCACTGTGAAGCGCTTTGGGACATCCCTCAAAAGTGGGATTCAGCGGTTCACCTGCTCGCTGAACATTCCCATCTGACCTGGTACTGAAAGTGGAGACGTTTCCGCAGTGTAGGAGCTATCACGTACGTGGAAACATTTCATTGGATCTTGCTCCTCATGCATGTCCAGGGGCGAGTTTGCTCTCCTGTGAAAGAACATAAGAACGAAAGAATTAGGAGCAGAAGTAGGCCATATGGCCCCTCGAGGCTGCAACGCCATTCAATCAGATAATGGCTGATCATCGACCTTAACTCCACTTTCCTGCCTATCTCCATATCCATTGATTCCACTACAGTCCAAAGATCTATCGACCTCACCCTTGAATATATTCAAAGACTGAGCATCAACAGCACTTGGGGCAGAGATTTCCGAGGAAAGGGGCTGCAATATTTTAAATCTAAGAATGGCTGATGTCACAAGCACCGAACATTTTTAAGCAAACTGCTAAAATAGAGTGAGGAAAATCAGAAGTGATAAAAGTTCATGACTTGCAAAGCATGGAAATCACTGTGTGAAATGGGACTTGGATAACATTAATATCAATATTTTTCTGCCTGACATGGTGGTGGAGGCAGATTCAATGTTAATTTTCAAAAGGGAAATAAATTGAAAAAGAAACACTTGTAGGGCTTTGGGAAAAGAGCAGGGGAGTGGGAATAATTGGATCGCTCTTTAAAAGAGCCGGCACAGGCACTATGGGCCGAATGGCCTTCTTCTGTGCTGTCTGATTCTATGATTCTATAATAAGTTATTACAGTTTGTCTGTCACCCAGTAAACTTGTTAGCAATTCCTGCAGTGAGCAACACAATGTTGTGGGTTGATTAATGATGATTGAAACAATTATAAAGAGTCTTACTGACTTGAATCATCCCTTATTACCTTTGGTTAACAAAAATCTATTAATCGCAGATTAAAATGAACAATAGATGTAACATCTTTGAAAGAGCTATCCAATTAGTACCACTCCGCTGCTCTTCCCCCATAGCCCCGCTGACCCTCCTGCCAGTGGAAACTGTTTCCCCCATAATTTTGAACAACTCTATTAAATCTCCCCTGAACTGTGATTAATGCAGTTCAATGTGGGCACGTGTCTGATCATTCACTTTGGGGCTAAGATCGGTCAGTGTTTGGTCTGAAAAAATTATGTGAGAGAATATTTTTTCTGTGAAAAAAACGGTCCTGTTTAATTTAGCAGAAGTTTCCCCAGATCCCTGCTCTCACAAGCAATGAACATTTTAACCTATTCTCCTAAATTACAATGTGTAAAATGAGATATGTGTTAACAGTTCAGCACATGCAAAGAGCAAAATAAATGACTGATGTTTCGACTGACACTCAGTCACCATGTTATAATATTTTTCATTCTGCAAAATAAGGCTATCGGTTAATTAATGGTGATTAAAACATTTCTTATTTTTTCACATTAGTTGCATGTTATTTATTTACTCAAATTTCTTCGCTTTAATTAATTAAAACCGGTGATGTCAAAGTTACTTCCCTAACCGGGAATCGAACGCGGTCACACTTATGGATCAGAATAGCTTATTGAATCATGTAAAGGTGCCCTCGAAAAATATCACTCTGCTAAATTAAAATCACGGCTGCAATTTGTTTCGGTGTAAAATAAGGGGATTGAAAATGACTAAAAAAAACGCCAGGCAGCGCCCGCGGTGAAACATGGCTCGAACTTAGAATTAAGTTTGTGCAAAGTAACCGCTCAGCTAAAGCTGACGCCGATCAAATAGTGAAAAACCGCTCAATATAAAGGATGAGCTCACAGATATCAGGCGCAGTGCAGTCAAATGTCAAATCGCTTGTTTCTTATTCAACAGAGGAAGAAGAGAAATGAACGGGAATCAGAAGCCACAAACTTTAATTAAAGGCACAAATACTTACTGACAAATCTTTTCACTGTAAAATTCTTTCACTTTATTTCAATGCTGACTGCGTTTAACCTGAATGTCAGCACCATGGGATTTTAAGTTCAGAACTGTTTCTATTTTGTGCGCATGGTAGAAATAACTGGTCCTTTTCAATTTGACCGAAGTTCCCCAGATTCCTGGTGTCATGAGCAATGATCATTTTAAACCAGACTCCTAAAGTACAGTGTGTAAAATGAGATATGGGTAACAGTACAAATGATTGAACTGTCGACTCTCCCTCAGTTAGCATTTCTTTCATTGTGACAAAGAAAACTATCAGTTAATTCAAGAGGCTTTACCGTAAAAGGATGAAACAAAAAGTTTAACAAAAACGTTCAACCAACGTGGGCATGAACCCAGGAACCTGCTACCGACTGAGCTCGCATGGCCTGATCACTTTGACTATCTATTATCACTGATCGACAGTGGCACAATAATTAGTGTGGATGGGAACAGGGAATTGCAAAGGGACATTGATTGGTGGAAAAACTGGAGGCATCTGATTCAGAGGATTCGGGGGCGATGCGGAAATTCGAGAGTTTAATGACTTTGAAAGGAACATTTTTGACTTGTGCAGTTTCGGTCAGAGAAATGTTACTGAAAGGAAATGAACCCAGAATCTGGGATCCAGCATTTCACCTTCTAGCTGAACAGTTCTTTCTGGATATTTAGCTAAACAGAGGTTTCCATATTGTAGTGGTTATCACGTTCGCCTCACAAGTGCAAAGTCCCCGATTCAATCCCGGGTGCAAGCATTATGTTCGATAAATCGTCCCTGGTTCAAAACTGGAAAGAAACCTTCCCCATTAAAATTGAATAAATATGAAAATGGAAGAATTCATATTGTAATTAAATATCAATCAAATAAAATATCTCATAGAGCCCGTATATTATCTGAGCCCACACCATTCTTCACAATCTCAAACTCAGCACAGATACCGACAGTGTCCTTCCCTCACTCCCGTTTACTGCCCTGACGGTGCAGAAAGCCCCTCTCAAAGCTGCACATTCGACTGGTTTCAGTAGCTCCGCAGGAGATCTTTAAAGAATCCTGCAGCGTCGCCTCTGCGAATAATGATAGATCGTCACCATATTTCACACACCGCCGCAACTCCGGCCAGTTCAGTCTAAGTCCCCTTTTTAACAGTCTTAATTACTGCCAAATAACCTCTCTGGCACTGAAAATATATTTTATAAGTGTGGAATCTCATTCCTTCAGATATAAATTGTTGTTGAATATTTTTTATATAATAAAAATGTTTTTACATTTTTCTATTTTTTTTCTCTCTCTCTGAATCCAAGCTTTATATCCCTCTCTTTATTTCGCTTTCTGTGCCTGATTTGACATTGAATTCACAGTTCTAACAGATCCTGGTTCAGACTGCACTGCTCATTAACAAATCTTCAATCAATTATTTATGAGGTAGGGCGGCACAGTGAGTTTGTTAATCGACCAGTATTCCAGAGGAATAGTGGAATGGTGGGGAGAAAATTGTCCAGTGCTTGCTGGTGGAGAGGTTTGCCTTGAGGGGGCAGCGATGAATCGCCATTGCAGTGCTGGTCCCACCACAAACTGTTCCTCAGCCACAGACTTCATGATGATCTGGAGACCTGAGCTCACAATCCCACCACGGCAGATGGTGGAAGGATTAAAATCGGGGATGTGCAAGAACCCAGAATTGGAGGAGTGCAGAGATCTCAGAGGGTGTTGGGCTGGAGAAGGTTACAGAGATAGGGGGAGGCGAGTCCATGGAGGGATTTGAAAACAAGGACGAGAATTTGAAAACTGAACTGTCGCCTGAAGGGAGCCAATGTCGGTGAGTGAGACCCGGGGTGATGGGTGAACGGGACATGGTGCGAGTTAGGATACGGGCAGCAGAGGATTGGATGAGCTGAAGTTTATGGAGGGAGGATGATGGGAGGCCTTCCAGGAGTACATTAGAATCGTCAAGTCTGGAGGTGACAAAGGCAAGGATGAGGGTTTCAGCAGCAGATCAGCTGAGGCAGAGGCGGAGTCGGGCGATGGTACGGAGGTGGAAGTAGACCGTCTTGGGCAGAAGCTCATCTCGGGGTCAAATACCAAGGTTGCAAGCTGTCTGGTTCAGTCTCAGTGGCCAGGGATTGGGATGAAGTCGGTGGCTCGGGAACGGAGTTTGTGGCGGGGACCAGCACTGCAATGGCGATACATCACTGCCCTCTCAAGGCTACTTGTAACCCCCGTCCAGCAGCAATATTGGAAGAACTGGACAATTTTAACTCCACCATTCCATTTTGGCCCGGCCATTTCTCATCCACACCTTCAGCTTCTACACTTTCCCGCTGCTGAGCAGCCAATCACACAGTTGCTATCAATATTTATTTTATTCGTCCCCAGTTGGGACAAGAAGAAACCTGGTTCCACCGAGACTCAGATCGCTGGATTCAAAGTCCAGAATGCTCACCATTACAACATGAAACCCTTATACAGCATTTTTGAGGCCAATTCGCTTTTTTCCAACTCACCCACCATTCACAGCTGCTGAGTATTTCCAGCGAATTCTGTTTTTATTTCAAACTTCCAGCATCCGCAGCATTTTGTCCTGTGTTAGAAAAACAAACGGGATCCTGGGCTTTACAGACAGAGGCATAGAGGGCAATAGGAAGGAAGTTATACCAAACCTTTGGAGTATTGTGCGTAATTCGGGCACTGCGCTTTAGGACGGATGCGAGACTTCAGTTTCGTGGAGTAGTGGAGAAGAAGAGGTTGTTCTCCTCAGAGCAGAGAAGATAAGGGGAGATTTGGTCGACGTGTTCAATATCATGAAGAGTTTTAACAAAGTAAGTAAGGAGAACATTTTCCAGCGGCAGAAGTGTTGCTCACCAGAAAACACATATTAAAGTGATTGGATAAAGTATCAGTAATAAGGTTCTCTCGGGCTTTTGTTGGCCGATTTACTGGTAAACCTGGGAATTGAGGGGAAACTGGTTCATGATTTGTAACACAAGCAGTGCGCGGGGTCAGACCGGCCCGGCTAGCTCAGTCGGTAGAGCCTGAGACTCTTAATCTCAGGGGCTGTTTGTGTTTCAAATTATTGGGCTGGTTTCACCGGCGATCCCCAGCTCTAAACCCCCGGCACCTCTCGGTCAATGATTCTTTCAAAAAATGTGATTCAACAACATTATCAGGAAATCTGAAGTGTTTATAAACACTGGAAGCTGACACACCAGGGAAGGCCTCACAGTCTTGGACACAAAGTGAGATACACTGAAGTGTTTATAAAAAGTTACAGAACACAACACGTTTGTAAAATCCCCCGTTGTTTTCTCTGCCCTGATGGGTTGTGAAGGGAGAGACGGGCCGAAGTCCCACTGAGCCGCACTGACCCAGAGCCAAGGTGAAATTAAAGTCAGTTCAATCTGTAGCAGCGGGCGGCTGGAGAGAGACAAGATTCCGGAATCAGGGAGAGATTTTCTCATTTTGTTGAACCGCATTTATATGAAACACTCATTGACCGAGCTGGGAATCGCCTTTTAAATCAGCCCAAAAATTTGAAACGCAAACTCCCCACCGTGGGGATGAAGTATCCGACACTCCACCGACTGGGCTAGCCGGACTGGTCTGTCGCAAGGACCCTGCCTGTGCTCCAGTTTCCTCTCAATTCCCCGGTTTATCAGTAAATCCACCAGCAAAAGCCCGAGGGAACCTTATTACTGATTCATTGTCCAATTACTTGAATAGAAAGCCAGCGGAGGAGAAGAATTGAGAGCTTTTAGTGTGGGACAGAAGTGATGTTGTTTGACGGAGAAGCGACACAATCTCAATCAGTGCAGAGAGAGGTGAGTCAGCGGGTCACCTTCTCCCTTAACACATCCTTCTGACTCGTGGCTGACAAACTGAGCAGATGTTTCGGGACTGTAGCAATTATCACGCTCGCCTTACACGCGAAATGCCCCCGGTTCCGCTCCAGGGCGGGATGAATTATTTTGGAACTTGCTCCAGGTGAACCTCCGTGTAAAAGCGGTGACAATTGTCGGTTCCTGTTAAACTGAACAACGGCTGCACCAGATTCCCGGTGTGATAAACACTGAACATTTTTTACCAACTCCTCACATACCGGCTGTAAAATGAGAACTGGTGATAATTCATCACAAGCAAAAGACAAAACACTTATAAAAGTTTTGCCTGTCACTCGGTGACCATGTTAGGATTTCCTTCAGTCTGAAACAGAAAGTTGATTCATCAATTAGAAGAATTGTTCATCTTTTTACAGAGTTTATTGAGCTTTGTCAAATTCAGATGATAAAGTGCATTAATGCAAAAGTTAATCCCGGACCTGCGTTTGCAGATCGCAGTTCTCTTCTGTGATGTTCTTGGCCCAACCAATGGCAGAGTTTCCGGAGTGTAGTTGTTATCACGTTCGCATTACACGCGAAAGTTCCCCCGTTTGAAACCGGGCGGAAACATTTTGAAAACGTTCCCCATAATATATAAAAAAGGAACAACTGATCTTGTGGTTAAATTTCAATAAAGTTAAAAATCTCGCAGAACCCGTATATTTTCTCCGTACAATTCTGCACAGAGTCACACTCAGCCCAGATACCGACAGTGTCCCTCCCTCACTATAATAACCATAGATCGTCACCATATTTCACCCACCGCAACAACCCCGTCCATTTCAGTCTCTTCTGACGTGAACATGACTACCGCTACACTACGAAAAACTCTGCGTCACTGCTCGCAGAGAATAGAATCAATAGTGAACAAAATATCACACGGTGCTCATTTTCAGATACAATGCAGTCAACGTTTACATCAAGTGAAAATTTCTTTTTCTGAAATGATGTGGAAGTATGTGTTACTCGTATTTGTGCCTCTAATTAAATGTTGTGGCGTCTGACTCCCGTTCATGTCTGTTCTTCCTCTGTTGATAAAAGAAAGGAGGGCTGTCGTTGACCAGACTGCCCTGAGGCTGGTTTTGTGAGCTCATCCTTTATATTGAGTGATGCTGTTTAAGGTGAACCAATCAGCACAGAGGGAGTTCACTGGTCAGTTCCCCTGTGTAGAATGTATGTGTACAGCGGTTCCCGTAGTGTAGTGGTTATCACGTTCGCTTTACACGCGAAAGGTACCCGGTTCGAGCCCGGGCGTGGAACATTATGTTTAAACTTGCTGTGGATGAACAGCCAGCGGATTTCTTCGGAATAACAAAAGAAAATTGCTGTAAATCTGAAATAGAAACGGAAAGTGCTGAAAATTGTTAAGAGGACAGGCAGTATCTGTGGACAAAGATACAGAGAGTGAAACTTTCAGGTCAATTAACCATCGTTAGAACTGGCGAACGGAAGAGATGTTTGGTGAGAGTATTCTCCTGTCATTAGGGCTAAGCGGCTTCTCACTTATTCTTTAATGTAGCTTTATTTCACTTCACTAATCAGATATATTTGAGTGAGCGAAAACTGACCCACAGTGAGGCCCATTTCAACTTTTGTTCCCTTTTAATCCCTGGAATCTCTGATGCCCTGAAGTTCAGAAATGTAATTCATTAATCTGCAGGGTGGCCGTCAGTAAGAAACCTTTTCAGTCTGGATCCGGGAGAGGAGCGCGTTTAGGCTCAAGATTGCTGCTACTGTCGATAGATTTTTGTGGATAAGGCTATTAAGGGTTACGGAAACAAAGCGGGTAAATGAAGTGATGATACAGCCCAGTCCTGATCTAATTGAATGGCGCAACAGGCTCGAGGGGCTGAATGGCCTTTTCCTGTTCTTATGGAGTCGATGCAATGCACCCGAGAGCTGGAGTGTTTCCGTGGTGTGCAGTGGTTATCGCATTCCGCCAACACACGATAACTCAACGGTTCTAAAGTGGGTGGAGGCAATTTAATGCCTTTTCCCCATTCAAGTTTAGTAAATATGAAAACTGGAATAATTTGCATGCTTGGTTCAGTATAAATAAAATACGCATTGACAGGCGAATTATACCTTTCAAATGGCGGCGTTACAGTGACTGAAGTAATTCTCAATGATATTTCCCATATAGGACACAGATAGCGGGACTTTAAGGAGGATTTGGGGAAAGTTGGCGCTGATTTAGGGAATCTCCCCTCGCGTGTCGCTGACTAACGAGGTCGGTCATATTTTATTTAAAAGTGGAGGCTGAGAAGTTTCTCTTTGAGAATGTGGAAGCAGAACAATAAAGATTAATAGGAAAACACAAGGTCAGCGACAGGATTCAAATTGCAGTTTCAATCGTTCCAACTGTGTGTCCTTTCAATAAGTAATATAAAAGCGCGTCTGTAAAAATGTCCGCACCATGTAATGATTCAGGAAACTGAGACGGGAGTAGAAATAGAGAAATAAAAGCACATGGATATAGAGAAGAGGAAGAGAAAAGGGGAAAAAATCGTTTCCACGCAGAACTAATGCCGGGACCCCTCTGCAGCGCCTGGGGTGGCCTCCTGCAGCCCGGATACATTAACGTCCTAACAGCTCATTAATTGTAGGAGTGGGACCGGGCGGCGCTTCAGAAGACAGGTCGAAAAGGCAAAGACACTTTCTCGTCTCAATGCTCTGATCATGAAGAATAGCCACACACACACTTTATTTTATCAATGGTTAGATCCTCACTCGGCTAGGTTTGAACCAGCATTCTCGGGGTCCGATTTTCACTTCGGTGGTTGTTTAAATTTCCGAGAAGTCCGCGATTTAAATCACAAAGGAGCGCTCGTTTTGCCGCCACTATTGGAAGTTGAATCTTTTGCAATCACCATTAAATAACCGATTACCATAATTTACAGAATGAAATAAAGGCGAAACACACTTCAATAACGCATTTTGCCCTTTGTAAGTAATGAACTGTTTACCATATTTCAGTTTGCACATTGTATTTTAGGAACCTCGTTTAAAATCTTAATTGCTTATGAAAGCAGAAATCTGGGGCATCTTTTTTAAAAATTAACAGGATTGGTCAATGCACAGCATAAACTGCTGGCGAATGTAACTTATCCGCTAGCAGTCGAACCGGGTATTTGTCGCTTCTGACGTGAACGTGACAACCGCTACACTACGAAAAACTCTGCGTCACTGCTCGCAGAGAATAGAATTAATAGTGAACAAAATATCACACGGTGCTCATTTTCAGATACAATGCAGTCAACGTTTACATCCAGTGAAATAATTTTTAGTGAAATGATGTGGAAGTATGTGTTACTCGTATTTGTGCCTCTAATTAAATGTTGTGGCATCTGACTCCCGTTCATGTCTGTTCTTCCTCTGTTGATAAAGAAAGGAGGGCTGTCGTTGACCAGACTGCACTGAGGCTGATTTTGTGAGCTCATCCTTTATATTGAGTAATGCTGTTTAAGGTGAACCAATCAGCACAGAGGAAATTCACTGGTCAGTTACCCTGTGCGGGAGGCCTGTCGGCAGCGGTTTCCGTAGTGTAGTGGTTATCACGTTTGCTTTACACGCGAAAGGTCGCCGATTCGAACCCAGGCGGGAACATTATGTTTAAACTTGCTGTGGATGAACAGCCAGCGGGTTTGTTCCGAATGACAAAAGAAAATTGCTGTGAATCTGAAGTAGAAATGGAGCTGCTGGAAATTATCAAGAGGTCAGTCAGTAATGTGGATTAAATACAGAATGAACCTTTCAGGTCAATTAACCATCGTTAGAACTGGGAACGGGACAGATGCATGGTGAGATTATTATCTTGTCAATAGGGCTAAGCGGCTTGTCTCTTATTCTTTAATTTTTTCTTTATTTCACTTCACTAATCAGATAAATTTGAGTGAGAGAAAACTGACCCACAGTGAGGCCCATTTCATCTTTTGTTCCCTTTTAAACCCTGGAATCTCTGATGCCCTGAAGTTCAGAAATGTAATTCATTGATCTGCAGGGTGGCCGTCAGTAAGAAACCTTTTCTGCCTGGTTCCGGGAGAGGAGCGCGTTTAGGCTCAAGATTGCTGCTACTGTCGATAGATTTTTGTGTGGATAAGGGTATTAAGGGTTACGGAAACAAAACGGGTAAAGGAAGTGATGATACAGCCCAGTACTGATCTAATTGAATGGCGCAGCAGTCTCGAGGTGCTGAATGGCCTCCTCCTGTTCCTATGGAGTCGATGCAATGCAATGCACCCGAGTGGTGGAGTGTTTCCGATGAGTCGTGGTTATCGCATTCCGCTAACACATGAAAACTCAATGGTTGGAAAGTGGGTGGAGGCAATTTAATGCATTTTCTCCATTCAAGTTTAGTAAACATGAAAACTGGAATAATTTGCATGTTTGGTTCAGTATAAATAAAATACGCATTGACAGGCGACTTATACCTTTCAAATGGCAGCGTTACAGTGAGTGAAGTAATTCTCATTGATATTTCCCATATAGGACACAGATAGCGGGACTTTAAGGAGGATTTGGGGAAAGTTGGCGCTGATTTAGGGAATCTCCCATCGTGTGTCGCTGACTAAAGAGGTCGGTCATATTTTATTTCAACATAGAAACATAGAAGATAGGAGCAGGAGTAGGCCATTCGGCCCTTCGAGCCAGCTCCGCCATTCAATGAGATCATGGCTGATCATCCAAATTCAGTACCCTGTCCCTGCCTTCTCCCCATATCCCTTGATCCCTTTTGCCTCAAGAAATATATCCAACTCTTTCTTGAATATACTTAATGTATTGGCCTCCACCGCCCTCTGTGGCAGAAAATTCCACAGGTTCACCACTATCTGGGTGAAGATATTCCTCCTCATTTCAGTCCTAAATGGCTTACCCCTTATCCTTAGACTATGACCCCTGGTTCTGGACTCCCCGGCCATCAGAAACATCCTTCCTGCATCTAGTCTGTCCAGGCCTGACAGAATTTTATAGGTTTCGATGAGATCCCCTCTCAATCTTCTAATCTCCAGTGAGTATAAGCCCAATCGACACAATCTCTCCTCATACGTCATTCCTGCCATCCCAGGTATCAGCCTCGTGAATCTTTGCTGCACTCGTTCCATGGCAAGAACGTCCTTCCTCGGGTAAGGCGACCAAAACTGCACACAATACTCAAGGTGTGGTCTCACCAAGGCCCTGTACAACTGCAGCAAGACATCCTTGTTCTTGTACTCGAACCCTCTTGCTACGAAGGCCAACACACCTTTTGCCTTCTTAATCGCCTGCTTCACCTGCATGCTTACCTTCAGCGACTGGTGCACAAGAACACCCAGGTCTCTTTGCAATTCCCCTTCTCCCAATCTATTGCCATTCAACTAATAATCTGCCTTCCTTTTTTTGCCACCAAAGTGGATAGCCTCACATTTATCCACATTATTGTGCATTTGCCATGTTTCTGCCCAATCAACCAACCTGTCCAAATCGTACTGGAGTTTCACGACATCCTCCTCACAGCATACCCACCCACCCAGCTTTCTGTCGTCTGCAAATTTGGAGATATTACATCCAATTCCCTCGTCCAGATCATTAATATATATTGTGAACAGCTGGGGTCCTAGGACCGATCCTTGCGGTACCCCACTAGTCACTGCCTGCCACTCGGAAAACAACCCGTTTATTCCAACTCTTTGCTTTCTGTCCGCCAACCAGTTTTCTATCCAAGTCAATACCTTGCCCCCAATCCCATGTGCCTTAATTTTGCACGCTAATCTCTTATGCGGGACATTATCGAAAGCCTTCTGAAAATCCAAAAACACCACATCCACTGGCTCTCCCTTATCTATTTTACCAGTTACATCCTCAAAAAATTCCAATGGATTAGTCAAGCATGATTTACCTTTTGTAAATCCATGTTGACTTTGTCGGATCCGGTCACTGCTTTCCAAGTGCTCTGCTATTACATCTTTTATAATGGACTCTAGCATTTTCCCCACTACCGATGTCAAGCTAACCGGTCGATAATTCCCCGCCTTTTCTCCACCACCTTTTTTAAATAGTGGGGTAACATTAGCTAAAATTGAGGCTAAGAAGTTTCTCATTGAGAATGTGGCAGCAGAACAATAAAGATGAAAAGGAAAACACAAGGTCAGCGACAGGATTCAAATTGCAGTTTCAATCGGTCCAACTGTGTGTCCTTTCAATAAGTAATATAAAAGCGCGTCTGTAAAAATGTCCACACCATGTTATGATTTAGGAAACTGAGACGGGAGTAGAAATAGAGAAATAAAAGCACATGGATATAGAGAAGAGGAAGAGAGAAGGGTAAATACTGTTTCCACGCAGAACTAATGCAGAGACTCCTCTGCTGCGCCTGGGGTGGCCTCCTGCAGCCCGGATACATTAACGTCCTAACAGCTAATTAACTGTAGGAGTGGGACCGGGCGGCGCTTCAGAAGACAGGTCGAAAAGGCAAAGACTCTGTCTCGGTCTCAATGCTCTGATCATGAAGAATAGCCACACACACAAATGCTTTTATCAATGGTTAGATCCTCACTCGGCTCGGTTTGAACCAGCGTTCTCGGGGTCCGATTTTCGCTTCGGTGGTTGTTTAAATTTCCGAGAAGTCCGCGATTCAAATCACAAAGGAGCGCTCGTTTTGCCGCCACTATTGGAAGTTGAACCTTTTGCAATCACCATTAAATAACCGATTACCATAATTTACAGAATGAAAGAAAGGCGAAACACACTTCGATAACGCATTTTGCCCTTTGTAAGTAATGAACTGTTTACCATATTTCATTTTGCACATTGTATTTTCGGAGCCTCGTTTAAAATATTCATTCCTTATGAAAGCAGAAATCTGGGGCAACTTTTTTTTTAAATTAACAGGATTGGTCAATGCACAGCATAAACTGCTGGCGAATGTAACTTTTCCGCCAGCAGTCGAACCGGGTACTTGACGCTTCTGACGTGAACGTGACAACCGCTACACTACAAAAAACTCAGCATCACTACTCGCAGAGAATAGAATCAATAGTGAACAAAATAGCACATGGTGCTCATTTTCAGATACAATGCAGTCAATGTTTACATCAAGTGAAATAATTTTTTAGTGAAATGATGTGGAAGTATGTCTTACTCGTATTTGTGCCTCTAATTAAATGTTGTGGCGTCTGACTCCTGTTCATGTCTGTTCTTCCTCTGTTGATAAAGAAAGGAGGGCTGTCGTTGACCAGACTGCACTGCGGCTCACTTTGTGAGCTCATCCTTTATATTGAGTGATGCTGTTTAAGATGAACCAATCAGCACAGAGGGAGTTCACTGGTCAGTTCCCCTGTGTAGAATGCATGCATACAGTGGTTCTCGCAGTGTAGTGGTTATTACGTTCGCTTTACATGCGAAAGGTGCCCGGTTCGAGCCCGGGCGGGCACATTTTGTTTAAACTTGCTGTGGATGAACAGCCAGCGGGTTTGTTCCAAATGACAAAAGAAAATTGCTGTAAATCTGAAATAGAAACGGAAAATGCTGGAAATTATCAAGAGGTCAGGCAGTATCTGTGGAAAAAGATACAGAGTGAACCTTTCAGGTCAATTAACCATCGTTAGAACTGGGAATGGAAGAGATGTATGGTGAGATTATTCTCTTGTCAATAGGGCAAAGCGGCTTCTCTCTTATTTCACTGCACTGATCAGATACATGTGAGTGAGCGAAAACTGACCCACAGTGAGTCTCATTTCATCTTTTGTTCCCTTTTAATCCCTGGAATCTCTGATGCCCTGTAGTTCAGAAACGTATTTCTTTAAGCTGCAGGGTGGCCGTCAGTAAGAAACCTTTTCTGTCTGGATCCGGGAGAGGAGCGCGTTTAGGCTCAAGATTGCTGCTACTGTCGATAGATTTTTGTGGATAAGTGTATTAAAGGTTACGGAAACAAAGCTGGTAAATGAAGTGATGATACAGCCCAGCCCTGATCTAATTGAATGGCGCTCGAGGGGCTGAATGACCTCCTCCTGTTCCTATGGAGTCGATGCACAAAGGAAGTTGGCTGTGGTTATTGGAGGTCATTCATCTCAATCACATGATATCACTGCAGGAGTTCCTCAGGGCAGCGTCCTAGGCCCAACCATCTTCAGCTGTTTCATCAATGACCTTCCCTCCATCATAAGGCCAGAAGTGGGGATGTTCGCTGATGATTGCACACTGTTCAGCACCATTCAAGACTCGTCAGATACTGACGCAGTCCGTGTCCATATGCAGCAAGACCTGGACAACATTCAGACTTGGGCTGACAAGTGGCAAGTAACATTCGCACCACACAAGTGCCAGGCAATGACCATCTCCAACAAGCGAGACTCTAACCATCTCCCCTTGACATTCAATGGCATTACCAGCGCTGAATCCCCCACTATCAACATCCTGGGTGTTAGAAACTGAACTGGACAAGCCATATAAATACTGTGGCTACAAGAGCAGGCCAGAAGCTGGGTGTTCTGCGGCGATTGTCTCACCTCCTGACTCCCCAAAGCCTTTCCACCATCTACAAAGCACAAGTCAGGAGTGTGATGGAATACTCTCCACTTGCCTGGATGAGTGAAGCTCCAACAACACTCAAGAAGCTCGACACCATTCAGGATAAAGCAACCCGCTTGGTTGGCACTCCATCCACATTCGGCATTCACTCCCTCCACCACCGGCGCACTGTGGCTGCAGTGTGTACCATCTACAGGATGCACAGCAGCAACTCGCCAAAGCTCCTTCAACAGCACCTTCCAAACCCGCGACCTCTACCACTTAGAAGGACAAGGGCAGCAGACGCATGGGAACATCACCACTTACAAGTTCCCCTCCAAGCCACACACCATCCTGACTTGGACCTGTATCGCCGTTCCTTCACTGTCACTGGGCCAAAATCCTGGAACTCCGTTCCTAACAGCATTGTGGGTGTACCTACACCATATGGACTGCAGCGGTTGAAGAAGGCGGCTCACCACCACCTTCTCAAGGGCAATTAGGGATGGGCACTAAATGCAGGACTAGTCAGCGACGTCCACATACCATCAATGAATTATTAGAAATGCAGCCGAGTGCTGGAGTGTTTCCGGTGTGTAGTGGTTATCGCATTCCGCTAACACACGAAAACTCAACGGTTCCAAAGTGGGTGGAGGCAATTTAATGCCTTTTCTCCATTCAAGTTTAGTAAATATGAAAACTGGAATAATTTGCATGTTTGGTTAAGTCTAAATAAAATACGCATTGACAGGTGACTTATACCTTTCAAATGGCAGCGTTACAGTGAGTGAAGTAATTCTCAATGATATTTCCCATATAGGACACAGATAGCGGGACTTTATGGAGGATTTGGGGAAAGTTGACTCTGATTTAGGGAATCTCCCCTCGCGTGTCGCTGACTAAAGAGGTCGGTCATATTTTATTTAAAAAATGTGGTTGAGAAGTTTCTCATTGAGAATGGAAGCAGAACAATAAAGATTAATAGGAAAACACAAGGTCAGCGACAGGATTCAAATTGCAGTTTTAATCGTTCCAACTGTGTGTCCTTTCAATAAGTAATATAAAAGCGCGTCTGTAAAAATGTCCGCAGCATGTTATGATTCAGGAAACTGAGACGGGAGTAGAAATAGAGAAATAAAAGCACATGGATATAGAGAAGAGGAAGCGAGCAGGGGAAACATACTGTTTCCACGCAGAACTAGTGCCGGGACTCCTCTGCTGCGCCTGGGGCGGCCTCCTGCAGCCTGGATACATTAAAGTCCTAACAGCTCATTAACTGTAGGAGTGGGACTGGGCGGCGCTTCAGAAGACAGGTCGAAAAGGCAAAGACACTTTCTCGTCTCAATGCTCTGATCATGAAGAATAGCCACATACACAAATTATTTTACCAATGGCTAGATCCTCACTCGGCTAGGTTTGAACCAGCGTTCTCGGGGTCCGATTTTCACTTCGGTGTTGTTTAAATTTCCGAGAAGTCCGCGGTTCAAATCACAAAGGAGCGCTCGTTTTGCCGCCACTATTGGAAGTTGAATCTTTTGCAATCACCATTAAATAACCGATTACCATAATTTACAGAATGAAAGAAAGGCGAAACACACTTCAATAACGCATTTTACCCTTTGTAAGTCATGAACTGTTTACCATATTTCATTTGGCACATTGTATTTTAGGAACCTCGTTTAAAATATTCATTGCTTATCAAATCAGAAATCTGGGGCAACTTTTAAAAAACAGGATTGGTCAATGCACAGCATAAACTGCTGGCGAATGTAACTTTTCCGCCAGCTGCCGAACCGGGTATTTGTCGCTTCTGAGGTGAACGTGACAACTGCTACACTATGAAAAACTCTGCGTCACTGCTCGCAGAGAATAGAATCAATAGTGAACAAAATATCACACGGTGCTCATTTTCAGATAAAATGCAGTCAACGTTTACATCGAAGTGAAATAATTTTTTTGTGAAATGATGTGGAAGTATGTGTTACTCGTATTTGTGCCTCTAATTAAATGTTGTGGCGTCTGACTCCCGTTGATGTCTGTTCTTCCTCTGTTGATAAAGAAAGAAGGGCTGTCGTTGACCAGACTGCACTGCGGCTGATATTTTTGAGCGCTTCCTTTATATTGAGTGATGATGTTTAAGGTGAACCAATCAGCACAGAGGGGGTTCACTGGTCAGTTCCCCTGTGTTGAAGCGGTGCGCAAAGCGGTTCCTGTAGTGAAATGGATATCACGTTCGGTTTACACGTGAAAAATTCCCGCCTCGATCCCGGGTGGGAACATTATTGATTAAACTTGCTATATAGCGACTTTCACGACCTCAGAAAGTTCCAAAGCGCTTTACAGTTAATTAAGCACTTTTTGAAGTGTAGTCAGATGCTGTGCATCGGCGCTGATGAGGTCGGCGGGGAGGCAGCAGAAGCAGCGACGGAGGCCACGACGACCCGCTGTAGCACGGCGGCTGGCAGCTCCTCAGCGGGAGGCTCGGAGGTCGAACCGGTAGGAGGGGAGGTGGCCAGCGGACCAAGGGTGGGAAAAGCAGGCCCTGGAAGGTCGGACACCGCGGGAGGCTCGGAGGTCAGACTGGGTAGAAGGAGAGCCAGGGAGAAGCAGGCCCCGGGACGTCGGTACGGCGGCTGAAGATTGTCGGGCAGGAATGCGGGAAAGGCGGAGCGGGGCGAGAGCGGACCCTATTGTGATGGCACCGATAAAGATGGCTGCCGTCCTTGCGGGCTCCGTGCGTACCAGGCAGCTAGGTGTCCTTTGCTGCTTGGTGTGCTCGGCTCGTTAAGAAAAAAGCATTTCACTGACTGGATTTCACTTGCTTTATTTGGTTATGTGACAAATAAAATTGAAATTGAAATTGAAATTGGATGAACAACCAGCTGGTTCATTCCAAATGACAGAAGAAAGTTATTGCAAATTCTCAAGAGTTCAGGCAGTATCTGTGGATAAAGAAACAGAGTGTACGTTTCAAGTCAATTATCCTTCTATAGAACTGGGAACCGAGAGAGATGTATGGGTAGTTTATTCTCTTGTTAATAGTGCTACAGCGGCTTTTTAATTGTTCTTTATTTAACTTCACTAATCAGATACCTTTGAGTGAGAGTAAAGTGATCCACAGTGAGGCCCATTTCATCCTTTGTTCCCTTTTAAGCCCTGGAATCTCTGAAGCCCTGAAGTTCAGAAATGTAATTCATTGATCTGCAGGGTGGCCGTCAGTAACAAGCCTTTTCTCGCTGGATCCGGGAGTGCAGCTGGTTTCAGGCTCAAGATTGCCGCTAGTGTCGATAGATTTTTGTTAGGTAAGGTGATTACGGGTTACGGAAACAAAGCGCGTAGATGGACTGAAGAAACAGACGAGACCGGATCTAATTGAATGCCGGAGCAGGCTCGAGGGGCTGAATGGACTCTTCCTGTTCCTATGGAGTCGCTGCAATGGAATGCACCGAGTGCTGGAGGATTTCTGGTGTGTGGTGGTTATCTCATTCCACCAGCACACGGAATCTCAACGGTTCGAAAGTGGGTGGAAGCAATTTAATACCTTTTCCCCATTCAAGATTAGTAAATATGAAAACTGGAATAATTTGCATATTTGTTAATATAAATAAAATGGGCATTATCAGGTGAATTATGCCATTCAAATGGCAGCGTTACAGTGCGTGAAGTCATTCTCAATGATATTTCCCATATAGGACACAGTTTGGCTTACGGTACTGTAAGGAGGATTTGGGGAAATGTGTCACTGATTTAGGGAATCTCCCGCTCGCGTGTCACTATTTGAAGCGGTGGGACTTACGCCTTTGTCATTAAGAATTTGGACGCAGAACAACACAGATTAATCAGAAAACACAGGGGCAGCGACAGGATTCAAAATATTTGTTTCAATCGGTCCGTCTGGGTGTCCTTTCAATAAGTAACAAAGTAAGTGCGTCTCCAAAAATGACAACACCGTGTTATGATTCAGGAAACTGAGACAGGGGGAATAACTATAGAAATCAAAACACAAGGATATAGAGAAGAGGATGAGAGTAGGGAAAAATACTGTTTCCTCGCAGAACTAATGCAGAGACTCCACTGCTGCGCCTAGGGTGGCCTCCTGCAGCCCGGATACATTAACGTCCTAACAGCTCATTTAGAATAGCCACTTATTAAATAGTTTTACAATGGTTACCTCCTCACTCGGTTAGGTTTGAACTGTCGTTCTCGGTGTCCGATTTTCGCTTCGGTGGTTGTTTAAATTTCCGAGAAATCCGCAGTTCAAATCACAAACGAGCCCTTATTTTGCCGCCACTATTGGACTTGCAGTTGACTTTTTTACCATCACCATTAAATAAACGATTACCATAATTTACAGAATGAAAGAAAGGCGAAACACACTTCAATAACGCATTTTGCCCTTTGTAATTGATGATCTGTTACCCATATCTCATTTTACACAACTTATTTTGGTAGGCTTGTTTAAAATTCTCATTGCTTATGAAAGCAGAAATCTGGGGCAACTTTTGTTAAAATTAACAGGACTGGTCACTGCACAGAATAAAATCCTGAGAAATGGAATGTTTCCGCTGGGCTCGAATCAGGGACCTTTCATGTGTAAGGGAAACGTGATAACCGCTGCACTACGGAAACCTCTGTTTCACTGCTCATAGAGAATAGAGTCAATCGTGAACAAAATATCTCAAGATGCTCATTTTCAGATTCAACGCAGTCAGCTTCTACACCAAGTGAAAGATTTTTTCAGTGAAACGATTTGGGAGTCTGTGTTACTCGTATTTGTGCCTTTATTAAAGTTTGTTGGATCTGATTCTCGTACATGTCGCTTCTTCCTCTGTTGAATAAGAAAGGAGGGCTGACGTTGACCAGACTGCACTGCGCCTGTTATTTGGGAGCTCATCCTTTATGGAAAGAATAGTGTGAATTGTCATCAGGTATATCAGTTTTAACTTTTATTTTAAAGTTTCACACCTTCCAGGAGAGGTTTATCTGCTGATCTGCCTCATTGTCGATCCATCTGTTCACATCACAACATTCTTCCTTCAGATTCAGCTTCAACAGCGGCACCCATGTCTGGGGCGGTAATCCAGTCGGGGCAATTGGAAAAGGAACGGGAGGCTAAGAGCATAAAGCAAGTGAAAGTCAAGCTGCTGCTTAAATAGAAGCAAACTACTGTGGATGCTGGAAATCCAAATAAAAACAGAAAACCTGGAAAACGCTCAGCAGGTCAGGGCAGCTTCTGTGGAGAGCGAAACCGAGTTCACCTTTAAGGTCGTTGACCTTTCGTCAGAAATGGAATAAGCTAGAGATTTAACATTTTATAAGGCAGTGCAGAGCCAAGGAAAAGTGTGCGTGTGAGGAAATTATAGGAATCTGTGATTGGGTGGAGGGGCAGGAGTGAATAAACGACAAAATGGATGATGGTGCAAAGCAAAATGTGGTGGTAGTGGGAGAGATAAAGGTTAAATTGGAACGTTACCCAGGAGCTGGGTTCGAACCTACAGCAGACACATGCCCATTGGATTTTACAGTTCAACGCCTTAAACAATCGGCCATTCGAGCAGCCGAAGCATATTTCAAATACTTTTAGTTCAATGTTAATACGGGTGTAGGTGACAGATCTGTTTCTGTGTTCTGGCAGGGATCATGGAATCAAACGTTGATAAACTTACGTAGCATTAGCAGTTGCAGTAAAAAAGTCATGGAAATCTCGAAACGGTTATGTTAGTTTTTCAAAGACATAGTTCCATTAAACAAACAAGACACGGGCACAGTGTGAGGAAGAAAGGGAGAGACCATTCGATAGGAGAGCAAGAGGGAATAAAAGATGGGCCAGTAGAGAAAGACGGACACGCAGAGACAGAAAGACAGAGAGATAGACCTAGACAGAGAGGTATTGAGACTGAACGAGAGAGCGACAGGGAGAGAGAAATACGAAGAGAAAGAAACAGAGGGAGAAACAGAGAAAGAGAGAGAGAAATTATCAGAGAAAAATGGAGGCAGTGTGCGAAGTAACGAGGGACAGAAAAAGTAAAACAACAACGCGAGTAGAAAAATCACTCTCAGTTTAAAATGCAATTTTCCCCGTGCAAGTGGATGAATAGCAAATATTAAACCTGCAGCCGACAACTTTACAGACAATAGACGCACAAGACGGCGGATGCTGGAAATCCGAAACAAAAACAGAAAATCTCGGAAATGCTCAGCAGGTCAGGCAGCATCTGTGGAGAGAGAAACACAGTTAATGGTTCAGGCTGATGTCCTGTCATCCTGCGCTAGTTGGGTAGGATTGATTGGGGAAAGTCACTCAAAGGGTTGACGGTGGATCGGCAATGCAAAACATTCAAAGGTCGCATGGATGAACTACAGAATTTGTTCATCCCAGTTTGGCATAAAAATAAAACAAAAAAGGTGACTCAACCGTGGCTAAAAAGGGAAATTAAGGATAGCATAATATCCAAGGAGAGGACATACTGGCCAGAAAAAGCAGTAAACCTGAGGATTGGGAGCAGTTTAGGATTCAACAAAGGAGGACAAAGGGATTCATTAAGAGGGGGAAGATAGAGTATGAGAGTAAGCTTATATGGGAACATAAAAACTGACTGTAAAAGCTTTTAAAGACATGTGAAGAGAAAAAGATTAGTGAAGTCAAGCGTAAGTCCCTTGTAGTCAGAATCAGGGGAATTTATAATGGGGAACAAAGAAATGGCAGAACAATTAAATACATACTTTGGTTCTGTCTTCACAAAGGAGGACACAAATAATCTCCCAAAGCTGTCGGGGAACATATGGTCTAATGAAAGGGAGGCACTGATAGAAATCAGTATTTGTAGGGAAATGGTGTTAGAGAAATTGACGGGATTGAAGGCCGATAAATCCCCAGGGCCTGCTAATCTACATTCTAGGGTACTTAAGGAACTGGCCCTAGAAATTATAGATGCATTGCTGTTCATCTTCCAAAATTCGATAGACTCTTGAACAGCACCCATGGATTGGAGGTTAGGTAATGTTACCCCACTGTTCAAAATATGTGGTAGAGAGAAAACGGGGAGTAAGCCTGACATCGGTATTTGGGAAAGTGCTAGAGTCCATTTTAAAAGATGAACTAGCAGAGCACTTGTAAAACAGTGACCGGATCGGAGAAAGTCAACATGGATTTACAAAAGGTAATTCATGCTTGACTAATCCACTGGAATTTTTTGAGGATGTAACAGGTGGATGTGGTGTATTTGGATTTCAGAAGGCTTTCGATAAGGTCCCGCATAAGAGATTAGCGTGTAAAGTTAAGGCACATGTGGTTGGGGGGCAAGGTATTGACTTGGATAGAGAACTGGTTGGCAGACAGAAAGCAAAGAGTTGGAATAAACGTCTCTTTTTACAAGTGGCAGGCAGTGACTAGTGGGGTACCACAGGGATCAGTCCTTGGACTCCAGCTATTCGCAATATATATTAATGATCTGGGCGAGAGAACTGGATGTAATATCTACAAGTTTGCAGACGACACAAAGCTGGGTGGGCGTGTGTGTTGTGAGGAGGATGCTGAGAAACTCCAGTATGAATGGGAAGGTTGGGTGATTGGGCAGAAGCATGGCAGATGCAAAATAACGTGAATAAAAGCGAGGTTATCCACTTTGGTGTCAAAAACAAGAAAGCAGATTATTATCTGAATGGCAATAGATTGGGAGAAGGGGAAGTGCAATGAGGCCTGGGCGTTCTAGTGCACCAGTCGCTGAAGGTACGCATGCAGGTGCAGCAGCTGGTTAAGAAGGCAAATGGTATGTTGGCCTTCGTAGCGAGAGAACATAATAACATAAGAACATAAGAAATAGTAGCAGGAGTAGGCCAATCGGCCCCTCGAGCCTGCTCCACCATTCAATAAGATCATGGCTGATCTGATCCTAACCTCAAATCTTCTATCACTCTGCATCCACCCGAACCCATGTGATCTCCTGGGAGAGGCGAAAAACCAGATAAAGACCCAATGGCAAATTTGGGAGAAAAAAATCTGGGAAATTCCTCTCCGACCCATCTAGGCAATCGAAATTCTTCCAGGAGATCACTGTCCCTATATTTTCTACAGTACTTACCTTCTGTAAAGGCGATCTCCACCCCAGCCAGGAACAGGAATAAAACTATCTCCTGAAATCTAACACAGAATTAGAACACAGTAGGAGCAGAACCAAGCTACACGGCCCTTGGGCCCACTCCACTACCCACAGGGCCATGACCATTCCGAACCTAGACTCATGTCCAATTTCCTGCCCGCTCCCCGTAACCCTTAATTCCCTTTACTTCTAGGAAACTATCTATTTCTGTTTTAAATTTATTTAATGATGTAGCTTCCACAGCCTTCTGGGGCAGCAAATTCCACAAACCCACCACCCTCTGAGTGAAGATGTTTCTCCTCATCTCAGTTTTGAAAGAGCAGCCCCTTATTTTAAGATTATGCTCCCTAGTTCTAGTTTCACCCTTCATTGCGAACATCCTCACCGCATCCACCCGATCAAGCCCCTTCACAATCTTATATGTTTCAATAAGATCGCCTCTCATTCTTCTGAACTCCAATGAGTAGAGTCCCAATCTACTCAACCTCTCCTCATATGACCACCCCCTCATCCCCGGGATTAACCGAGTGAACCTTCTTTGTACTGACTCGAGAGCAAGTATGACTTTTCTTAAGTATGGACACCAAAAATGTATGCAGTATTCCAGGTGCGGTCTCACCAATACCTTCGATAGATCGATAGATTTTTGAATATTAAAGGATTCAATGAAAGTGCAGGAAAGTGGAGATGAGGTAGAAGATCAGCCATGTTCTTATTGAATGGCGGAGCAGGTTTGAAGGGCCAAATGGACTACTCCTGCTCCTATTTCTCATGTTCTTATATGTAAATCACAGCTGACCTTCTGGATCCGGCTCTAGCCGCCCGCTGCAGGTACGAGTCCGGTTGTGGTGACAGCGGCTCAGGGTCGCGCTGGCTGGTTTTATATCAGGACAGTGTTTGAGAGAGGGGCTGTTCAGCAGTGGTGTGATGATTTTCAGAATGAAGTTTGTTAGAATAAAGAGCTCTTTTTCTGTTACTTTCGATTTATGCTGTGCCAAGTTGTATATATGAACCGTTAACAGTGTTTAAGAGATGTGCATTGTTCAATGTTTGTGCAGTAACTCTGTCACCAAGTGTGAGCCTGAAAGGCAATTCCCCAGTCTGTGCTTGAACCTATCCAAAAGGCACTTTGTGGCCGGTTACCTCCGCTATTGAGAGCGTGGGTTCGATCACCGGAGGGGCCATCAGAATATTTTCATAATTTTATGGATTTTCATAACATTTGAAATATAAAATTTATAAGGGAACAAATCCAAACCGTATCTCACGGGGGAATTATTTGGATGAATATCCATTTCACCTTTGACACCAGGGTGGAGAGACACATAGACCATAGAATCATAGATTGATACGGCACAGAAGGAGGCCATTCGGCCCATCAAGTCTGCACTGTTACATTGAAAGAGCTCTCCAATTAATCCCACTCACCTGCTCTTTCCCCACAGCCCTCCAAATTTCTCCTTATCAATATTCCCCTTTTGAACATTACTATTGAATCTGCTTCCACCACCCATTCAGGCAGCACATTCCCAATCAGAATAACTCACAGCGTAAAAAAGTGCTCCTCATCTCCCCTCTGGTTCTTTTGCCAGTTATCCTCAATTTGTGTCCTCTGGTTACCAACCCTCCTGCCACTGGAAACAGTTTCTCCTGATTTACTCTATCAAAACCCCTTGAAATTTTGAAAACCTCTATTAAACTTCCTCTTAACCTTCTGAGGAAAACAATCCCAGCGTCTCCAGTCTCTCCATATAACTGAAGTCTCTCATCCCTGGGACCACTCTGAGACTTCAAACCGAGGTTCTTGCTCTCTGCGTCTGTTCCTCGCTCTCTGTCTCTCCCTCTGTCTATTGCTCTTTCTATGCCCGTCTATTTATCACTCTGTTCACAGCTGTACTGTTGCTCTGACAGATTCTGTATATGTTAAGATAGTTGTGTGGTATGTCACGCGCGAGACCGGTGGTTCCATTTTTGACAGGGCAGATGATTTTTAACATCCCCAATTATAAACTTTTGGACATCACCTTAAAATGCTCCTTTTTGAACAGAAAAAAAAAACGAAATGAATTTTTAAAGATGTACTGGCATATGAAGAAATGTATAACAATTTCCTGCAACCTTTCCTCGTTAGTATAGTTTCCCTTTCCCTTTTGTGTGGGGCATGGAGGAGCGAGAGAGTGACAGACCAAATGAGATTAACAAGGTTACGCACAAATCGCAGGGGTTTGGGACTAAGCACGACTTCTCTTTCAAAGATACAGCACAGGCTCGTCGGGCCGAATGGCCTCCCAATGTAATGCAAGCCTCCATCAATCAATGAAACTCAGATGGATATCTGAGACATACACACACAAAGAGACACATGTCTGTGTCTGTGTGTGTTTGAGCATTTGTCTCAAACACTGCATAACTACTTCCTCTACCACGTCCTTGACAGTATAGCGGTGAGTATTCAATTCCCCAACAGCTTCTCTCTGTATGTTTCATAGAAACATAGAAGATAGTAGCAGGAGTAGGCCATTCGGCCTCTCGAACCCTCTCCACCATTTAATGAGATCATGGCTGATCACCAAAATTCCGTACCCTGTCCCTGCTTTCTCCCCATATCCCTTGATCCCTTTAGCCTCAAGAAATATATCCAACTCCTTCTTGAATATATTTAATGAATGGGCCTCAACTGCCCCGTGTGGCAGAGAATTCCACAGGTTCACCACTCTCTGGGTGAACAAATTCCTTCTCATCTCAGTCCTAATTGACTTACCCCTTACGCTTAGTCTATGACCCATGGTTTTGGAATCCCCCGCCATCAGGAATATCCTTCCTGCATCTAGTTTGTCTAGTCCTGTTAGAATTTTATCAGTTTCAATGCGATCCCCTCTCATTCTTCTTAACTCTAGCGAATTTAAGCCTAATCAACCCAATCTCTCATACGACTTCCCTGCTATCCCAGGTATCAGTCTGGTGAATCGTTGCTGCACTCTCCATGGCAAGAACATCCTTCCTCAGATAAGGTGACCAAAGCGGCACACAATACTCAAGATTTTTCTCTCTGTCTCTGAGAAAACCAAAGACGGAAATAGATTTCAAGTGGATGCCTACCCGCACTTGGTGCTGTGGTTTCGCGAACACGTATTCTGTATTCTCACCTAAAAATGTCATTTTGTACCAAAAGTTTGCCTGGCGTGGAAGTGATCTGAATTTCACAAAATTCACTTCCATGCCTTCTGCACAATGCCTGCTGTTTCAAAGTCATCAGGAAATTACTAGACCTTTCTATCAACATTTGGAACAGGACACTTTACATGTTGCCTACATTTGACTGCAGCTCACAGTGTCAGAACAGTCACAGTTATCAATAGTCTTCTATGTATCTTCTTTCCCACAACATCTCCCTAACAAACCTAGATTGTCACAGCACGGCTATCAATCAATTTATTGCCAGTGAGAAAAATGCAACATTTGAAGCTTAGCAACGTGTGCAAGACTGGAATCAGAGAGTGCCTGGGCAGTGATAATGTAAACTGAGCATTAAGATATTCATTAGGCCTGAGCCCTTCCTGTATTGCTCAGTAGCCCGCTGAGTGAGGAACTGAGAGACCACAGGCCGGGCATCGAGCCTGGGCATTTTCAGTTCTATGTGGGGCTCAGCACCATACCTGCTGCTGAAGATTGAACCTGACATCATTTCAGCTTGGTTCATGATCAGTGAGTCAAAACAGGACAGAAGGAGGCCATTCGGCCCATCGAGTCCGTGCCGGCTCTCTGTCGAGCAACCCAGTCAGTCCCATTCCCCGCTGGCTCCCCGTAGCCCTGCAAGTTTATTCCCTCTAGTGCCTATCCAGTCTCCCCTGGAAAACTTTGAGTGACTCCGGTTCCACCACTTCGGGGCGGAAACATTTTGTAAAATATTCCCCATTAAAAATGAATAAACATGAAAAAGTTAATTAATTTTGCGGTTAACAATGAATAAAATAAAATCTCTTAAAACACGTATATTTTCTCTGTGCAATTCTGGGCCATCAGCAGCAGCAGAATTACGTTCAACCACAATCTCGTCGGGCGTATCCTTCACTCTACCATTACCCTCAAGCCAGGGGACCAAACCTGGTTCAGTGAGATGTGAGATGAGAGGCCAGGAGCGGCACCAGGCGCACCTAAAAATGAGACCATTCCAAAGTGGTGAAACTGGATATGGAACCAAGGCGGGCCAATGCAGCTGAGATACAGATTATCCAGGATCTAATTGAATGACGGAACAGGGCTGAGGGGCTGAATGGCCTCCTCATGTTCCTATTAGTCTGTCACCATTAAGAAAATGTTACGGAATGGCTTTCTCAGATCCCAGTGGATGATCTCATACTCACCGACATTGTACCCAGTGCTACAGTTCATCCCATGATCTTGCAGCCAAAATATACATTTTGAAAACCTGGAAAAGGTTAACGCACCGTCCCTGGGTGGGTTGGAACGACCAACTTTTCAGCTAACAGCCGAACGCGCTAACCGATTGCGCTACAGAGACTGGCTGAAATATTGATTACAACATATACTAAAGCCGGCGTTTACCGAGATAAAACCTCAGGTCACAGAGAGCAAGATAGCAACTGTCCAGTCTCTGTTTACTTGTGCAAATTAAATAAATGTAACCTTCATTGTCGGAGGGACTGAAGTTGTCATTTCAATGTTTTAAGCTGATTTCACAGGCGATCCCCAGCTCTGAATCCCCCAGCAGTGAATTCAACGAGAGTTTGATATAAATGAGATTCAACATTTGTATCCGAACATTACTCCTTGATTCGGGACTCTGATCTCTCTTCAGCATCTCGCTGCTGAAGATTGAATTTGATATAATTTCACCTTGTCTCGTGATCAGTGCGGCTCAGTGAGACTTCGGCCCGTCTCTCCCTTCACAGCCCACCAGTGCGGGGAAAAGCACAGGGAATTTTACACATGTGTTGTGCTCTGTAACTTTATTTGAACATGTCATTGCATTTCACGCTGTGTCCAACACGGTGAGGTCCCCGTGCTGTGTCAGCTTTGTATCTTTATCAACACTCCAGCTTTACATTAACACAACCTGAGCTCCGAGATCTGGTCGGGTCACATTGCCCGAAGTGAGGAATGAGTGAGAGGGGCAATTCCTCCCGGGGTTAGAAAATCCTCCGAAAGACAGAATATTTAACTTGATGTGAAGCCGGAATAGCTCAGTTGGGACAGCGTTAGATTCTAAAGGTCCCGGGTTTCGGCAATTTTTAGTTATATTTTCCTCCTTCACTGTAAGAGGAGTGAATCAGGAGAGATTTTCCACTCCGGGACACGCGTCTCCTGAAGGAATGGGAGTGCAACCATATCTGACCCGCTGGATCCTACTCCAACCGTTCGCTGCGGGTTCGAATCCAGGCGAGGTCCCGCCGGCTGTTTTTATACCGGGACTGAGGGAGGGACTGTTCAGCGGTGCTGCGATAATAATTTTTGGAATGAGGTTTGTTAGATTAAAGAGCTCTTTTACTGTTACTTTCGATTTACACTCTGCCCAGTTGTATATAGGAACAATGTTTAAGCGATGTGGTGTGTTCACTGTTTGTGCCGTAACTCGGTCACCCAGTGCGAGCCTGAAAGACAATCTTCGAACCTGGCCAACGGGAGCATTGTGGCCGATTAGTCTCAGTTGGTGTACGAGCGTGGTGTTAATTAACGGCAACGTCGCAGGTTCGATCCCCGTGCGGGCCATCGGATTACTTTCATAATTTAACGCTTTTCCCGCACGTTTAAAATACAAACTTTATAAGGAAGCCGATGCACACAGAATCTCACGGGGGATTTATTTGGATTAACATCCATTGCACCTTTGCCACCGGGGCTGAGAGACACATCTTTCTGTTTATTTGTCTTTCTGAGTTTGCTGATGAACGTTGAAAAGGCGGACTGTTCCCGATAATGGTCACAGAAATCACAGAAATCACAGAAACCCCACAGTGCAGATAGGGGCCATTTCGGCCCATCGAGCCTGCACCGACACATATCCCACGAGATCCCCGTCACCGACACATACCCCACCCTATCCCCGTAACCCCACGTATTTAATCCCCCTAACACTAAGGGTCAGTTTATCATAGCCAATCAACCTAACCCGCACATCTTTGGTCACAAGCAGGTAAGAGACAGACAGAGCGCCTCTGACCCCACGAGATGGGCGAAAGGCATCAGGACAAATGCATCAATGAATTGTTCGCCCAGCACCGAGAGAGACAACATCCAGAGAAAAACACAGGAGGAAATCGATTTCAAGTGGATGCCTAACCGCACTTGGTGCCGTTCTTTCGCGAACACGTCTTTTTGTGTGTTCGTCTATAAAATGTCATTTTGTACAAACAGTTTGCCTGGCGCGAAAGAGTTAAAAAGGGGACTTAGACTGAAATGGACGGGGTTGCTGCGGTGGGTGAAATATGGCGACGATCTATGGTTATTAGCCAAGGCGACGCTGCAGGATCCTTTAAAGATCTCCCGCTGATCCACTGAAACCAGTGGAATGTGTAGCTTTGAGAGGGGCTTTCTGCACCGTCAGGGCAGGAAACGGGAGTGAGGGAGGGACACTGTCGGTGTCTTTGCTGAGTGTGTGTCTGTGCAGAATTGGACAGAGAAAATTGACGGGTTCTTTGAGATTTTTAACTTTATTGAAATGTAACCACATAATATCTTCCATTTTCTTATATTAATTGAATTTTAAAGGGGAAGATTTTCAAAACGTGATAATCACTACACTACGGGAATCTCTGCCGCAATTAGTTGCAGCAAGAACATCACAGAAGAGAACTGCGATCTGCAAATGCAGGTCCGGGATTAACTTTTGTATTAATACACGTTATTATTTGATTTTCACAAAACTCATTAAACTCTGTAAAAAGATGGACAATTCTTCTAATTGAAGAATCAACTTTCTGTTTCAGACTGAAGGAAATCCAAACATGGTCACTGAGTGACAGGAAAAACTTTCACAAGAGTTTTGCCTTTTGCTTGTGAAGAATTTTCAACAGGAGTTGATTAAAACTGTTCAGTGTTTATCACACCGGGAATCTGCTGCAGCCGTTGTTCAGTTTAAGAGGAACCGACAATTGTCGCCGCTTTTACACAGGGGAAGAAACTCACCCCTGGAGGTTCACCTGGAGCAAGATCCAAAATCATTCATCCCGCCCTGGAGCGGAATCGGGGGCATTTCGGGTGTAAGGCGAGCGGGATAATTGCTACAGTCCCGAAACCTCTGCTCAGTTTGTCAGCCGCAAGTCAGAAGGATGTGTTAAGGGAGAAGGTGACCCGCTGACTCACCTCTCTCTGCACTGATTGAGATTGTGTCGCTTCTCCGTCAAACAACATCACTTCTGTCCCACACTGAAGGCTCTCAATTCTTCTCCTCCGCTCGCTTTCTATTCAAGTAATTGGACAATGAATCAGTAATAAGGTTCCCTCGGGCTTTTGCTGGTGGATTTACTGATAAACCGGGGAATTGAGAGGAAACTGGAGCACAGGCAGGGTCCTTGCGACAGACCAGTCCGGCTAGCCCAGTCGGTGGAGTGTCGGATACTTCATCCCCAGGGTGGGGAGTTTGTGTTTTAAATTTTTGGGCTCATTTTAAAGCCGATTCCTAGCTCGGTCAATGAGTGTTTCATGTAAATGCGGCTCAACAAAATAAGAAAATCTCTCCTTGATTCCGGAATCTTGTCTCTCTCCAGCCGCTCGCTGCTAAAGATTGAACTGACTTTAATTTCACCTTGGCTCGGGGTCAGTGCGGCTCAGTGGGACTTCGGCCCGTCTCTCCCTTCACAACCCATCAGGGCCGAGAAAACAACGGGGAATTTTACACACGTGTGGTGTTCTGTAACTTTTTATAAACACTTCAGTGTATTTCAATCTGTGTCCAAGACTGTGAGGTCTTCCCTGGTGTGTCAGCTTCCGGTGTTTATAAACACTTCAGATTTCCTGATAATGTTGTTGAATCACATTTATTGAAAGAGTCATTGATCGAGAGGTGCCGGGGGATTTAGAGCTGGGGATCGCCTGTGAAACCAGCCCAATAATTAGAAACACAAACCGCCCCTGAGATTAAGAGTCTCAGGCTCTACCGACTGAGCTAGCCGGGCCGGTCTGACCCCGCGCACTGCTTGTGTTACAAACCATGAACCAGTTTCCCCTCAATTCCCAGCTTTACCAGTAAATCGGCCAACAAAAGCCCGAGAGAACCTTATTACTGATACTTTATCCAATCACTTTAATATGTGTTTTCTGGTTAGCAACACTTCTGCCGCTGGAAAATGTTCTCCTTGTTTACTTTATTAAAACCCTTCATGATATTGAACACGTCGACAAAATCTCCCCTTATCTTCTCTGCTCTGAGGAGAACAACCTCTTCTTCTCCACTACTCCACGGAACTGAAGTCCCGCATCCGTCCTAAAGCGCAGTGCCCGAATTACACACAATACTCCAAAGGTTTGGTATAACTTCCTTCCTTTTGCCCTCTATGCCTCTGTTTATAAAGCCCAGGATCCCGTTTGCTTTTCCAACACAAGACAAAATGCTGCGGATGATGTAAGTTTGAAATAAAAACAGAATTTGCTGAAAATACTCAGCAGCTGTGAATGGCAGGTGAGTCGGAAAAAAGCGAATTGGCTTCGAGCTAGTGTATCAGGGTTCCATGGTGTAATGGTGAGCACTCTGGACTTTGAATCCAGCGATCCGAGTTCAAATCTCGGTGGAACTTGGTTCCCTCTTGTCCCAGCTGTCGTGAAAGTAATTGTGATTGGCTGCTCAGCAGCGGGAAAGTGTCGAAGCTGAAGGTCTGAATGAGAAAAGGCCGGGCAAAAATGTAATGGTGAAGTTAAAATTGTCCAGTCCTTTCAATATTGCTGCTGGACGGGATTTGCAAGTAGCCTTGAGAGGGCAGTGATGTATCGCCATTGCGGTGCTGGTCCCCGCCACATACTCCGTTCCCGAGCCACCGACTTCATCCCAATCCCTGGCCACTGAGACTGAACCAGACAGCTTGCAACCTTGGTATTTGACCCCGAGATGAGCTTCTGCCCAAGACGGTCTACTTCCACCTCCGTAACATCGCCCGACTCCGCCTCTGCCTCAGCTGATCTGCTGCTGAAACCCTCATCCTTGCCTTTGTCACCTCCAGACTTGACGATTCTAATGTACTCCTGGAAGGCCTCCCATCTTCCTCCCTCCATAAACTTCAGCTCATCCAATCCTCTGCTGCCCGTATCCTAACTCGCACCATGTCCCGTTCACCCATCACCCCGGGTCTCACTCACCTACATTGGCTCCCAACCAGGCGACAACTGAATTTTCAAATTCTCTTCCTTGCTTTCAAATCTCTCCATGGACTCGCCTCCCCCTATCTCTGTAACATTCTCCAGCCCTACACCCTCTGAGATCTCTGCACTCCTCCAATTCTGCGTTCTTGCACATCCCCGATTTTAATCCTTCCACCATCTGCCGTGGTGGGATTGTGAACTCAGGTCTCCAGGTCATCATGAAGTCTGCGGCTGAGGAACAGTTTGTGACGGGGACCAGCACTGCAATGGCGATTCATCGCTGCCCCCTCAAGGCAAACCTCTCCCACCAGCAAGCACTGGACAATTTTCTCCCCACCATTCCACCTTTCCTCTGGATTACTGGTCGAGTAACATAATCACTGTGCCGCCATACCCCATAATTAATTGATTGAAGAATCGTTAATGAGCAGCGCAGAATCTGAACCAGGAAGAGTCAATTAGAATTAGAATAGAATTCAATGTCCAATCAGGCACAGAAAGAGAAATAAAGAGAGGAAAATAAATGTTGGATTAAGAGAGAGAAAAGAAAAGAGACAAAAGTAAAAACATTTTTAAAATATAAAAAATCTTCTACAACTATTTATATCTGAAGGAATGAGATTCCACACTTATAAAAGTTAATTTTCAGTGCTGGGGAGGTTACTTGGTGGAAATTAAGACGACTTCGACTGAAATGGGCGGGATTGCTGTCGGTACCCGTGCTGAGGTTGAGTCTGTGAAGAATGGTTCAGGATCAGATAATGTACAGCCTCTATGAAATATTTTATTTTATACATATTTAATTAGAATATGATTTCTTCCATTGTTCATATTTATTAAATTGCAATAGGAAAGGTTTATTTTCAGTTTGAACTGGGCACCATTTCTAGAACATAATGTTTCCCCCCCAGGATCGAGGCGGAGACTTTTCGCCTGTGAGGTGAATATGATAAACCGCTACACTACGGCAACCTCTGCTTAGCTAAACATCCAGAAAGAACTGTTCAGCGAGAAGGTGAAATGCTGAATTCCAGATTATGGATTTATTTCCTTTCACTAACTTTTCCTGTTCCTTTCAAAGTCATTAAACTCTGGAATTTCCAGGTCACCCCCGAATCTTCTGAATCAGATGCCTCCAGTATTGCCACTCAATCAATGTCCCTTTGCAATTTTCTGCTCCTATCCTCACTAATTACTGTGCCACTGTCAGACTTGGTTTACGGTTATCGATCGTAGGATCTGGAATGCACTGCCTGAAAGGGTGCTGGAGGCAGATTCAATCGTGGTTTTCAAAAGGCAGTTGCATAAGTAGCTGTATGATTGTATGATTCAATGAGATCACCTCTCGTTCTTCTAAACCCCAGAGAGTATAGGCCCAATCTACTCAATCGCTCCTCATAGGACAGCCCTCTCATTGCAGGAATCAGTCTAGTGAACCTTCTCACACCCCATCTAAGGCAAGTATATCCTTCAACAGGTAAGGTGACCAAAACTAAAATACGGTTTTGATCTGCTGGTAGTAAGCGAGCAAGGATCTGCGAGATATTGCAGTTTGTACAAGTGTTCCCTGGTGGTCTCGTGGTTAGGATTCGGCGCTCTCATCACCGCGACCCATTGGTTCTTACAAAAGTGTTTAATAAAATAATTCAAGTCTGTGAGACACTTAATAATTCTCTTAATCGACCCACTGCTTTTTGTTGCACACTGAAGGGAACGCTAACATGTTTTCCAGGTGAGAGTCAAACTTTAGTAACATTTTTGTAGAATCAGACAGCACAGAAGGAGCCCATTAAGCCCCATCGTGCCTGTGCCGGCTCTTTGAAAGAACTATTCAATTAGTCCCACTGCCGTGCTCTTTCCCCATAGCCCTGCAAGTGTTTCTTTTTCAACTACATTTCCCTTTTGAAAGTTAATGTTGAATCTATGATTCTTTGACTCTGTTTTTATTTTTACACGGCCTGGTTCACAGTTCTGAATATTGTCCATATGCTGCAAGTTGAATTGTTGTTCAGAAGCTGCTCGACCAGTTGTGTATTTTGAGCAGTTTCACAGTTTATTTCCCTGTGATGTGATGATTGTGGGGGCTCGGTGTGTCTAATTGGATATGCTGCAGTCCGCCTGCAGCAGGTGGTGAAAGCGGGCCAGAGACAGTGACTGACAGGTGAGCTAGATTTCCTTACACACCTTGGAATTCAGGAGAACCTGGTTCATGGTTTGCAGAGCAAACTGCTAAAATAAAGTGTGTAAAATGAGAAGGGAAAAAATTCATGACATGAAATTACTGTGCGAAATGGGCCTCGGATAATGTTAATGTCAATATTTTTCTGCCTGACATGGTGGTGGAAGCAGATTCAATATTAACTTTCAAAGGGGAAGGAAATTGAAAAAGAAACACTTGCAGGGCTTTGGGAAAAGAGCAGGGCAGTGGGAATAATTGGATCGCTCTTTCAAAGAGGCACAGGCACTGTGGGCCGAATGGCCTCCTTCTGTGCTGTCTGATTCTATGATTCTATAATAAGTTATTGCAGTTTGTCTGTCACCCAGTAAACTTGTTATTAATTCCTGCAGTGAGCAACACAATGTTGTGGGTTGATTAATGATGATTGAAACAATTATGAAGGGTCTCACTGACTTGAATTATCCCTAAATACCTTTGGTTAACAAAAATCTCTCAATCGCAGATTAAAATGAACAATTGATGTTGTACCTTTGAAAGAGCTATCCAATTAGTCCCACTACGCTGCTCTTCCCGCATAGCCCTGCTGACACTCCTGCCAGTGGAAACTGTTTCCCCCATAATTTTGAACAACTCTCTTAAATCTCCCCTGAAATGTGGTTAATGGAGATCAATGTGGGCAAATGTCAAGTCATCCACTAAGAAAGATCAGTCAGTCTATGATCTGAAAACATTGGCAGAGAATATTTTTTTCCTGTGAAATAGCCGGTCCTGTTTAATTTAACAGAAGTTGCCCCAGATCCCTGCTCTCACAAGCAATGAACATTTGAAAGCATTCTCCTAAAATACGATGTGTAAAATGCGATATGGGTTAAAAGTTCAGCACATGCAAGAGCAAAATAATTCACTGTATTTCAACTGTCCCTCAGTAACCATATTTAAATGTATTTCATTCTGCAAAAGAAAGTTATTGGTTCAATAATGGTTATTAAATCAATTGTTATTTTATCGCATTAGATGCATGTTATTAATTTAATAAAATTACTTCGCATTAATTAATTAAAAACGGTGATAGCAAATTTAATTCCCTAACCGGGAATCGAACCCGGGTCACAGTGTTGAAAGGGATCGGTTATGAATCGTTTAAAGTTGTCCTGGAAAAATTTCACACTGCTAAATTAAAATCACGGTTACAATGTGTTTCGATGTAAAAGGGGATTAAAACTGACAATACAAACGCTAGGCAGCGCCCGCGGCAAGAGCAGTGCTTAAATTTAAACAGGTGTTAGCGAAGTAACCGCTGAGCTAAAGCTGACACCAAGCAACAAGTGAGAAACAACTCGATATAAAGGATGAGATCACAGATATCAGGGCCCGTGAAGTCTGGTCAACGTCAAGCCCCTCCTTTCTTCGTCAGAGACGTGAAAGGGAGTCAGACGCCACAAACTTTAATTAAAGGCACAAATACAAGTAACACTTACTTCCAAATCTTTTCACTGTAAAATTATTTCACTTTATTTTAAAGCTGATCGCGTTGATTCTGCAATTCAGCACAATGGGATTTTATGTTCACTACTGATTCTATTTTCTGTGCACGGTAGAAATAACCGGTCCTGTTAAATTTGACCAAAGCTCCCCAAATTCATGGTGCCATCAGCAATGACCATTTTTAAACCAGACTCCTAAGGTTCAGTGTATATAATGAGATGTGGGCAACGGTACAAATGATTGAACTATCGACACTACCTCAGTTAGCATTTCTTTCATTGTGCAAAAGAAGATTAATTAATGATGCTTTCCCGTGAAAGCAACATAAAAGTTTAACAAAATGCTTTCGCCCAACGTGGGGCTCGAACTAACGAACACTGAAATTAAGAGTCTAACAGTCTGGCGACTGAACTCACCGCGTTTAATCGCTTTAAGCATCTTTGTCGCTGCTTGCAGCCAGGCGCCTGGTGGCTCTGCTCCAGGGGTTTAACTTGTTCTGCAAACCATGAACCAGGTTCTCCTGAATTCCAAGGTGTGTAAGAAAATCAAGCATCAAAAGACCTTTCATTAACCACAGGGGTCCAGGCAATGTTCAGATCGCAAAGCGCCTTTAGACACAAAACTACGGCATCTTTCCAGCAATCTGAGAAGCAGAGTTCTCATCTTCAGTTTCTTCAGGTAATCCACTCCCCAGGTCATTACCTCCTTTATTCAGGGCTATGGGTAGAACCAAGTGCCGAGAGAGGACAGGTGGGCTGGCAATAGCAGCAATCTTTATAAACCCAGTATATCCAGCTCTGTGTTGATAGTTTTTGGGACAGGCTCCAGTTCTTCATCAATGATGACAGGTTCTGGTCTCGGAAACATCTGCTTGTCAATATCTCTTGCCTATTTCCCGGTGTTTCCCGATTCTGTCTGTCTCTCTGGCTCTGTTTATTCTGTGTGTGGCCACCTGCAGGTTGATTTTGAACGAATAACTGTATTTGTGAATAGTAAAATTAAATACATGAGGGCATCAGGCGCTTCTCTCCCTGACATTGGGGAAACAGTGAGACAGACTTTAGAGCAAGGATCTGGTTATTGTGAAACAGCAAAGAAAATATTAACTCCGGGATTATCCAAAAGAACGACGACCTCAACGTGATTTGAACATGCAGCCTTCTAAGCTAGAGTCAGACACGGTACCGTTGCGCCACGAAGTCTACAGGGCAAACAGCGATGTTTGTATATATACACGTACCACAAACACTGTTTCATTTCTCCTGCCTCGGAGTAATTAAAGGGCTTTAAAATCCCCGCCCACTCGAGTCCCCCGGGTGTCAGAAGCAGCGCCCACCTGTCACTCACCGTCTCACGCCCGCTTTCACCGCCTGCTGCCGGCTGACTGCAGCAAATCCAATTACACACACCGAGCCCCCACAATCATCACATCACAGGGAAATAAACTGGGAAACTGCTCCAAATACACAACTGGTCGTGCAGCTTCTGAAAAACAATTAAACTTGCAGCGGGAAAAAAATATTCAGAACTGCAAACAAGGCTGTGTAAAAATATAAACTGTGTGTGTGAGCCGAGGCCCTAAGCTCTGGAATTCCCTCCCTAAACATCTCCGCCTCTCTTTCCTCCTTTAAGACGCTCCTTAAAATCTACCACTTTGACCAAGCTTTCGGTCACCTGTCCTAATATCTCCTTATGTGGCTCGGTGTCAAATTCTGTCTGATAATCGCTCCTGTGAAGCGCCTTGGGACGTTTTACTACTTTAAAGGCGCTATATAAATGCACGTTGTTGTTGTGTATATGGGTCTGGTGTTTATATATAAAATGGGTGTTTATAGAATGAGTACGATTTGTAAATAGTGGTGAACGGTTATTTTTCAGGCTGGAGGGAAGTATAAAGTGCTGTTCCCCAGGGATCGGTATTAGGACCGCTGCTCTTTCTGATATATATTAATGACCTGGACTTGGGTATACTGGGCATAATATCAAAGTTTGCAAATGGCAGGAAACTCAGAAATGTAGTAAATATTGAGACGGAAAGTAACAGACTTCATGAGGACATCTACAGAGTGGTGAAATGGGCAGAGACGCAGCAGATGTAATTTAATACAGAGAAGTGTGAAGTGATCCATTTTGGTAGGAAGATTCAACTGAGGCAATATGATCTAAATGGTACAATTTTAAATCCTGTGCAGGAACAGAGAGACCTGGGGGTGTATTTATCTAACATTGAAGGTGGTGGGACAAGTTGAGAAGGCTGTTAAAAAGCGTACGGGATCTTGGCTTTATTAATAGAGCCATAGAGTACAAAAGCAAGGAAGTATTGCTAAGTCTCTTTACCTCATTGGTTACGCCTCAGATGGAGGATTCTGGGCACAACATTTTAGGAAGGATGGGAAGGCAGAAAAGATTTACAAGCATGTTTCGGGGGATGAGGCACTTTAGTTCCGTGGATAGACTGGAGAAGCTGGGGTTGTTCTCCTTAGAGCAGAGAAGATTGTGAGGAGTTCAAAATCACGAGGGGCCTAGACAGGGCAGTGTCCTAGGCCCAACCATCTTCAGCTGCTTCATCAATGACCTTCCCTCCAAAATAAGGCCAGCAATGGGGATGTTCGCTGAAGTCTGCACAGAAGGAAATGCATTGGATGGTGCCGACATGGATTTTAGGAAGGCGTTTGATTAAAATACCACATAGAAGGCTGGTTAATAAAATTGAGTCTGTCGAAATAGGTGGGTCAGTGGCAGCTTGGATAAGGAATTGGCTTAAGGCTAGAAAACAGCGAGTTGTGGTAAATGGCTGTTTTTCACACTGGAGAATGGTAGACAGTGGTGTTTCGTAAGGGTTAGTGCTGGGGCCATTGCTTTTGTGATATTTATAAATTACCTGGATATTGGAGTACAGAGTATAATTTCTAAATTTGCCGATGACACCAAACTTGGGGGTGTAACAAACAGTGAGGATGATACCAATCGACTGCAGCAGGGCATAGAAAGGGTAGCAGAATGGGCAGACAAATGGCAGATGGAATTTAATACAGAGAGGTGTGAGATGATGCAGTTTGGCAGAAGGAACAGCGAGAGGCAATACACGTAATGGCAGTTTTAAAGAGTGTGCAGTGAAAGAGGAACCTGGGAGTTAATGTGCATAGGTCCTTGAAGGTGGCAGGGCATATGGATAGAGTGATTAACAAACATATAGGATAATGCTTCATAAATAGAGGTATTGAGTACAAAAGTAGAGAAGTTATGCTGAACCTTTATAAAGCGCTGGTTAGGCCACAACTGGAGAATTGCGTCCAGTTCTGGTCACCACACTTTAGGAAGGATGTGAAGGCCATTGAGAGGGTGCAGAGGAGATTTACCAGAATGGTTCTGGGGATGGGGGATCTTAGCTATAAGGACAGGTTGGAGAAGCTGCATTAGTTTTCATTACAACAACAACAACTTCTATTTATATAGCGCCCTTAACATAGTAAAACGTCCCAAGGCGCGGCACAGGTGTATTTTAAGACAAAGGAGGTTGAGTGGTGAGTTGATAGAGGTGCACAACATTATCGTGAGTTTGAATAGGCTAGACGGGGAAAGGCTGTTCCGACTAGTTGATGTTAAAAGGGCTAGGGGCCACAGATTTAACGTTTTGGGTAAGAGATACAGGGGGAACGTTGGGAAAACATTTTTTACGCAGCGAGTGTTGAGGACCTGGAATTCGCTGCCGACAGAAGTGGTGGAAATGGAGACACACACTGCTTTCAAGTGAATAATGGATAGGCACTTGAGGGAAATAAACATACCGGGCTACGGGGATAGAGCGGGGGAATGGGACTGACTGGATTGCTCTACAGAACACCAGCACGAACTCGATGGGCCGAATGGCCTCCTTCTGTGCCGTTATGACTCTATGACTATGGCAGTGATAATGGGGCCTTCAACTATCCTAATATACCTGAGAATCAGGTTCAATATAGAAAGTTCAGAGGAGAAGTGAAAAGGAAAATAAGAGGGGCAAAGAGAGGGTCTGAGAATAGAATGGCAGCTAACATAAAAGGTAATCCTAAAGTCTTCTATAGGCATATATTACCAAGTTTAACGACACTAAGTTAGTGGCAGAGTAAGTAGTGCAGATGGGCGCAGGAAATTGCAAAGGGACATTGATTGAGTGGGAAAACTAGAGGCATCAGATTCAGGAGATTCGAGGGAAGACATTTCGGGACTTTAATGAGTTAGAAAGGAACATTGTTGAAGTGTGCAGTTTTGTTCAGAGAATGTTAGTGATGGGAAATTAAGTCAGAATCTGGGAGTCAGCATTTCACCTACTCCCTGAACAGATTTTTCTGGAAACGGCGTGCATCAGTAGTTTCCGTAGTGTAGCGGTTATCACGTTCGCTTTACACGCGAAAGATCCCCGGTTCGATCCCGGGCGGAAACATTATGGTCGAGAGTATTATTTACGTACAGTAAATTGATATACAGTGTGTAAAATCAGATAGGTGATAAAATTTCATCAATGAATAAAAGTTTCGCAAATTATTAAAGTTAAGTTATTTATTTTCGACTGTCCCTCAGTGTGAGCATTTCTTTCATTCTGCTAAATCAACGCTATCGGTTAATGAATGGTGATTAAGAGAATTAAACCACTAAACTACCAGATAACACTTTAAAGAGTTTATCACAATTGCTGATATTTCTTATCTTTTTTCTTGTGTTTTTTCAGCTCTTGGTCCTTTTCAGCTCCTGACCGGATATTCCTCTGATTAAACGTGAACAAAATGCAATATCTCGGAGCCCCGGCCTCGGTTAACACCAACAGATCTAAGCCGCATTTCAGGCACGGAGACAAACCCATTAATTATTCGCTCTTTCACAGCTCAGGTTGTTATTGTCCATCCCAGTGACCCGGGCCAAACCTCCCCATACACCGAGCACAGGCTCAGGAAGCCCCGAGGGAGATGATAACCCGGTCAATGAGCCTCCGTGCAACATTGAACAAGCACCCGGACTGAAACTTTCTAAATGCGGAAGTGAGAACTTGCAATGGAGCTTTCCAACAGTCAGGCTGGTCGGGAGGTCTATGGCGCTGCGTTCAAATCGCAGTCTCTTCTGGGAGCGTGCGTTCAAATCTCACTTTGCTTATATTTAATTACTAAGTGCAACTCATTTCTTTTGACGCCACTGTGAAACGCTTTGGGACATCCCTCAAAAGTGGGATTCAGCGGTTCAACTGCTCGCTTAACATTCCCATCTGAACTGGTGCTGAAAGTGGAGACGTTTCCGCAGTGTCGGAGCTATCAGGTACGCGGAAACATTTTGTTGGAACTTGCTCCTTATGCAGGTCCAGGGGCGAGTTTGCTCTCCTGTGAAAGGACATAAGAACGAAAGAATTAGGAGCAGGAATAGGCCATATGACTCCCGAGCCTGCTCCGCCATTCAATCAGATAATGGCTGATCATCGACCTTAACTCCACTTTCCTGCCTATCCACATATCCCTTGATTCCACTACAGTCCAAAAATCAATCGACCTCAGCCCTGAATATACTCAACAAATGAGCATCAACAGCACTTTGGGGCAGAGATTTTAAGGAAAGGGGCTGCAATCATTTTAAATCCAACAATGGCTGATGTCACAAGCATTTTTAAGCAAACTCCTAAAATAGAGTGTGTAAAATCAGAAGTGATAAAAGTTCATGACATGCAAAGCATGGAAATTACTGTGTGAAATGGGACGTGGATAACATTAATATCAATATTTTTCTGCCTGACATGGTGGTAAAATCAGATTCAATATTAACTTTCAAAAGAGAAATAAATTGAAAAAGAAACACTTGCAGGGCTTTGGGAAAAGAGCAGGGCAGTGGGAATAATTGGATCGCTCTTTCAAAGAGGCACAGGCACTATGGGCCGAATGGTCTCCTTCTGTGCTGTCTGATTCTATGATTCTATATTAAGTTATTACAGTTTGTCTGTCACCCAGTAAACTTGTTAGCAATTCCTTCAGTGAGCAACACAATGTTGTGGGTTGATTAATGATGATTGAAACAATTATAAAGAGTCTCACTGACTTGAATTATCCCATCATACCTTTGGTTAACAAAAATCTATCAATCGCAGATTAAAATGAGCAATTGATGTAGAGTCTTTGAAAGAGCTATCCAATCAGTCCCACTCCGCTGTTCTTCCCCCATAGCCTCGCTGACCCTCCTGCCAGTGAAAACTGTTTCCCCATAATTTCGATCACCTCTATTAATTCTCCCCTGAACTGCGATTAATGGAGTTCAATGTGGGCAAGTGTCAGATCATCCACTTTGGTGGTAAGAACGATCGGTCAGTGTTTGGTCTGAAAACATTGTCAGGGAATATTGGCCAGGCTTGAACCCAGGCTGGGGAATTATCGTTCAGGCTCACACTGGGTGACCGAGTTACTGCACAAACATTGAACACACCACATCGCTTAAACATTGTTAACTGTTCGTATATACAACTGGGCAGAGTGTAAATCAAAAGTAACAGAAAAAGAGCTCTTTAGTTTAACAAACCTCACTCTAACAATTATGATCGCACCACCGCTGAACAGCCCCTCACTCAGTCCCGGAATAAAAACAGCCGGCGGGACCCCGACTGGATTAGAATCCCCAGCCGGCGGCTGGAGCCGAATCCCCGGCTCAGGATGTGGTTTCACGCTCGTTGCTTTAGTAAACGCGGGTTCAGATGCGATTTTTTTTTCCTGATTCGCTCCTCTTATAGTGAAGGAGACAAAAAGTAACTAAAACCTGCCGAAACCCAGGATCGTCAACCTAACGCTCGCCCAACTAAGCTGTTTCGGCTTTACGGGCTGTGGTAGGTTCGTTGTTCTGCATTCGGTGTGTTACTGACCCCCATATAGAGCAGACAGGGCAGAGTCCCATCATTGGCCTGTGCTCTGGTGTATCTGGTTCCCAGGGCGCCCAGTGAAGCGACCACGTGTATATCTGATCTCCACATTGATGAACAAATACAACAGCAAAAGAACTCGTGGGAAGATTCCAACAGTTGTGAGAAACCCAGACACCGTGTTAATATCTCACCGTCACCATTGGTTGATGAACCGATCTAATGGCTCAAAGCTGGTTTTCAAAACAATTTGTTTAACGGATTTTCTTTCAGCGACTATTTCCATGTTCCGACAATGAATGTTACATTCTTTAATTTGGACAAGTAAACGGAGACTGGACAGTCGCTATCTTGCTCTCTCTGACCTGAGGTTTTATCTCTGTAATCTCCGGCTTTAGTATATGTTGTAATTAATTTCCCAACAGGTCTCTGTGGCGCAATCGGTTAGCGCGTTCGGCTGTTAACCGAAAGGTTGGTGGTTCGAGTCCACCCAGGGACTGTGTTTTAACATTTCCAGGTTTTCAAAATGTGCATTTTGGCTGCAAGATCATGGGATAAACTGCAGCACTGGGTACAATGTCGGTGAGTATGAGATCATCCACAGGGATCCGAAAAAACCGTTTCGTAACATTCTCTTATTGGTGACAGACTAATAGGAACATGAGGAGGCCATTCAGCCCCTCAGCCCTGTTCCTTCATTCAATTAGATCCTGGATAACCTGTATCTCAACTGCATTGGCCCGCCTTTGTTCCATATCCAGTTTCACCAGTTTGGAATGGCCTCATTTTTAGGTGCGCCTGGTGCCGCTCCTGGCCTGCTCTTCTACACATCTCACTGACCCAGGTTTGTTCCCCTGGTTTGACGGTAATGGTAGAGTGAGGGATCTCCCGGGCTAGGAGGCTACAGATTGTGGTTGAATACAATTCTACTGCTGCTGATGGTCCAGAATTGTACAGAGAAAATACACGTGTTTTATGAGATATTTTGCTTTATTGATATTTAATCACAAAATTATTTCAACTTTTTCATATTGATTCAGTTTTAATGGGAAATATTTTACAAAATGTTTCCGCCCGGTTTCTAACGGGACCTTTCGTGTGTTAGGTGAATGTGATAACCACTACACTGTGGAAACTCTGCTCCGTGAGCTGTCACTGGAACATCACAGAAGAGAACCGCAGTCTACAAATGCAAGTAATAGAATCATAGAGTCACAGAGTCACACGGCACAGAAGGAGGGCATTCGGCCCATCGAGTCTGTGCTGGCTCTCTGTAGAGCAATCCAATCAGCCCCATTCCCCCGCTCTATCCCAGTATCCCTGCAAGTTTATTTCCCTCAAGTGCCTATCCAGCCTTCCCTTGAAAACTGAGTGTCTCCGCTTCCACTACTTCCATCGGCAGTGAATTCCAGGTCCTCACCACTCGCTGCGTCAAAAGGTTTCCCCTCACATCCCCCCTATATCTCTTGCCCAAAATCTTAAATCTGTGTCCCCTATTCATTTTTTCTGTTAACTATTCCAAGGAGCATCCAAAAGGTTTAAAATTGGGGATGTTAAAAAGCATCCTTTCCATCGGGGATTATGAAGCCCGGTCTCTCTCGTGACAGGCAAAGATACTCACAACTCTACTAAGGAGAACTAACAAATATAAAATCTGTCAGAGCAACAGTCGAGCTGTGAACAGAGTGAGAAAGGGACAGAAGGGACGGACATAGAGAGAGAAAGAGACAAAGAGAGAGACAGAGACAAAGAGAGAGAGGGACACGCAGAGCGAGATCCTCAGTTTGACGTCTCAGAGTGGGCCCAGGGATGAGGGACTTCAGGTATATGGAGAGAATGGAGAAGCTGGGATTCTTTTCCTCAGAAGGTTAAGAGGAAATTTAATGGAGGTTTTCAAAATAAGGAGAATCCAGTGGCAGGAGGGTCGGTAACCAGAGGACACTAATTGAAGGTAACCGGCAAAAGAACCAAAGGGGAGATGAGGAGAATTTTTTTACACTGCGAGTTATTGTGATCGGGAATGTGCTGCCTGAAAGGGCAGTGGAAGCAGATTCAATAGTAACTTTCAAAAGAGAATTGGTTTACTATTGAAAAGGAGAAATTTCCAGGGCTGTGGGGAAAGAGCAGGGGAGTGGGACTAATTGGAGAGCTCTTTCAATGTGCCAGCGCTGACTTGATTGGCCGAAAGACCTCCTTCTGTGCCGTATCTATCTATAATTTCATGGTCTATGAGTCTCTCCGCCCCGGGGTCGAAGATGCAATGGATGTTCATCCAAATAATTCCCCATTGAGATTCGGTGTGGATTTGTTTCCTTATAAAGTTTGTATTTTAAATTTCATGAAAAACCGTAAATTGCTGAAAATATTCTGGTGACCCGGGCAGGGATCAAACCCGCGACCTTGGCGTTATTAGCACCATACTCTCAGCAATTGAGGTAACCGGCAACCAAGTGCCCCTTGGATAGGTTCGAGCCCAGGCTGGGTGATTGTCTTTCAGGCTCACATTGGGTGGCAGAGTTACTGCACAAACAATCAACACACCACATCGCTTAAACATTGTTAACTGTTTGTATATAAAACTGGGCAGAGCGTAAATCGAAAGTAATAGAAAAAGAGCTCTTTAATCTATTAAGCTTAATTCTGAAAGTTAGTATCACACCACCGCTGAACAGCCGCCCCCCCCTCAAACATTGTCCTGATATAAAACCAGCCAGCGCGACCCTGAGCCGCTGTCACCACAACCGGACTCGAACACGCAGCGGGCGGCTGGAGCCGGATCCAGAGGGTCAGATGTGGTTTACATGTAAGAACATAAGAAATAGGAGCAGGAGTAGTCCATTTGGCCCTTCAAACCTGTTCCACCATTCAATAAGATCATGGCTGATCTTCTATCTCATCTCCACTTTCCTGCACTATCCTCATATCATAAGAACATAATTGATTCCTTTAATATTCAAAAATCTATCGATCTCTGTCTTGAATATAGTCAACGACTGAGCTTCCACAGCCCCCTGGGGTAGAGAATTCCAAAGATTCACCACCCTCTGAGTGAAGAAATGTCTCCTCATCTCAGCCCTAAATGGCCAACACCTTACTCTGAGACTGTTGCCCCTGGATCTAGACTCCCGCAGCCAGGGGAATCATCCTCACTGCATCCAACCAGTCAAGCCCTGTAAGAATTTTGTATGTTTCAATGAGATCACCTCTCATCCTTATATTCTAGAGCATATAGGCCTAGTCTACTCAATCTCTCCTCAAAGGACAATAAACCCAGCCCAGGAACCAGCCTGGTGAACCTTCGTTGCACTCCCTCTATGGCAAGTATATCCTTCTTGAGGTAAGGAGAGCAAAACTGTACACAATACTTCAGGTATGGTCTCACCAGGGTCCTATGTAATTGCAGTAAGAAGTCTTTACTCTTGTACTCATATCCTCTTGTAATAAAGGCCAACATACCATTTTCTTTCCTAATTACTTGCTTAACTTTCCATGATTCTTTTCAAGGACACCCAGGTCCCTCTGAACAACAACATTTCCCAATCTCTCACCATTTCAAAAATACTCTGCTTTTCTGTTTTTCCTACCAAAGTGGATAACTTCACATTTCTCTAGATTATATTCATTTGCCATGTTCTTGCCCACTCACTTAGCCTGTTTATATCCCCCTGAAGCCTACTTGCATCCTCCTAACAACTTTGTATCATCAGCTTACAGGCAACTTACATTCCCATCCAGCTTTGTGTACAACATTTGGTCCCCTCATCCAAATCATAGATGAGGGGACCAAATTAATTCCTATTGGTCTGGGAGGCCGGATTCGAGATCGGAAAATCTCTCCTCTTATGGTGAAGCAGAAACAAATTAAACAAAATTGGCGAGACACTGGATTGAACCAGGGACCTTTAGATCTGCAGTCCAATGCTTTCGCAATGAATTGTAGCCGGTGCGCAATGGCGGACTGCAACTCCCACAATGCCAAGCGACAGCGAAAGGTCCCTATCTCTGTGACACAGGCCGCACTGCACTCTGGGGGCAGAGCTCGCACATGCGCACCTGAGGCACCCGATGAGCCGCCACTTTCTCTCTGCGGCGCGGGACAAACTTTCAGTCTCTCCGTTAAGAGCGAGCGGTGATTTTGCAGGAAACTGACGACACTTTTCCTTTTAATCGCGCGCTTTTATGGCCGCAACAGCGCTCCTGCGCAGTGAGCTGGGTCACAGCAAGATGGCGACCGGGCGGCGAGTGACGCCACAATGCTGGCTGACGTCAGAAGGCCGCTGATTGGCGGTTTGTCCCGGGGCCGAAGGTCAGGGGTGAGGGGGCGGCTCCAGTCTCCGGCCAGAGAGAGCGAGCGGGCGGGCGGGCGCTGAGATTAGAGGGAGGGCGGCCCGGATAGCGGGAGCCCGGGACAACCTGCATTTCCCCATCGTCTTTCACAGCCTCAGCCCGGCCCAGAGCCTCACACACAACGGAAGCCTTGTGAAGGGAGCTCACTCCAGGAAAAGTGGCAGGCACAGCAAGATCCCACAAACAGCACTGTGGGCACAGCAGGATCCCATACACTGCACTGTGGGCACAGCAAGATCCCACACACAGCACTGTGGGCACAGCAGGATCTCACACACAGCACTGTGAGCACAGCAAAATCCCTTACACTGCACTGTCAGCACAGCAAGATCCCACACACAGCACTGTGGGCACAGCAAGATCCCACACACAGCACTGTGGGCACAGCAAGATCCCACACACAGCACTGTGTGCACAGCAAGATCCCACACACAGCACTGTGAGCACAGCAAGATCCCTTACACTGCACTGTGAGCACAGCAAGATCCCACACACAGCACTGTGGGCACAGCAAGATCCGACACACAGCACTGTGAGCACAGCAAGATCCCACATACTGCACTGTGAGCACAGCAGGATCACATACACTGCACTGTGGGCACAGCAAGATCCCACACACAGCACTTTGAGCACAGCAAGATCCCACACACAGCACTGTGGGCACAGCAGGATCCCACACACAGCACTGTGGGCACAGCAGGATCCCACACACAGCACTGTGGGCAGAGCAAGATCCCACAAACAGCACTGTGGGCACAGCAAGATCCCACACACAACACTGTGGCCAATGGCCAAATAATCCACTTTAGTGATGTTGATCAAGGGAGAAATATTGGCCCCGGACCCCGGGGAGAACTCGGCCACTCTTCTTCGAAATGATGCCATGAGATTTTTTACATCCACCTGAGAGGGCAGACAGGGCCTCGCGTTAATGTCCCATCCAAAAGATGGCAACTGCGACAGTGCGGCACTCCCTCAGCACCGCACTGCAGTGTCAGCCTGGATTTTGTGCTGAACTCTCTGGAGGGGGGCTTGAACACACAACCTTTATGATTCTAGAAGCGAGAGAGTGTTACCAATGAGCCAAGGCCGACACCGAGTACTTCAGAACGGTCCTTAATTGTTCCGTCCCCTAACCCAATGTCTCTTTTTTTCCACAGGAGAAGTCTTGCTGAAACTTCCAGGAATTTTGAGAAGGAATTTTCACCGGTGTTGAAGAAATGTTCTGGAAAATACTTAATTCCGACTGGAAACCGCTTTGGATCATCACATGGCCAGGCGGCACCGAGACAATTCGATGAGACTGTGAAGGACGTAAAGTGAAATCAGGGACATGGCGAACAACGGTGTTCAGGTAACTGGGGATCCCCGGGGTAATGGCCACTCTGTTCAGGTAACTGGGGATCCCCGGGGTAATGGCCACTCTGTTCAGGTAACTGGGGATCCCCGGGGTAATGGCCACTCTGTTCAGGTAACTGGGGATCCCCGGGGTAATGGCCACTCTGTTCAGGTAACTGGGGATCCCCGGGGTAATGGCCACTCTGTTCAGGTAACTGGGGATCCCCGGGGTAATGGCCACTCTGTTCAGGTAACTGAGGATCCCCGGGGTAATGGCCACTCTGTTCAGGTAACTGGGGATCCCCGGGGTAATGGCCACTCTGTTCAGGTAACTGGGGATCCCCGGGGTAATGGCCACTCTGTTCAGGTAACTGGGGATCCCCGGGGTAATGGCCACTCTGTTCAGGTAACTGGGGATCCCCGGGGGTAATGGCCACTCTGTTCAGGTAACTGGGTATCCCCGGGGTAATGGCCACTCTGTTCAGGTAACTGGGGATCCCTGGGGTAATGGCCACTCTGTTCAGGTAACTGGGGATCCCCGAGGTAATGGCCACTCTGTTCAGGTAACTGGGGATCCCCAGGGTAATGGCCACTCTGTTCAGGTAACTGGGGATCCCCGGGTAAATGGCCACTCTGTTCAGGTAACTGGGGATCCCCGGGGTAATGGCCACTCTGTTCAGGTGGGCAGTTTAAAAGGAAGTGGAACAGTGCGGGGAGAAAGTTGGCTGAGGATCGAAAGCAGAGGCTCAGTGTTAATGGGAGTTGCTCAGATTGGGGAAGGGTTGGAAGTGGTTACCCCAGTGCTCAGTGCTGGGCCCACTTTTCTTCTCCCTATACAGAGACTGTTCGGATTTTCACAATCTCAACATTTGCTGATGGCACAAAAGTAGAAGGTTTGACAAACAGTAATGAGACTGTAAATGTGTTCAGGAAGACATTGTGTAGAAAAGGAAAAATCAACCTGGCACTTAATTATTTTGGTCTTAAATTGATATCCTCTGGTTACCGACTCACTAACCAGTGGGGATAGTTTTTTTTATCAGTTAATTGAACAAAAACACCCTCAAAATGTTGAACCCTTTTATCTGACCCCTTTTCAACTTCTCTTCTCATAAGAAAAGTTCTGTGAAGTCTCCCGTCCTTGGGATCATCTCAGTGAATCTCTTCTGCACCTCTCCATGGCCCCGACATTCTTACTAAAGTAATGCACCAAAAACTGGAGACAATATTCTGACTGTGGCCCAAACAATGATGTGCCCAGGTGTAGCATTAACTCTCCATTTATACTCTGTGTCCTTATTTATAATTCCTTGTATTCCATGTGGAATTTTGCAAAACAGCTTTATCAACTTGCCTCCCACTTCTAAAGATTTGTGTATCTGAATCCCTGAATCTCTCTGCTCCTCCACTCCTTCTACAGTTTTACCGTATAGTGTCTATTTCCTCTCATTCTTCTCACCTCACATCTCTGCATTAATTTCCATCTGACATCGACCTGTCCAATCTGCTCACCTGTCTACCTCCTCCTGAAGTTGTCTACAGTCCTCTTCATGGTTAACCTCACTCCTTATCTTTGTGGAAGCTGCAATGTTTGATATTGTGCTCCAAACACCCAAATTCAGGTCAATCATATCCACATATATTGAGGTAAGTAATGGTGCCCACACTGACCCCTGGGGATCACTATTGTTTAAATCATTCCAGTGCAAATAACAGCTGTTAACCACAACTCAGTTTTTTGTTATTTACCCATTCTGTCTCTCTCTCCCTCTCCCTGTCCCTCCTATCCAAACTCTCACGTTTTTTATCACTTAGTTCTCGGACACAAACAGACACTTTTCCCCTTTTCTCTGTCCTTCTCAATTATACAGTCTCTCCCCTTTGTCGCCCCAAGTCTCGCTCCTTCTCACTCTTGTATCCACACCATCTCTCGCACTCCCTCCCTTTCTGATCCTCCCTCATTCAGATGCTTACTCTCACACACTGTCTCTCTGAGACTCACTCTCACACACTGTCTCTCTCAGACTCACTCTCTCACACACTGTCTCTCTCAGACTCACTCTCACACACACTTTCTCTCTCAGACTCACTCTCACACACCGCCTCCCTCAGACTCACTCTCTCACACACTCTCTCTCAGACTCACTCTCTCACACACACTGATTCTCTGAGATTCACTCTCTCACACACTGTCGCTCTCACACTCACTCGCTCACACACTATCTCTCTCACACTCACTCTCACACACTGTCTCTCTCAGACACTCTCACACACTGGCTCTCTCAGACTCACTCTCTCACACACTGTCTCTCTCAGATTCACTCTCTCACACACTGTCTCTCAGACTCATTCTCACACTGTCTCTCTCAGACTCACTCTCACACACACTGTCTCTCTCAGACTCACTCTCTAACACACTGTCTCTCTCAGACTCACTCTCTCACACACTGTCTCTCTCAGACTCACTCTCTCACACACTGTCTCTCAGACTCATTCTCACACACTGTCTCTCTCAGACTCACTCTCACACACACTGTCTCTCTCAGACTCACTCTCTCACACACTGTCTCTCAGACTCACTCTCACACACTGTCTCTCTCAGACTCACTCTCACACACTCTCTCTCTCAGACTCACTCTCTCACACACTGTCGCTCTCAGACTCACTCTCTGACACACTGTCTCTCTCAGACTCACTCTCTCACACACTGTCTCTCTCTGACTCACTCTCTCACACTCACTCTCTCACACACGGGCTCTCTCAGACTCTCTCTCACACACTGTCTCTCTCAGACTCTCTCTCACACACTCTCTCTCAGACTCACTCTCTCACACACTGTCGCTCTCAGACTCACTCTCTCACACACTGTCTCTCTCAGACTCACTCTCTCACACACTGTCTCTCAGACTCATTCTCACACACTGTCTCTCTCAGACTCACTCTCACACACACTGTCTCTCTCAGACTCATTCTCTCACACACTCTCTCTCAGACTCACTCTCTCACACACTGTCTCTCTCAGACTCACTCTCTCACACACTGTCTCAGACTCATTCTCACACACTGTCTCTCTCAGACTCACTCTCACACACACTGTCTCTCTCAGACTCACTCTCTCACACACCGTCTCTCAGACTCACTCTCACACACTGTCTCTCTCAGACTCACTCTCTCACACACTGTCTCTCTCAGACTCACTCTCTCTCACACTGTCTCTCTCAGACTCTCACACACTCTCTCTCAGACTCACTCTCTCACACACTGTCGCTCTCAGACTCACTCTCTGACACACTGTCTCTCTCAGACTCACTCTCTCACACACTGTCTCTCTCAGACTCACTCTCTCACACTCACTCTCTCACACACAGGCTCTCTCAGACCCTCTCTCACACACTGTCTCTCTCAGACACTCTCACACACTGGCTCTCTCAGACTCACTCTCTCACACACTGTCTCTCTCAGACTCACTCTCTCACACACTGTCTCTCAGACTCACTCTCACACACTGTCTCTCTCAGACTCACTCTCACACACACTGTCTCTCTCAGACTCACTCTCTCACACTGTCTCTCTCAGACTCACTCTCTCACACACTGTCTCTCAGACTCACTCTCACACACTGTCTCTCTCAGACTCACTCTCTCTCACACACTCTCTCTCACACACTGTCTCTCTCAGACTCACTCTCTGACACACTGTCTCTCTCAGACTCACTCTCTCACACACTGTCTCTCTCAGACTCTCTCACACTCACTCTCTCACACACGGGCTCTCTCAGACTCTCTCTCACACACTGTCTCTCTCAGACTCACTCTCTCACATACTGTCTCTCTCAGACGCTCTCTCCCACACTGTTTCTCTCAGAATCACTCTCTCACACACTGTCTCTCTCAGACTCACTCTCTCACACACGGGCTCTCTCAGACTCACTCTCACACACTGTCTCTCTCAGACTCACTCTCACACACAGTGTCTCTCTCAGACTCACTCTCACACACACTGTCTCTCTCACACATTGCCTCTCTCAGACTCTCTCTCTCAGAAACTCTCTCTCAGACTCTCTCTCTGACTCTCTCTCACACACACACTCTCTCTCAGATTCACTCTCTCACACACTGTCTCTCTCTGACACACTCTCTGACACACTGTCTCTCTCAGACTCACTCTCTCACACACTGTCTCTCTCAGACTCACTCTCTCACACACTGTCTCTCTCAGACTCACTCTCCCACACTGTCTCTCTCAGACTCACTCTCTCACACACTGTCTCTCTCAGACTCTCTCTCCCACACTGTCTCTCTCAGACTCACTCTCTCACACACTGTCTCTGAGTCACTCTCTCACACTGTCTCTCTCAGATTCACTCTCTCACACACTGTCTCTCTCTGACACACACTCTCACACACAGTCTCTCTCAGACTCACTCTCAGACACGGTCTATCTGAGACTCACTCTCTCACACACTGTCTCTCTCGGGCTAACTCTCTCACACACTGTCTCTCTCACACATTGCCTCTTTCAGACTCAATTCAATTCAATTCAATTCAAATCGCTTTATTGGCATGACAAGGTACATCTTATGTTGCCAAAGCATCGAAAAACATTGATGGTTGAACACATAAACGCAGATCTATCCATACAGTGTATAAACAGATATATCCCTGAGTGTATAAATATACATTCGTATAATTTGTATATCCTCTTTTCTTAGATTTAATGGTTGTCCCTCTGTTTATGGCAAGCTGTAACATAGTGTGCCGCTAAGGTTACACAATTTCTCTGTTCCCCTAGTAGGTATGGGAGTTTTTGGTCGTCATTCAAATTTCTGAATTCAGGGCATATTTGTGAGAATTTTTGGTAGAAATTCTCCTTGATGCCCTGATATTTTCCACAAGCTTTGAGGAAGTGCATCTCTGTCTCCACCACTCCCTGACTGCAGTGAGAGCATATCCTGTCCTCTCTTGGCAGCCGGGTCTGTCTGTGTCTGCCTTTTTCGATGGCCAGGCTATGTTCAATAAGTCTGTACATTGTCAAGGTTTTTCTCAGTTTGCTACCCTTTACCGTGGTCAGGTATTTAGCCATGTTGTATTGTCTGTTTAGGGCCAAATAGCAATCGAGTTTGTTTTGGGTTTTTGTTGTTTCTGCCCTATATGACAGAAATTTTTCCTTTTGCTTAATGACAATTGTGTTGGGTCGAATTATCTGTGCTACGATGTCACTGTCCTGGGGCTGGTTATTGTTAGTAGTTACTTCACTGAGTCCCAGGACCAGTTGACTGAGGGTATTCTTCTTTATGGTCCTCTCTTGGCATTTCAGGTCTTCGTAATGATAGCAGTGGGGGTTGCTCATTTTTAGGTGATTCCAAAATTTGGTGGCTCTTTTTTGGATAGTAATTATTAATGGATATTGGCCTAGTTCTGCCCTGCATGCATTGTTTACGGTTTTCCTTTGAGTCCGGAGGATACTTTTACAGAATTCTGCATGTAGGATCTCAATTGGGTGTTTGTCCCATTTTGCAAATTCTTTTTGTGTTAGCGGTCCCCACACCTCACTGCCATCGAGTGCAATTGGTTCAATTACTGATTTAAAAATTTTGAGCCAAATGCTAATTGGGATTTCTATTTGGATAGATTTTTTAATGGCATAGAAAGCCCTTCTTGCTTTCTCTTTCAGTTCATTCACAGCCAGATGAAAATTTCCCATAGAACTGATTTTTAAGCCCAAGTATGTGTAGTGAGTGGATTGTTCAATTTTAGTTGTTCCTAGTGTGAAATTTATTCTGGGTCCCTGATGTCTGGATCTTTGCTGGAACACAAGGACTTTGGTTTTTTGGGAGTTTATTGTCAGGGCCCAGGTCTGACAGAACGACTCTAGCAGACAATCTCTCAGACAATGTTTCTCTCAGACTCACTCTCTCAGACAATGTTTCTCTCAGATTCACTCTCTCACACACTGTCTCTCTCAGACTCACTCTCTCACACACTGTCTCTCTCAGACTCACTCTCTCACACACTGTCTCTCTCAGACTCACTCTCTCACACAATGTCTCTCTCAGACTCTCTGTCACACACTGTCTCTCTCAGACTCTCTCTCTCACACACTCTCTCTCTCAGACTCACTCTCTCACACACTGTCTCTCTCATACTCACTCTCTCACACACTGTCTCTCTCAGACTCACTCTCTCACACACTGTCTCTCTCATACTCACTCTCTCACACACTGTCTCTCTCAGACTCTCTCTCACACACTGTCTCTCTCAGACCCTCTCTCTCACACACTCTCTCTCTCAGACTCACTCTCTCACACACTGTCTCTCTCAGACTCTCTCTCACACACTGTCTCTCTCATACTCACTCTCTCACACACTGTCTCTCTCAGACTCACTCTCTCACACACTGTCTCTCTCATACTCACTCTCTCACACACTGTCTCTCTCAGACTCTCTCTCACACACTGTCTCTCTCAGACTCACTCTCTCACACACTGTCTCTCTCAGACTCTCTCTCACAAACTGTCTCTCTCAGACTCACTTTCTCACCCACTGTCTCTCTCAGACTCACTCTCTCACACACTGTCTCTCTCAGACTCTCTCTCACACACTCTCTCAGACTCATTCTCTCACACAGTCTCTCAGACTCTCTCTCATACACTCTCTCTGACTCACTCTCTCACACCCTCTCTCTCTGACTCACTCTCTCACACACTGTCTCTCTCCGTCTCACTCTCTCACACACTGTCTCTCAGACTCACTCTCTTGCACACTGTCTCTCTCCGAGTCACTCTCTCACAGACTGTCCCTCTCCGACTCACTCTCTCACAGACTGTCTCTCTCAGACTCACTCTCACACACACTGTCTCTCAGAGTCACTCTCCCTCACACTGTCTCTCTCAGACTCACTCTCACACAGCCTGTCTCTCTCAGATTCACTCTCTCACACACTGTCTCTCTCCGTCTCACTCTCTCACACACTGTCTCTCAGACTCACTCTCTTGCACACTGTCTCTCTCAGACTCACTCTCTCACACACTGTCTCTCTCAGACTCTATCTCTTGCACACTGTCTCTCTCAGAGTCACTCTCCCTCACACTGTCTCTCTCCGAGTCACTCTCTCACACACTGTCTCTCTCCGACTCACTCTCTCACAGACTGTCTCTCTCAGACTCACTCTCACACACACTGTCTCTCAGAGTCACTCTCCCTCACACTGTCTCTCTCAGACTCACTCTCTCACACACTGTCTCTCTCAGACTCACTCTCACACACTGTCTCTCTCCGACTCACTCTCTCACACACTGTCTCTCTCCGACTCACTCTCTCACAGACTGTCTCTCTCACACTCTGTCTCTCTCACACAATGTCTCTCAGAGTCACTCTCACACACTGTCTCTCTCAGATTCACTCTCTCACACTCTGTCTCTCTCAGATTCACACAATCTGTCACACACTGTCTCTCAGAATCTCTCTCACACACACTCTTGCTCAGTCGCACTCTCTCACACACACACTCTCTCAGACTCTCTCTCTCCGACTCACTCTCTCAGACTCACTCTCTCACTGTCTCTCTCAGACTCTCTCTCTCACACACGGTCTCTCTCAAACTCACTCTCTCACACACTGTCTCTCTCAGACTCACTCTCTCACACACTGTCTCTCTCAGACTCACTCTGTCACACAATGTCTCTCTCAGACTCACTCTCACACGGTTTCTCTCAGTCTCACTCTCTCACACACTGTCTCTCTCAGACTCACTCACTCACACACTGTCTCTCTCAGTCTCACTCTCTCACATACGGTCTCTCTCAGACTCACTCTCACACACTGTGTCTCAGACTCTCTCTCTCAGACTCTCTCTCTCTCTCTGACTCTCTGTCTGACTCTCTCTCTCTCTGACTCAATCTCTCACACACTGTCTCTCTCAGACTCTCTCTCCCGCACTGTCTCTCTCAGACTCTCTCTCACACACTCTCTCTCTCAGACTCACTCTCTCACACACTGTCTCTCTCAGACTCACTCTCTCACACACTCTCTCTCTCAGACTCAATCTCACACACACTGTCTCTCTCAGATTCACTCTCTCACACACTGTCTCTCTCACACATTGCCTCTCTCAGACTCTCTCTCTCTGAAACTCTCTAAGACTCTCTCTCTGACTCTCTCTCACACACAGACTTTCTCTCTCCAACTCACTCTCTCTCAGACTCAATCTCTCACACTCTGTCTCTCTCACACACTGTCTCTCAGACTCACTCTCACACACTGTCTCTCTCAGACTCACTCACTCTCACACAGTCTCTCTCAGACTCACTCTCACACACTGTCTCTCTCAGACTCACTCTCTCACACACTCTCTCAGACTCACTCTCACACACTGTCTCTCTCTGACACACTCTCTCACACACTGTCTCTCTCAGACTCACTCTCTCACACACTCTCTCTCAGATTCACTCTCTCTCAGATTCACTCTCTCACACACTGTCTGTCTCTGACACACTCTCTCACACACTCACTCAGACTCACTCTCTCACACACTGTCTCTCTCAGACTCAAACTCTCACACACTGTCTCTCTCAGACTCACTCTCACACTCTCTCTCTCTCAGACTCACTCTCTCACACACTCTCTCTCTCAGACTCTCTCTCTCTCACAGTCTCTCTCAGACTCACTTTCTCACACACTCTCTCTCTCAGACTCACTCTCTCACACACTGTCTCTCTCAGACTCACTCTCTCACACACTGTCTCTCTCAGACTCACATTCTCACACACTGTCTCTCTCAGACTCACTCTCTCACACACTGTCTCTCTCAGACTCACTCTCTCACACACTGTCTCTCTCAGACTCACTCTCTCACACACTGTCTCTCTCAGACTCACATTCTCACACACTGTCTCTCTCAGACTCAGTCTCTCACACCCTGTCTCTCTCAGACTCACTTTCTCACACACTGTCTCTCTCAGACTCACTCTCTCACACACTGTCTCTCTCAGACTCACTCTCTCACACCCTGTCTCTCTCAGACTCGCTCTCTCACACACTGTCTCTCAGACTCACTCTCTCACACACTCCCTCAGACTCACTCTCTCACACACTGTCTCTCTCAGACTCACTCTCTCACACACTCCCTCAGACTCACATTCTCACACACTGTCTCTCTCAGACTCAGTCTCTCACACCCTGTCTCTCTCAGACTCACTTTCTCACACACTGTCTCTCTCAGACTCACTCTCTCACACACTGTCTCTCTCAGACTCGCTTTCTCACACACTGTCTCTCTCAGACTCACTCTCTCACACCCTGTCTCTCTCAGACTCGCTCTCTCACACACTGTCTCTCAGACTCACTCTCTCACACACTCCCTCAGACTCACTCTCTCACACACTGTCTCTCTCAGACTCACTCTCTCACACACTGTCTCTCTCAGACTCACTCTCTCACACCCTGTCCCTCTCAGACTCACTCTCTCACACCCTGTCTCTCAGACTCACTCTCTCACACACTCCCTCAGACTCACTCTCTCACACACTGTCTCTCTCAGACTCACTCTCTCACACACTGTCTCTCTCAGACTCACTCTCTCACACACTGTCTCTCTCAGACTCACTTTCTCACACACTGTCTCTCTCAGACTCACTCTCTCACACACTGCCTCTCTCAGACTCACTCACTCACACACTGTCTCTCTCAGACTCACTCTCTCACAGACTGTGTCCCTCAGACCCACTCTCTCACACACTGTCTCTCTGACTCACTCTCTCACACACTGTCTCTCTGAGTCTCTCGCTCTCACACTGTCTCTCTCTGGCTCACTCTCTCATACAATGTCCCTCTCTGACTCACTCTCTCACACACATCGAGACATGGAAACATAGAAGATAGGAGCAGGAGTAGGCCATTTGGCCCCTCGAGCCTGCTCTGCCATTCAATGAGATCATGGCTGATCATCCAAATTCAGTATCCTGTCCCTGTCCTCTCCCCATATCCCTTGATCCCTTTAGCCTTAAGAAATATATCCAACTCCTTCTTGAATATATTTAATGAATGGGCCTCCACTGCCTTCTGTGGTAGAGAATTCCACAGGTTCACCACTCTCTGGGTGAAGAAATTCCTCCTCATCTCAGTCCTACATGGCTTACCCCTTATCCTTAGACTGTGACACCTGGTTCTGGACTCCTTGGCCATCGGGAACATCCTTCCTGCATCCAGTCTGTCCAGTCCTGTTAGAATTTTATATGTTTCAATGAGATCCCCTCTCGTTCTTCTAAATTGCAGCGAATATAAGCCCAATCGACCCAATCTCTCCTCATACATAATTCCTGCCATCCCAGGTATCAACTTGGTGAATCTTCACTGCACTCCCTCCATGGCAAGAACATCCTTCCTCAGATAAGGCGACCAAAACTGCACACAGTACTCAAGGTGAGGTCTCACCAAGGCCCGGTACAACTGCAGCAAGACATCCTTGTTCCTGTACTCGAATCCTCTCACTCCGAAGGCCAACATACCATTTACCTTCTTAACCGCATGCTTCACCTGCATGCTTACCTTCAGCGGCTGGTGCACAAGGACACCCAGGTCTCGTTGCACTTCCCCTTCTCCCAATCTATTGCCATTAAGATAATTATCTGCCTTCCTGTTTTTGCCACCAAAGTGGATAACCTCATTTTTATCCACATTGTACTGCATCTGCCATGCTTCTGCCCAATCACCCAACCTGTCCAAATCATACTGGAGATTCTTGGCATCCTCCTTACAGCACACATGCCCACCCAGCTTTCTGTCGTCTGCAAACTTGGAGATATTACATCTAGTTCCCTAGTCTAGCTCATTTATATATACTGTGAATAGCTGGTCTCTCACGGTCTCTCTTGGACTCACTCTCTCACACACTGTCTCTCTCAGACTCACTCTCACACACTGTCTCTCTCAGACTCACTCTCTCACACACTGTCTCTCTCAGTCTCACTCTCTCAAATACTGTCTCTCTCAGACTCACTCTCTCACACACAGTCACTCAGACTCATTCTCTCACACACTGTCTCTCTCAGACTCTCTCTCGCACAGTCTCTCTCACATTCACTCTCTCACACACTGTCTCTCTCAAAAACTCACTCTCTGATACACTCTCTCTCTCAGACTCACTCTCTCACACACTGTCTCTCTCAGACTCTCTCTCACACACAGTCTCTCTCCGACTCACTGTCTCACACACTGTCTCTCTCAGACTCACTCTCTCACACACTGTCTCTCTCAGACTCTCTCTCACACACTGTCTCTCTCAGACTCACTTTCTCACCCACTGTCTCTCTCAGACGCCCTCTCTCACACACTGGCTCTCAGACTCACTCTCTTGCACACTGTCTCTCTCAGACTCACTCTCTCACACACTGTCTCTCAGACTCTCTCTCTTGCACACTGGCTCTCTCAGACTCACTCTCTCACACACTGTCTCTCAGACTCTCTCTCTTGCACACTGGCTCTCTCAGACTCACTCTCTCACACACTGTCTCTCAGACTCTCTCTCTTGCACACTGGCTCTCTCAGAGTCACTCTCCCTCACACTGTCTCTCTCCGAGTCACTCTCTCACAGACTGTCTCTCTCCGACTCACTCTCTCACAGACTGTCTCTCTCAGACTCACTCTCACACACACTGTCTCTCAGAGTCACTCTCCCTCACACTGTCTCTCTCAGACTCACTCTCACACAGCCTGTCTCTCTCAGATTCACTCTCTCTCACACTGTCTCTCTCAGACTCACTCTCTCACACACTGTCTCTCTCAGACTCACTCTCACACACTGTCTCTCTCCGACTCACTCTCTCACAGACTGTCTCTCTCCGACTCACTCTCTCACAGACTGTCTCTCTCAGACTCACTCTCACACACACTGTCTCTCAGAGTCACTCTCCCTCACACTGTCTCTCTCAGACTCACTCTCACACAGCCTGTCTCTCTCAGATTCACTCTCTCACACACTGTCTCTCTCAGACTCACTCTCACACACTGTCTCTCTCCGACTCACTCTCTCACACAATAATACAATACAATACAAATCGCTTTATTGGCATGATAAGGTACATCTTATGTTGCCAAAGCATCAAAATACCTTTATGGTTGAACACATAAACGCGGTTCCATTCATACAGTGTATAAACAGGTATATCCCTGAGTTTATAAATATACATTCGCCTTGTTTATACATACTCTTGTCTTAGTTTACTGGTTGTCCCTCTGTTCATGGCAAGCTGTAACATAGTGTGCCGCCAGTGTTACACAGCTTCTCTCCTCCCCCAGTAGGAATGGGAGTTTTTGGTTGTCAGTCAGATTTCTGAATTCAGGGCATATTTGTGAGAATTTTTGGTAGAAATTCTCTCTGATGCCCTGATATTTTCCACAGGCTGTGAGGAAGTGCATCTCTGTCTCAACTACTCCCTGACTGCAGTGAGAGCATATCCTGTCTTCTCTTGGCAGCCTGGTTTGCCTGTGTCTGCCTTTTTCGATCGCTAGGCTATGTTCGCTAAGTCTGTACCTTGTCAAGGTTCTTCTCAGTTTGTTATCCTTTACCATGGTCAGGTAATCAGCTATGTTGTATTGTCTGTTTAGGGCCAAGTAGCAATTGAGTTTGCTTTAGGTTTTTGTTGTTTCTGCCCAATATGACAGATATTTTTCCTTTTGCTTAGCGACGATTGTGTTGGGTCGAATTCTTTGTGTTACCCTGTCACTGTCCTGGGACTGGTTATTGTTAGTATTGTTATTAGTTACTTTATTGAGTCCCAGGACTAGTTGACTGAGGGTATTCTTCTTTATGGTCAGCACTTGGCATTTCAGGGCGTCGTAGTGACAGCATTGGGGATTGCTCATTTGTAGGTGATTCCAAGATTTGGTGGCTCTTTTTTGGATAGAGATTATTAATGGGTATTGGCCTAGTTCCGCCCTGCATGCGTTGTTTACTGTTTTCCTTCGAGTCCGGAGGATACTTTTACAGAATTCCGCATGTAGGATCTCAATTGGGTGTTTGTCCCATTTTGCAAAATCTTGTTGTGTTAGTGGTCCCCAGACCTCACTGCCATAGAGTGCAATTGGTTCAATTACTGATTTGAAAATTTTGAGCCAAATGCTAATTGGGATTTCTATTTGGATTGATTTTTTGATGGCATAGAAAGCCCTTCTTGCTTTCTCTTTCAGTTCATTCACAGCCAGTTTGAAGTTTCCCGTAGAACTGATTTTTAAGCCCAAGTATGTGTAGTGAGTGGATTGTTCAATTTTGGTTGTTCCTACTGTGAAATTTATCGTGGGTCCATGTTGTTTGGATCTTTGCTGGAACACAGGGACTTTGGTTTTTGGGGGATTTATTGTCAGGGCCCAAGTCTGGCAGTACGACTCCAGCAGGTCCAGGTTCTGCTGTAGACCCTCCTTAGTTGGTGACAGCAGAACCAGGTCGTCGGCATAGAGGAGGAATTTAACCTTGGATTCATATAGGGTGAGGCCGGGTGCTGTAGATTGTTCAAGTAGTTTTGCCAATCCATTAATGTAAATATTAAAGAGTGTCGGTGAGATTGGCGAGCCCTGCGTCACCCCCCGCCCCTGTGGGAAGTATTTTGTTTGTTTGTCTCCAATTTTAACTGCACATTTATTGTTTGTATACATTGATTTAATTACATCATATGTTTTCCCTCCTACCCCGCTTTCGATAAGTTTCAGGAATAAACCGTCATGCCAGATGGAGTCGAAAGCCTTCTGGAAATCTACAAAGCATGCGTAGATTTTGCTTTTGTTATGGTGAACGTGTTTGTCAATTAGGGTCTGTAGGGTGAAGATATGATCGGATGTTCTATAGTTTGGCAGGAATCCAATTTGGCTTTTACTCAAGACATTGTGCTCTTCAAGGAAGTTTATAAGTCTTTTGTTTATGATGCTACAGAATACCTTCCCCAGGTTACTGTTTACACAGATGCCTCGATAGTTGTTTGGGTCGATTTTGTCCCCACTTTTGTATATGGGTGTTATGAGTCCTTTGTTCCAGATGTCAGGGAAATAACCGACACTCAGAACCAAGTTGAAGAGTTTTAGTATAGCCAGTTTCAGTTTGTCGTCTGCGTGTTTAATCATCTCGTTTAGTATGCCGTCTGTCCCGCAAGCTTTTCCTGGTCGCAGGTCCTTGAGTTTTTCAAGAAGTTCTTTTTCTGTTATTATGGCGTCTAGTGGGTTTTGGTTATCTTTTATGGCCATTTCAAGCTTTTCCAGTTTTTTGCGTATTTGGTGTTGCTCTGGCCTTAGTGTGTTTTTCTGGTATAATTTTTCAAAGTGGTTTACCCATGTGTCCCCATTTTGAATGGACAAATCGTCATGTTGTTTTTTGTGGAGTGTTTTCAAGTTGTCCCAGAAACAATTCGACTCAATGGACACACTGTCTCTCTCCGACTCACTCGCTCACAGACTGTCTCTCTCACACTCTGTCTCTCTCACACAATGTCTCTCAGAGTCACTCTCACACACACTGTCTCTCTCAGACTCTCACACAATGTCTCTCTCAGACTCACTCTCTCACACACTGTCTCTCTCAGATTCACACAATCTGTCACACACTGTCTCTCAGAATCTCTCTCACACACACTCTTGCTCAGTCGCACTCTCTCACACACACACTCTCTCAGACTCTCTCCGACTCACTCTCTCAGACTCACACTCTCACTGTCTCTCTCAGACTCTCTCTCTCACACACGGTCTCTCTCAAACTCACTCTCTCACACACTGTCTCTCTCAGACTCACTCTCACACACTGTCTCTCAGACTCACTCTGTCACACAATGTCTCTCTCAGACTCACTCTCACACACGGTTTCTCTCAGTCTCACTCTCTCACACACTGTCTCTCTCAGACTCACTCACTCACACACTGTCTCTCTCAGTCTCACTGTCTCTCTCAGTCTCACTCTCACACACTGTGTCTCAGACTCTCTCTCTCAGACTCTCTCTCTGTCTGATTCTCTCTGACTCAATCTCTCACACTCTGTCTCTCTCACACACTGTCTCAGACTCACTCTCACACACTGTCTCTCTCAGACTCACTCACTCTCACACTGTCTCTCTCAGATTCACTCTCTCACACACTGTCTCTCTCAGACTCACTCTCTCACACTGTCTCTCTCAGACTCACTCTCACACACACTCTCTCTCAGACTGACTCTCACACACTGTCTCTCTCAGACTCACTCTCACACACTGTCTCTCTCAGACTCTCTCTCACACACTCTCTCAGACTCACTCTCACAAACTGTCTCTCTCTGACACACTCTCTCACACTCTCTCTCAGACTCACTCTCTCACACACTCTCTCAGACTCACTCTCTCACACACTGTCTCTCTCAGACTCACTCTCACACACTCTCTCTCAGATTCACTCTCACACACTGTCTCTCTCTGACACACTCTCTCACACACTGTCTCTCTCAGACTCACTCTCTCACACACTGTCTCTCTCAGACTCACTCTCTCACACACTCTCTCAGACTCACTCTCTCACACACTGTCTCTCTCAGACTCACACTCTCACACACTGTCTCTCTCAGACTCACTCTCTCACACACTGTCTCTCTCAGACTCACTCTCTCACACACTCTCTCTCTCTCAGACTCACTCTCACACACTGTCTCTCAGACTCTCTCTCTCACACACTGTCTCTCTCAGACTCACTCTCTCACACACTGTCTCTCTCAGACTCACTCTCTCACACACTGTCTATCTGAGACTCACTCTCACACTCTGCCTCTCTCAGACTCACTCTCTCACACACTGTCTCTCTCAGACTCACTCTCTCTCACACTGTCTCTCTCAGACTCACTATCTCACACAATGTCTCTCTCAGATTCACTCTCTCACACACTGTCTCTCTCAGACACGCTCTCTCACACACGGTCTCTCTCAGACTCACTCTCTCACACACTGTCTCTCTCAGACTCACTCTCCCACACTGTCTCTCTCAGACTCACTCTCTCACACACTGTCTCTCTCAGACTCACTCTCCCACACTGTCTCTCTCAGACTCACTCTCTCACACACTGTCTCTCTCAGACTCTCTCTCCCACACTGTCTCTCTCAGACTCACTCTCTCACACACTGTCTCTGAGTCACTCTCTCACACTGTCTCTCTCTGACTCACTCTCTCACACACATAGAGACATAGAAACATAGAAGATAGGAGCAGGAGTAGGCCATTCGGCCCCTCGAGCCTGCTCCGCCATTCAATGAGATCAATACTGATCATCCAAATTCAGTTCCTTGTCCCTGATTTCTCCCCATATCCCTTGATCCCTTTAGCCTTAAGAAATATATGCAACTCCTTCTTGAATATATTTAATGAATTGGCCTCAACTTCCCTGTGTGGCAGAGAATTCCACAGGTTCAGCACTCTCTGGGTGAAGAAATTCCTCCTCATCTCTGTCCTAAATGACCTTCCCCTTATCCTTAGACTGTGAGCCCTGGTTCTGGACTACCGACTATCGGGAACATCCTTCCTGCATCCAGTCGGTCCAGTGCTGTTAGAATTTTATAAATTTCAATGAGACCCCTCTCGTTCTTCTAAACTGCAGCAAGTATAAGCCCAATCGACCCAATCTCTCCTCATATGTCATTCCTGCCATCTCAGGTATCAGCCTGGTGAATCTTCGCTGCACTCCCTCCATGGCAAGAACATCCTTCCTCAGATAAGGCGACCAAAACTGCACACAATACTCAAGGTGAGGTCTCACCAAGGCCCGGTACAACTGCAGCAAGACATCCTTGTTCCTGTACTCGAATCCTCTCGCTATGAAGGCCAACATACCATTTGCCTTCTTCACCGCATGCTGCACCTGCATGCTTACCTTCAGCGGCTGGTGCACAAGAACACCCAGGTCTCGTTGCACTGCTCCTTCTCCCAATCTATTGGCATTAAGATAATTATCTGCCTTCCTGTTTTTGCCACCAAAGTGGATAACCTCACTTTTATCCACATTGTACTGCATCTGTCATGCTTCTGCCCAATCACCCAACCTGCCAAATCATACTGGAGATTCTCGGCATCCTCCTCACAGCACACATGCCCACCCAGCTTTGTGTCATCTGCAACCTTGGAGATATTACATCTAGTTCCCTAGTCTAGCTCATTTATATATATTTTGAATAGCTGGTCTCTCACAGTCTCTCTCAGACTCACTCTCACACACACTGTCTCTCTCAGACTCCCTCTCTCACACACTGTCTCTCTCAGACTCACTCTCTCACACACTGTCTCTCTCAGACTCACACTCTCACACTCTGTGTCTCTCCGACTCATTCTCTCAAACACGGTCTCTCTGAGATTCACTCTCTCACACACTGTCTCTCCGACTCTCTCCCTCCGACTCTCTCCCTCCGACTCGCTCCCTCCGACTCGCTCCCTCCGACTCGCTCCCTCCGACTCGCTCCCTCCGACTCGCTCCCTCCGACTCTCTCCCTCCGACTCTCTCCCTCCGACTCTCTCCCTCCGACTCTCTCCCTCCGACTCGCTCCCTCCGACTCTCTCCCTCCCACTCGCTCCCTCCCACTCGCTCGCTCCCTCCCACTCGCTCCCTCCCACTCGCTCCCTCCCACTCGCTCCCTCCCACTCGCTCCCTCCGACTCGCTCCCTCCGACTCGCTCCCTCCGATTCGCTCCCTCCGTCTCGCTCCCTCCGACTCACTCTCTCACACACTGTCTCGCACAGACTCACTCTCTCACACACTGTCTCTGTCAGACTCACTCTCTCACACACTGTCTCTCTCAGACTCACTCTCTCACACACTGTCTCTCTCAGTCTCACTCTCTCACACTGTGTCTCTCAAACTCACTGTCTCACACACTGTCTGTCTCCGACTCTCTCTCACACTGTCTCTCTCAGACTCACTCTGTTACACAATGTCTCTCTCAGACTCGCTGTCTCACACACTGTTCCTCTCAGATTCACTCTCTCACACACTGTCTCTCTCAGACTCACTCTCTCACACACTGTCTCTCTCAGACTCACTCTCTCACACACTGTCTCACTCAGACACACTCTCTCACACACTGTCTCTCTCAGACTCACTCTCACACACTGTCACTCTCAGACTCACTCTCTCACACACTGTCTCTCTCAGACTCACTCTCTCACACACTGTCTCTCTCAGACTCACTCTCTCACACACTATCTCTCTCAGACTCACTCTCTCACACACTGTCTCTCTCAGACTCACTCTCTCACACACTATCTCTCTCAGACTCACTCTCTCACACACTGTCTCTCTCAGACTCACTCTCTCACACACTATCTCTCTCAGACTCACTCTCTCACACACTATCTCTCTCAGACTCACTCTCTCACACACTGTCTCACTCAGACTCTCTCACACACTTTCTCTCTCAGACTCACTCTCTCACACACTGTCTCTCTCAGGCTCACTCTCTCACACACTGTCTCTCTCAGACTCACTCTCTCACACTGTCTCTCTCAGACTCACACTCTCACACACTGCCTCTCTCAGACTCACTCTCTCACACACTGTCTCTCTCAGACTCACTCTCTCACTCACTGTCTCTCTCAGACTCACTCTCTCACACACTCTCTCACAGACTCACTCTCTCTCTCACACTCTCTCTCAGACTCACTCTCTCTTACACTGTCTCACTCAGACTCTCTCTCTCACACACATAGAAACATAGAAGATAGGAGCAGGAATAGACCATTCGGCCCCTCGAGCCTGCTCCGCCATTCAATTAGATCATGGCTGATCATCCAAATTCAGTATCCTGTCCCTGTCCTCTCCCCATATCCCTTGATCCCTTTAGCCTTAAGAAATATATCCAACTCCTTCTTGAATATATTTAATGAATTGGCCTCAACTGCCTTCTGTGGTAGAGAATTCCACAGGTTCACCACTCTCTGGGTGAAGAAATTCCTCCTCATCTCAGTCCTAAATGGCTTACCCCTTATCCTTCGACTGTGACCCCTGGTTCTGGACTCCTTGGCCATCGGGAACATCTTCCTGCACCTAGTCTGTCCGGTCCTGTTAGAATTTTATATGTTTCAATGAGATCCCCTCTCGTTCTTCTAAACTCCAGTGAGTATAAGCCCAATCGCTCCAATCTCTCCTCATACGTCATTCCTGCCATCCCAGGTATCAGTCTTGTGAATCTTCACTGCACTCCCTCCATGGCAAGAACATCCTTCCTCAGGTAAGGTGACCAAAACTGCACACAATACTCAAGGTGTGGTCTCACCAAGGCCCGGTACAACTGCAGCAAGACATCCTTGTTCCTGTACTCGAATCCTCTCACTACGAAGGCCAACATACCATTTGCCTTCTTAACCGCCTGCTGCACCTGCATGCTTACCTTCAGCGGCTGGTGCACAAGGACACCCAGGTCTCGTTGCACTTCCCCTTCTCCCAATCTATTGCCATTCAGATAATAATCTGCCTTTCTGTTTTTGCCACCAAAGTGGATAACCTCACATTTTTCCACATTGTACTGCATCTGCCATGCTTCTGCCCAATCACCCAACCTGCCCAAATCATACTGGAGATTCTCGGCATCCTCCTCACAGCACACATGCCCACCCAGCTTTTTGTCGTCTGCAAACTTGGAGATATTACATCTAGTTCCCTCGTCTAGCTCATTTATTTATATTGTGAATAGCTGGTCTCTCACGGTCTCTCTCAGACTCACTCTCTCACACACTATCTCTCTGACTCTCTCTCACACACTGTCTCTCTGACTCTCTCTCACACTCTGTCTCTCTGACTCTCTCTCACACTGTCTCTCTCAGACTCACGCTCTCACACACTGTCTCTCTCAGACTCTCTCTCACACTGTCTCTCTCAGACTCACTCTCTCACACACTGTCTCTCTCAGACTCACTCTCACACACTGTCTCTCTCCGACTCACTCTCTCACACACTTTCTCTCTCAGTCTCACTGTCTCACACACTATCTCTCTGACTGACTCTCACACACTGTCTCTCTGACTCTCTCTCACACACAGTCTCTCTCAGACTCTCTCTCACACTGTCTCTCTCAGACTCACTCTCTCACACACTGTCTCTCTGACTCTCTCTCACACACTGTGTCTCTCCGACTCACTCTCTCACACACTTTCTCTCTCAGTCTCACTCTCTCACACACTATCTCTCTGACTGACTCTCACACACTGTCTCTCTGACCCTCTCTCACACACATTCTCTCTCAGACTCTCTCTCACACTGTCTCTGTCAGACTCACTCTCTCACACACTGTCTCTCTGACTCTCTCTCACACACTGTCTCTCTCAGACTCACACTCTCACACACTCTCTCTCTCAGTCTCACTCTCTCACACACTGTCTCTCTGACTCTCACACTGTCTCTCTCAGACTCTCTCTCTCACACACTGTCTCTGTCAGACTTACTCACTCACACACAGCCTCTGGGTCTCTCTCTCATGCACTGTCTCTGTCAGACTTACTCCCTCACACACAGCCTCTGGGTCTCTCTCTCACACACGGTCTCTGTCAGACTCTCACTTCTTCTTAGGCAGTCCCTTGGAACAGAGGATGACTTGCTTCATTACTGATAATTAGTTCTCAAGTGACTGATGTGTCCAATGCAGGAACTACAGTCTCTGTCACAGGTGGGGCAGACAGTGCTTGAAGGGGTGGGTGGGTGTGGTGCCTGGGTTGACGTGCGCTCCTTCCACTGTTTGCGCTTGGCTTCCGCTTGCTCCCGTTGAAGAGACTCGAGGTGTTCGGTGCCTTCCCGGATGCTTCTCCTCCACTTTGTGTGGTTTTGGGCCAGGGATTCCCAGGTGTCGGTGGGGATGTTGCACTTTTTCAAGGAGGTTTTTAGGGTGCCCTTGAAGCATTTCCTCTGCCCACCTGCGGCTCTCATGCCGTGTCGGAGCTCCGAGTAGTGCGCTAGTTTTGGGAGTCTCGTATCGAGCATGCGGACGATGTGGCCCATCCATCGGAGCTGATCGAGCGTGGTCAAAGCTTCAATACTGGGGCTGTTGCCTGAGCGAGAGCACATACATTCATGCGCCTATCCTGCCAATGGATTTGCAGGATCTTGCGGAGGCAGCGTTGGAGATACCTTTGCAGGGATTTGAGTTGCCTGTTGGACATGGTCCTGGCATAAAAGGAAATCTAAAAAGGTGACTCAACCGTGGATAACAGGGGAAATTAGAGACAGCATAAAATCCAAAGATAGGGCGTATAAAATAGCCAAAAAAAGCGCCAGAGCGGAAGATTGGGAACAGTTTAAGATAGAGCAAAGGAGGGCAAAGGGCATAATCAAGAGGGGCAAAATAGCTTACGAAAACAAGCTGGCGGAAAATATAAAAACTAACTCCAAAAGCTTTTATAAGTATATCAAAATGAAAAGACTGGTGAAAACCAAAGTTGGTCCATTGCAGTCAGATACGGGGGAATATATAATGGGAAATAAGGAAATGGCAGATCAACTAAATGCATACTTTGGGTCAGTCTTTACGAAGGAAGACACAAAAAACCTCCCTGGGATATCGGGAAAAATAGGGACATTGGCAAAGGAGGAACTGACGCAAATCAATATCTCTAAGGATATGGTGTTAAGGAAGCTAAAGGGATTGAAGGTGGACAAATCCCCAGGGCCTGATAACATGCATCCTAGGGTACTGAAGGAGGTGGCCCTAGAGATAGCGGATGCACTAAGGATGATTTTTCAGAATTCATTAGACTCGGGAACAGTGCCGATGGATTGGAGGGTAGCTAACGTTACCCCACTATTCAAAAAGGGGGGTAGGGAAAAAGCAGGTAATTACAGACCTGTAAGCCTTACATCAGTTGTGGGCAAAATGCTGGAGTCCATCATTAAGGATGAAATAGCGGAGCACTTAGCAAATGGGGACAGGATAGGACAGAGTCAACATGGATTTACAAAGGGTAAATCGTGCTTGACTAATCTATTGGAATTTTTTGAGGGAGTAACTGGTAGAATAGATGGGGGAGAGCCAGTAGATGTGGTGTACCTGGACTTCCAAAAGGCCTTCGATAAGGTCCCACATAAAAGATTAGCATGGAAAATTGAGGCTCATGGGATAAAGGGGAAAGTTTTGGCGTGGATAGGGAACTGGCGGTCAGATAGAAAACAGAGAGTTGGAATAAACGGCTCATTTTCTGAATGGCAGGCAGTAACAAGTGGGGTACCACAGGGATCTGTCCTGGGCCCCCAGCTGTTCACAATTTACATTAATGACCTGGATCAGGGAGTCGGATGCAGCATTTCCAAATTTGCAGACGACACTAAACTAGGAGGGGGGGTGGGCTCAGAGGAAGAGACCAGGAAGCTCCAGAGCGATTTGGACAGACTGGGCGATTGGGCGGATAAATGGCAGATGCACTATAATGTGGACAAGTGCGAAGTTATCCACCTTGGGTGCAGGAACGGGAGGGCAAATTATTATTTAAATGGCAATAGATTGGGAGAGGGGGAAGTACAGAGAGACCTGGGTGTTCTTGTACACCAGTCACTGAAGGCGAGCATGCAGGTGCAACAGGCGGTCAAGAAGGCAAACGGTATGCTGGCCTTCATAGCAAAAGGGTTAGAATACAGGAACAGGGATACCTTGCTGCAGCTGTACAGGGCACTGGTGAGACCACACCTCGAGTACTGTGTACAGTTTTGGTCGCCTCATCTGAGGAAGGATGTTCTTGCCATGGAGGGGGTGCAGCGGCGATTCACCAGGCTGATACCAGGAATGGCGGGAATGACCTATGAGGAGAGACTATGTAGTTTAGGGATGTACACACTGGAGTTTAGAAGATTGAGAGGGGACCTCATAGAAGTGTATAAAATTCTGACAGGTCTAGACAGACTGGATGCAGAAGGAATGTTTCCCTTGGCGGGTGAGAACAGAACTAGAGGACATAATTTAAGGATAAGGGCTAAACCATTTAGGACAGAGATGAGGGGGAATTTCTTCACTCAGAGAGTGGTGAACCTGTGGAACTCATTGCCACAGAGGGCAGTGTATGCCAGCTCATTAAATATATTTAAGAGGGAATTAGATATATTTCTACGGGCAAAAGGGGTTAAGGGTTACGGAGAGAAGGCGGGGACGGGATACTGAATTAAAGGATCAGCCATGATCTCATTAAATGGCGGAGCAGGCACGAAGGGCCGAATGGCCTACTCCTGCTCCTATCTTCTATGTATCTATGTATCTATGTATATCTCTGAAGCATACAGGAGGGCGGGAATCACGACTGCACTGTAGACCATGAGTTGGTGCCGGGTTCGACGTCCTGGTCTTCAAACACGCTCTTCCTCAAGCGACCGAAAACTGCACCAGCAAACTGAAGGTGGAGTTGGACTTCATCATCTGCCTCTGAATCGCACTCTCTCACACACCGTCTCTCAGACTCACTCACTCTCTCACACACTGTCTCTCTCAGACTCACTCTCTCATACACTGTCTCTTTTAGACTCACTCTCTCACACACTGTCTCTCTCACACACTGTCTCTCACAGTCTCTCTCAGACTCACTCTCTCTCAGAAGGTTGTGGTTTCAAGTCCCATTCCAAAGACTTGAGCACATAAAGCTATGCTGACACTCCAGTGCAGTGCTGAGGGAGTTCTGCACTGTCGGGGGTGCAGTCTTTCAGATGAGACGTTAAACCGAGATCCCGTCTACTCTCTCAGGTGGATGTAAATGATCCCATGGCACTATTTCGAGGATGACCAGCGGTCCTGGCCAATATTTATCCCTCAACCAACATAACAGAAACAGATTATCTCGTCATTATCAAATTGCTGTTTGTGGGAGCTTGCTGTGCACTAATTGGCAGCTGCGTTTCCCACATTACAACAGCAACTCCACTTCAAAAGTACTTCAAAGTACTTTCTTTGTTATTATAGCTATTGTCAGATATTCCTATCGCACTTTTGCCCTGAATTACATTGAATTTACAGCACAGAAACTGGCCATTGGGTCCAACTGGTGTATCGCGGTGTTTGTGATTGACACAAGCCTCCTCCCAGCCCTCTTCACCTCACCTTTCAGCATCTCCTTCTATTCCTTTCACCCTCAGCTGCTGATCAAGCTGCCCCTCAAATGGGCCTGTGCTGTTCACCTCAACTACTCCTTGTGGGAGCGAGTTCCACATTCTAACCACTCTCTGGGCAAAGAAGTTTCTCCTGAATTCCCGGTGGGATTTATTAATGGCCAGCTTGTATTTATGGAGCCCAGTTCTGGTCTCCCCCCACAAGTGGAAGAATCTCTCCACGTCTACCCTATCAAACCCTTTCATAATCTTATAGAACTCTGAGCTCACCCCTCAGCCCTCTCTTTTCTACAGGCCTGTTCTGCCTTTCCTGATAATTATAACCTCTTAGTTTTGGGATCATCCTTGTAAATCTATTTTGCACCTTCTTCAGTGTCTCTCCATCCATTTTATAATATGGAGACCAGAACTGTGAACATTAAAGTTAAATGTGGTCTAACCAAGGTTCAATACAAGTTTAACAAACCTTGTCTGCTTTTCAATTCGATCCCTTTAGAAACTAACTCAAGGGGTTGGTTTGTTTTTTTTGGCCTTATTAACCTGCGTCGTTACTTTTAGTGATTTGAGTATCTGTCCCCCAGATCACTTTGATCATCTGCCCCAGTTAGACTATTAATTTCCAAGCAGCCTGTGGCCTCCTTATTTTTCATACAAAAATGTAAAATCTCTCGCTTATCTATATTGAAATTAATTTGACAATTACACGTCTATTCTGCAAGTTTATTAATGTTCTCTTGTATTTTCTCGCAGTCTTTCTCAGTATTAACTAAACTCCCCCAATTTGGTGTCATCTGCAAATTTTGAAATTGTATTTCCGATTCTCAAGTCCAAATCGTTTGTGTAAGTTGTGAACAGTGGTCCCAGCACCGATCCTTGTGGAACACCACTTCCCAACATTTTCCAGTCAGGGTAGCTCCCATTAACCCCGACTCTCTGTTTTCTGTTCTGCAGCCTGCTTGCTATCCATTCTGCTACCAGTCCCCTGACTCTACATGCTATGACCATAGTCATGAGTCTACGATGCGGTACTTTATCGAAGGCCTTTGGAAAATCCAAATCTATTACATCTACTGTATGATCCTTGTCTTCTCTTTGTTACTACTTCACAGAATTGAATAAGGTTAGTCGTGCATGACCTTCCCTTTTGAAATCCGTCCTGACTATTCTTTATTAAGTTTTCTGTTTCCACATGTTTTTCTACTGTGGGTACATTGCAGGATATTGTCATACATCCTTATTGGCCGTATGTGGGGGTAACATAGATATTGTTGACATGAATCAACTGAGCAGCCTGCGGTTGGTGCTGTCCAGGGAGAGTATGAAAACTAGGGCACGGGCCCAACTTGCGCAGGACATACTTAACAGGAACTAGTGAAGGACACAACTGGACCTCCATCTTATAAAGCATTTGATTAAAGCTTTGTTTAATGCTTAGACCAAGTGCCCAGTAGTTTTCTTACGTCAATTGTCATATTGCTTTTCCTGTTCTGTGGGTGTATTGTAGGATTTGGGATCTACCTCAATCATCCATTGCCTTTATTACCTCTAGACTTAATGATTCCAACGCTCTCCTGGCCAGCGTCCCACCTCCCCTCCGTAAACTTGAGGTCATCCAAAATTCTGCTGCCCGTGTCCAAATCGCACCAAGTCCCGTTCACCCATCACCCCTGTGCTCGCTGACCTACATTGACTCCCGGTTAGGCAACGGCTCAGTTTAAAATTCTCATCCTTGTTTTCAAATCCCTCCTGGGCCTCGCCTCTCCCTATCTTTGTAATCTCCTCCAGCCCCACAAAAATCCCTCCGAGGTATCTGCGCTTCTCTAATTCTGGCCTCTTGAACATCCCTGATTTTAATCACTCCTCCATTAGTGGCCGTGCCTTCAGCTGCCTAGGCCCTGAGCTCAGAATTTCCTCTCTAAACCTTTCTACCTCTCTTTCCTCCTTTAAACCTTTGAACAACATTTTGGCCACCTGCCCTAATGTGGCTCGGTGTCAAATTTTGTCTGAAATGCTCCAGTGAATCATCCTGGGACTTTTTACCATTTTTACTACGTTAAAGACGCAATATAATTACAAGTTGTTGTTGTATTGCCCTCATGTCGAAGCTTTGTAGAATATTGTCATATATCCCCATTGCCCTTATTGAGGTATTGGAGGATATTGTCATATACCCCTATTGCCCTTATTGAGGTATTGGAGAATATTGTCATATATCCCCATTGCCCTTATTCAGGTATTGTAGGATATTGTCATATACCCCTATTGCCCTTATTGAGGTATTGGAGGATATTGTCATATATCCCGATTGCCCTTATTGAGGTATTTGAGGATATTGTCATATATCCCCATTGCCCTTATTGAGGTATTGGAGGATATTGTCATATATCCCCATTGCCCTTATTGAGGTATTGGTGGATATTGTCATATATCCCTATTGCTCTTATTGAGGTATTGGAGGATATTGTCATATATCCCTATTGCCCTGATGTGGAATATGAGAAACACAGGACATAGAAACAGGAAGAGGCCCTTCAGCCCATCGAACCTGTTCCTTCATTCAATGAGATCGAGGCTGATCTGTGTCCTAACTCCATCCACCCGACTTAGCTCCAGATCCCTTAATACACTTGGCGATGATAAATCTCTCGACCTCAGATATGAAACTATTATTTGAGCTGACATCGACTGCTTTTTGTGGGAGAGGGTTCCACACTTCTACCACTCTTTGTGTGAAGAAGTGTTTCCTAAATTCTCTCCTGAGTGGCCTGGCTCTGATTTTAAGGTTATGACCCCTTGTCCGAGATTCCTCCACCAGTGGAAAAAGGTTTTCTCTGTCTATCCGATCAATTCCTTTCAGAATCCTGGAAACCTGAATCAACTTGCCCCTTAACCTTCTATATTCCAGGAATAGAAGCCAGGTTTATGTAATCTCTCCTTATAATTTAACCCTTTGGGCCCTGGTAACATTCTCCAAGGCCAGGATATCCTTTACAAGGTGCGGTGCCCAGAACTGTACACAGTGCTCCAGATGTGATCTAACCAGGGCTTTGTATAGCTCGAGCAATCCCCCTTGTATTCTGGCCCTCTCGATATAAAGGCTCACATTCCATTGGCTTTGTTGATTATTTTTTGTACCTAATCACTATATTTTAGTGATCTCTTTACACAAACCCCTAAATGTCTTTGGACCTTCACTGTTCCCAGCTTTCCACCATTTAAACAATACTCACATCTGTCTTTCTTTGGTCCAGAATGGATGACCTCACAGTTAACTGTGTTGAAATCCACCTGCCACAGTTTTGCCCACTCAGTTAATCTATCAATGTCTCTTTGTAATTTTATGCTCCCCTCTACACTACTTACTGTGCCACCTATCTTTGTGTCATCGGCTAACCTGGATATATGGCTCTCTATTATGTTATCCCTGTCATTAATAAATATAGTGAATAGTTGACCCCCCAGCACAGATTCTTGTGGACACCACAAGTCACTTCCTTCCAATTTGAGTACATTCCCACTGTCCCTACTCTCTGTCTCCCACCACCTGACCAATCTCCCAACCAGGCCAATAATTTGCCTTCAATTCCATGACCTTTAATTTTAGCTAACAGTATCTTATACGGAACCTCATTGAATCCATTCTGGAAGTCCATATACAACATATCCACAGACATTCCTCTGTCTACTACTTCAGCTAATTCCTCAAAATTCAATGAGGTTCGTTAGACATGACCTGCCCTCTACACATCCATATTGCCTCTCTCTAATCAACTCACATTTCTCTCCGTGCTCAGTCACTTTGTCCTTGGCTGTAGGAGATTGTCATATATTCCTATCCCCCTTGTGGATGTATTACAGGATATTGTCAAACATCCTTTATCTCCAATACAAGTTCGAGGTGAAGAGAAACAGTGAAAAAACCTTTGACTTCGTTCAATAAAGTTATAATCAATCAGATACTGAAATATAACCCCTTCCATGCAGTGTATATGTGATATCGGTACCAATAAAACTCACACACCCCAGAGATACCGGCTTTGCTCCTCAAAGAGTCGATTTGAAGAGTTCCCCTTTTTTTATTACTCTGAGCTTCAGATTGCTGTATTCTTATATTTTTCATATTGGGACACGTGTGTGAATCATAAACCATCACTCCCTCCCTGTGTGTATCCTGATGATACAGTGGTTCTCATTTGTTCGGGAAGCCTTGGATGTTTGATCGCTTCCAACCTTTATTACAAAGACAACGTTTGTCTCTTCTCCACACGAGCAGTCGAAATTCCTGCTTCACACTCCCCCCTGCTGTGATAAAAGTCTGTCCCTTTCAGTGTGTGTCTTTCTCTCGTGTGTTTTAAACTTGCTCAATCCGGATGGACGACCCGGCATCGAACTCGGCACCAGCTAAGAACACGGCAACGGCACACCCAGCCCCGTCGACCCTGCAAAGTCCTCCTCACCAACATCTGGGCAATTGTGCCAGAATTGGGAGAGCTGTGACACAGACTAGTCAAGCAACAGCCTGACATAGTCATAATCACAGAATCACACCTTTCAGCCAATGACCCAAACTCCTCCATCACTATCCCTCAGTATGTCCTGTCTCACCGGCAGGACAGACCCACCAGGGGTGGCGGCACTGTGGTACACAGTCAGGATGGAGTGGCCCTGGGAGTCCTCAACATTGACTCCGGACCCCATAAAAGTCTCGTTGCTTCAGGTCAAGCATGGGCAAGGAAACCTCCTGCTGATTACCACCTCCCTCCCTCCCTCAGCTGATGAATCAGTGCTCCTCCATGTTGAACACCACTTGGAAGAAGCACTGAGAGTAACAAGGGCACAGAATGTACTCTGGGTGGGGGACTTCAATGTCCATCACCATGAGTGGTTCGGTAGCACCACTACTGACCGAGCTGGCCGAGTCTGGAAAGACATATCAGCCAGTCTGGGCCTGCGGCAGGTGGCGAGAGAACCAACATGAGGGAAAAACCTACTTGACCTCGTCCTCACCAATCTACCTGTCGCAGATGGATCTTTCCATGACAGCATTGGCATCAGTGACCACCGCACAGTCACTGAGGAGACGAAGTCCCGTCTTCACACCGAGAACACCCTCCATCGTGTTGTGTGGCACTACCACCGTGCTAAATGGGACAGATTCAGAACAGATCTAGCAGCTCAAAACTGGGCATCCATGCGGCGCTTTGGGCCATCAGCAACAGCAGAATAGTATTCAACCACAATCTGTAACACCAAGGCCTGGCCTGGTTCAATAAGGAGTGCAGAAAACCATGCCAGGAGTAGCAGCAGGCGTACCAAAAATGAAGTGCTAAAAAGCGGAAGCAGCATGCTATAGACAGGGTGAAGTGATCCCACAATCAACGGATCAGATCAAAGCTCTGCAGTCCTGCCACATTCAGTCGCGAATGATGGTGAATAATTAAACAACTAACGGGAGGTGGAGGCACCATGAATATCCCCATCCTCAATGATGGCGGTGCCCAGTACATGAGCGCAAAAAACAAGGCTGAAGTGTTTACCACCGCGTTTATCACCACCTCACCCCCTCTCTCTCTCTCCCTCCCCTCTCTCTCCCTCCCCCTCTCTCCCTCCCCCCTCTCTCCCTCCCTCCTCTCTCCCTCCCCCCCTCACTCCCTCCCCCCCTCTCTCTCCCTCCCCCCCTCTCTCCCTCCCCCCCTCTCTCTCCCTCCCCCCCTCTCTCCCTCCCCCCCTCTCTCCCCCCCTCTCTCCCTCCCCCCCTCTCTCCCTCCCCTCTCTCTCCTCTCTCTCCCTCTCACACTATCCCCATCTCATCTCTCCCCTCTCCCACTCCTCTCTCCCCCTCTCTCTCCCTCCCCATCTCTCCCTCCCCCCCTCTCTCCCTCCCCCCCTCTCTCCCTCTCTCCCTCCCCCCTCTCTCCCTCCCGCCCTCTCTCTCTCCCCCCCCTCTCTCCCTCTCTCCCCCCCCTCTCCCTCCTCTCACACTATCCCCATCTCATCTCTCCCCTCTTCCACTCCTCTCTCCCCCCCCTCTCTCTCCCTCCCTCCCCTCTCCCTCCTCTCACACTATCCCCATCTCATCTCTCCCCTCTCCCACTCCTCTCTCCCCCTCTCTCTCCCTCCCCCCTCTCTCCCTCCCCCCTCTCTCTCCCTCCCCCCTCTCTCCCCTCTCTCCCCCTCCCCCCTCTCTCCCCCTCCCTCCCCCCTCTCTCCCTCCCCCTCTCTCCCTCCCCTCCCCCCCCCTCCCCTCCCCTCTCTCTACCTCCCCCCTCTCTCCCTCCCCCCTCTCTCTCCCTCCCCCCTCTCTCTCCCTCCCCCCTCTCTCCCTCCCCTCTTTCCCTCCCCCCTCTCTCCCTCCCCTCTTTCTCCCCCCTCTCACACTATCCCCATCTCATCTCTCCCCTCCTCCCCCCTCCTCCCTCCCTCCCTCCCCCCTCTCTCCCTCCCCCCTCTCTCCCTGCTCTCTTTCCTTCCCTCCTTTCCCTCCCTGTGTCTCTCTCTCCCTCCCCGCTCTCTCTCTCCCTCCCCCCTCTCTCTCTCTCTCTCGCTCCCCCCTCTCTCTCTCTCGCTCCCTCTCTCTCTTTCTCTCTCGCTCTCACTCTCCCTCTCTCTCCCACCCTACGATTCACACTGTTGTCTCCCTATTAATGTGTCCAGTTTTAGATGTGGCCGTGTAATAATACTGTGTAATGTCGATGTAATGAGTAGACTCTGAGCACAGAGCTTCCTGTGGGGAATTGGGGAGATGAACGCCAGCAGACTCTGCAGGAATTCCCACTGGGAGCACAAATTCATAACATCTACTAGTTTATGTCGATTAGATTTGATTGGCTTTCAGGGAAATAATTTTACATCAATTTAAACATCAGCCCACAGCTGTATGACGGGGTTAATTATGAGGTCATCATCAGCAGTGAGGTCATCAGCTGGCAGGTCAGGTGACCGCTTGAGCCACAAGGCATCACAACCCGACCTGTGACTGGGCTCAGAGCCCAAACCCTGTCACAATGGCCTTTTCAAATCAACTTACTGGCTGTTGGAAAACACAGCCGGTAAACTTTGTGTTTGACCGCGAGGAGAGCGAGTGAGAGATTTACAAAACACAATCACATCGTGTGAAGATCAGTGAGTAAAGGCTGAGAGCTCTGTGCTCCAGCAGACCGTGAGTTTATCAATAGGAGCTAGGCCGAGAGATTCCTTTCCCCGAGAATGGGTGCGGGGATCGAGATGGGCTCGCAACCCAGGCCCGTTCGGAGGACTGCAGGCAGTTTGCCAACTTCATGCTGCCGACTCTGCTGAGCGTCTGAACACTGAGCACGGGGGGCGAATAACGCCAAGGGCGCGGGTTCGATCAGCGGATGGGCCATCAGCCTAATTTTACGGTTTTTGCGAAAATATAAAATACAAACTTTATAAGGAAGCCAATGTACACAGAATCTCACGGGGGATTTATTTGGATTAACATCCATTGCACCTTTGCCACGGGGGCTGAGAGACACATCTTTCTGTTCATTTGTCTTTCTGGGTTTGCTGTTGAAAGTTGAACAGACGGCATGTTCCCGATAAGGGTCACAGGCAGGTAATAGACAGGCAGAGCGGCTCTGACCCCGCGACATGGGCAAAAGGCTTCAGTTCAGGACAAATGCATCAATGAAATGTTCGCCGGCCCCGAGAGAGACAACATCCAGAGAAAAACACAGGAGGAAATCGATTTCAAGTGGATGCCTAGCTGCACTTGGTGCCGTGCTTTCGCGAACACGTCTGTTGTGTTCATAAGTAAAAAATATAATTTTGTCCGAACAGTTTGCCTGGCGCGAAATGATCTGAATTGCAAAGGAGCAGGCAGGAAAAACTGTGTTGCTGGCAGGAGGTTGGCTGCAGCTTCCCTGGTGGTCTAGTGGTTAGGATTCGGCGCTCTCACCGCCGTGGCCCGGGTTCGATTCCCGGTCAGGGAATAGTGCGTTTTCGGTCTGTTTGAATTGCCACCACACAACTTTCCACACCACTGCTGAATATCACTCTTCATGCAGCGATACCAAATACACCGGTTTCAAAGTCAGCAGGAATTGATTTCTGTCAACTTTTACACTGGCTGACTTTAAATGTTGCCAACATTTAACTGCAGCTCACAGTGTCAGGGCAGTCACGGTTTTTATCAGTCTTCCGTGTATCTTCTTGCCCACTGCATCTCCCTAACAAACTTACCTTATCACAGGCACGGCTATCAATCAATTCATTGCCAGTGTGAAAAATGCAATATTTGAAACTTAGCAACGTGTGCAAGACTGGAATCAGAGAGTCCGTGGCCCGTGATAACTTGAGCATTAAGATGGTCATTAGCCCTTCCTGTATTGCTCAGTAGCCCACTGTGTGAGGAACTAAGAACCACAGGCATTTTCACTTCTGTGTCGGGCTCAGCACCATACCTGCAGCTGAAGATTGAACTTGATTTGGCTCGTGATCAGTGCGGCTCAGTGAGACTTCGGCCCGTCTCTCCCTTCACAACCCATCAATGTGGAGAAAAGAACAGGGAATTTTACACATGTGTTGTGCTCTGTAACTTTATTTGAACATTGCATTTCACGCTGTGTCCAACACGGTGAGGTCCACCGTGCTGTGTCAGCTTTGTATCTTTATCAACACTCCAGCTTTACTTTAACACAACCTGAGCTCCGAGATCTGGTCGGGTCACATTGCCCGAAGTGAGGAATGAGCGAGAGGGGCAATTCAACCCGGGGTTAGAAAATCCTCCAAAAGAACGACAGAATAGGGATTTGATGTGAAGCCGAAATAGCTCAGTTGGGAGAGCGTTAGACTAAAGGTCCCTGGTTCGATCCCGGGTTTCGGCAGATTTTAGTTACTTTCTGTCTCCTTCACTGCGAGAGGAGCGAATCAGGAGAGATTTTACGCTCCTGCTGCCGCGTTTCCCAAACGAATCGGAGTGAAACCACATCGGACATGCTGGGTCCGGCTCCAACCGTCCGCTGCAGGTTCGAATCCAGTCGGGGTCCCGCCGTCTGCTTTTATACTGGGACAGTGTTTGAGGGAGGGGCTGTGGTGCGATAATAAATTTTAGATGAGGTTTGTTCGACCATAGAGCTGTCTTTCTGTTACTTTCGATTAACACACTGCCCAGTTGTATAAAGGAACAGTTAACAATGTTTAAGCGATGTGGTGTGTTCAATGTTTGTGCCGTAACTCGGTCACCCAGTGTGAGCTTGAAAGACAATCTCCCAGCCTGGGTTCGAGCCTGCCCCAGCAGAGCATTGTGGCCGGTTAGCTCAGTTGGTGAGAGCGTGGTGCTAATAACGCCAAGTTAGCGCGTTCGATCCCCGTACGGGCCATCGGAACATTTTTATAATTTTACGCTTTTCCCGCACATTTAAAATACAAACGTTATAAGGACGCCAATGCACACAGAATCTCCCGGGGGATTTAATTGGATTAACATCCATTGCACCTTTGCCACCGGGGCTGAGAGACACATCTTTCTGTTTATTTGTCTTTCTGGGTTTGCTGTTGAAAGTGGAACAGGCGGCATGTTCCCGATAATGGTCACAAGCAGGTAAGAGACAGACAGAGCGGCTCTGACCCCGCGAGATGGGCAAAAGGCTTCAGTTCAGGACAAATGAATCAATGAATTGTTCGCCCAGCACCGAGAGAGACAACATCCAGAGAAAAACACAGGAGGAAATCGATCAATCTAAAACGTTATAAATAATTCCCATTCCCATAAATAAGTCTGTCTATTCAATCGCTAATCCTTCAGTGCCAGAAAATAACTCCTGATTAAATCGTTCAGTTCGAGAATGGCAGCGGAAAGTAACTCGAATGAATTGAAAACTGTCGAATCCCGGGATTGAATCCGGGACCATTATTAAATCTGTGGAGAGAAAAACAGAGTTAACGTTTCAGGTCGATGACCGTTCGTCTGACGTTAACTCTGTTTCTCTCTCTACAGATGCTGCCTGACCTGCTGAGTATTTCCAGTATTTCTGTTTTTATTTCCAATTTCCAGCATCCGCAGTATTTTGCTTTTGTACTTTTATAAATCTTCAAGTCGCTCCTCCCCACTGAGCTATTGCGGTTACGGAGCAACCTACAGTGTGTCATCCTCTCGGAGGGAAAGGGAAGGGTTTGTGTCCTGAAACCGCTGCGTTTCCATCAAGCATCGAATTCACCTGCAGGCTGGAGGAGCAGAGGAAGCTGGAGGGAAAGAAGTGATAGGAGCACAAGGAGAAGACATTGGAAACTGGCAGTATCTTGTGTCTGACTGTTGTTTCAAATGATGCAGGGCAGCCCTGCGTGGATTTGCAGTTTTCCCAGGAGCTGCATTGTTCGGTGCGTGCATTTTAGACATGGAAACATATACATCTGGAGCTTGTGCTAATAGTTCACCTCACTGCCTTTCAGGTAGATGCCTACCCGCACTTGGTGCTGTGGTTGCGCGAACATGTCTTTTGTGTTCTCACCTGAAATGTCATTTTGTAGACACAGTTTGCCTGGCGTGATATATTTAAAAAGTGGACTTAGACTGAAATGGACGGGGTTGCTGCGGTGGGTGAAATATGGTGACGATCTATGGTTATTATCCAAGGCAACGCTGCAGGATCCTTTAACGAGCTCCCATGGATCCACTGAAACCAGCCGAATGTGCAGCTTTGAGAGGGGCTTTCTGCACCGTCAGGGCAGGAAACGGGAGTGAGGGCGGGACACTGTCGGCATCTGTGCTGAGTGTGAGTCTGTGCAGAATTGTACAGAGAAAATATACGGGTTCTGCGAGATTTTTCACTTTATTGAAATTTAACCACAAGATCAGTTGTTCCTTTTTTATATATTAATTCAATTTTAATGGGGAACGTTTTCAAAATGTTTCCTTCCGGTTACAAACCGGGGAATTTTCCCGTGTTATGCGAATGTGATAACCACGACACTACGGAAACTCTGCCATTGGTTGGGCCAAGAACATCACAGAAGAGAACTGCGATCTGCAAACGCAGGTCCGGGATTAACTTTTGCATTAATACACTTTATTATCTGAATTTGACAAAGCTCAATAAACTCTTTAAAAAGGTGAACAATTCTTCTAATTGACGAATCAACTTTCTGTTTCAGACTGAAGGAAATCCTAACATGGTCACCGAGTGACAGGCAAAACTTTCATAAGTGTTTTGTCTTTTGCTTGTGATGAATTTTCACCAGTTCTCATTTTACAGACGGTATTTGAGGAGTTGGTTAAAAATGTTCAGTGTTTATCACACCGGGAATCTGGTGCAGCCGTTGTTCAGTTTAACAGGGACCGACAATTGTCACCGCTTTTACACAGGGGAAGAAACTCGCCCCTGGAGGTTCACCTGGAGCAAGTTCCAAAATCATTCATCCCGCCCTGGAGCGGAACCGGGGGCATTTCGGGTGTAAGTCGAGCGGGATAATTGCTACAGTCCCGAAAGCTCTGCTCAGTTTGTCAGCCGCGAGTCAGAAGGATGTGTTAAGGGAGAAGGTGACCCGCTGACTCACCTCTCTCTGCACTGATTGAGATTGTGTCGCTTCTCCGTCAAACAACATCACTTCTGTCCCACACTAAAAACTTTCAATCCTTCTCCTCCGCTCGCTTTCTATTCAAGTAATTGGACAATGAATCAGTAATAAGGTTCCATCGGGCTTTTGCTGGTGGATTTACTGATAAACCGGGGAATTGAGAGGAAACTGGAGCACAGGCAGGGTCCTTGCGACAGACCAGTCCGGCTAGCCCAGTCGGTGGAGTGTCGGATACTTCATCCCCACGGCGGGGAGTTTGCGCTTAAAATTTTTGGGCTGATTTTAAAGGCGATTCCCAGCTCGGTCAATGAGTGTTTCATATAAATGCGGTTCAACAAAATAAGAAAATCTCTCCTTGATTCCGGAATCTTGTCTCTCTTCAGCCGCTCGCTGCTAAAGATTGAACTGACTTTAATTTCACCTTGGCTCGGGGTCAGTGCGGCTCAGTGGGACTTCGGCCCGTCTCTCCCTTCACAACCCATCAGGGCCGACAAAACAACGGGGAATTTTACACACGTGTTGTGTTCTGTAACTTTTTATAAACACTTCAGTGTATTTCACTCTGTGTCCAAGACTGTGAGGTCTTCCCTGGTGTGTCCACTTCCGGTGTTTATAAACACTTCAGATTTCCTGATAATGTTGTTGAATCACATTTTTTGAAAGAGTCATTGACCGAGAGGTGCCGGGGGATTTAGAGCCGGGGATCGCCGGGTGAAACCAGCCCAATAATTTGAAACACAAACCGCCCCTGAGATTAAGAGTCTCAGGCTCTACCGACTGAGCTAGCCGGGCCGGTCTGACCCCGCGCACTGCTTGTGTTACAAACCATGGACCAGTTTCCCCTCAATTCCCAGCTTTACCAGTAAATCGGCCAACAAAAGCCCGAGAGAACCTTATTACTGATACTTTATCCAATCACTTTAATATGTGTTTTCTGGTGAGCAACACTTCTGCCGCTGGAAAATGTTCTCCTTACTTACTTTATTAAAACTCTTCATGATGTTGAACACGTTGACAAAATCTCCCCTTATCTTCTCTGCTCTGAGGAGAACAACCTCTTCTTCTCCACTACTCCACGGAACTGAAGTCCCGCATCCGTCCTAAAGCGCAGTGCCCGAATTACACACAATACTCCAAAGGTTTGGTATAACTTCCTTCCTTTTGCCCTCTATGCCTCTGTCTGTAAAGCCCAGGATTCCGTTTGTTTTTCTAACACAGGACAAAATGCTGCGGATGCTGGAAGTTTGAAATAAAAACAGAATTCGCTGGAAATACTCAGCAGCTGTGAATGGTAGGCGAGTTGGAAAAAAGCGATATGGCCTCAAAAATGCTGTATAAGGGTTTCATGCTGCAATGGGGAGCATTCTGGACTTTGAATCCAGCGATCTGAGTCTCGGTGGAACCAGGTTTCTTCTTGTCCCAGCTGGGGACAAATAAAACAAATTTTGATCGCAACTGTGTGATTGGCTGCTCAGAAGTGGCAAAGTGTAGACGCTGAAGGTGTGGATGAGAAAAGGCCGGGCCAAAATGGAATGGTGGAGTTAAAATTGTCCAGTTCTTCCAATATTGCTGCTGGACGGGGTTTGCAAGTAGCCTTGAGAGGGCAGTGATGTATCGCCATTGCAGTGCTGGTCCCCGACACATACTCCGTTCCCGAGCCACCGACTTCATCCCAATCCCTGGCCACTGAGACTGAACCAGACAGCTTGCAACCTTGGTATTTGTCCCCGAGATGAGCTTCTGCCCAAGATGGTCTACTTCCACCTCCGTATCATCACCCGACTCTGCCTCAGCTGATCTGCTGCTGAAACCCTCATCCTTGCCTTTGTCACCTCCAGACTTGACGATTCTAATGTACTCCTGGAAGGCCTCCCACCACCCTCCCTCCATAAACTTCAGCTCATCCAATCCTCTGCTGCCCGTATCCTAACTCGCACCATGTCCCGTTCACCCATCACCCCGGGTCTCACTCGCCTACATTGGCTCCCTTCAGGCGACAGTTCAGTTTTCAAATTCTCGTCCTTGTTTTCAAATCCCTCCATGGACTCGCCTCCCCCTATCTCTGTAACCTTCTCCAGCCCTACACCCTCTGTGATCTCTGCACTCCTCCAATTCTGGATTCTTGCACATCCCCGATTTTAATCCTTCCACCATCTGCCGTGGTGGGATTGTGAGCTCAGGTCTCCAGATCATCATGAAGTCTGCGGCTGAGGAACAGTTTGTGGCGGGACCAGCACTGCAATGGCGATTCATCGCTGCCCCCTCCAGGCAAACCTCTCCACCAGCAAGCACTGGACAATTTTCTCCCCACCATTCCACTATTCCTCTGGAATACTGGTCGATTAACAAACTCACTGTGCCGCCCTACCTCATAAATAATTGATTGAAGATTCGTTAATGAGCAGCGCAGTCTGAACCAGGATCTGTTAGAACAGTGAATTCAATGTCAAATCAGGCACAGAAAGCGAAATAAATAGAGCGAAATAAAGGTTGGATTTAGAGAGAGAAGAAAAATAGAAAAATGTAAAAACATTTTTATTATATAAAAAATATTCAACAACAATTTATATCTGAAGGAATGAGATTCCACACTTATAAAATATATTTTCAGTGCCAGAGAGGTTATTTGGCAGTAATTAAGACTGTTAAAAAGGGGGGACTTAGACTGAACTGGTCGGAGTTGCGGCGGTGTGTGAAATATGGTAATGACCTATCATTATTAGCAGAGGCGACTCTGCAGGATTATATTAAGATCTCCTGTGGATCCACTGAAACCAGTCGAATGTGCAGCTTTGAGAGGGGCTTTCTGCACCATCAGGGCAGGAAACGGGAGTGAGGGAGGGACACTGTCGGTATCTGTGCTAAATTTGAGACTGTGAAGAATGGTGTGGGCTCAGATAATATACGGGCTCTATAAGATATTTTATTTTATTGATATTTAATTACAATATGAATTTTTCCAATTTCATATTTATTCAATTGAAATGGGGAAGGTTTCTTTCCAGTTTTGAACCGGGGACCATTTATCGAACATAATGCTTGCGCCCGGGATTGAATCGGGGAGTTTGCACTTGTGAGGTGAACGTGATAACCACTACAATATGGAAACCTCTGTTTAGCTAAATGTCCAGAAAGAACTGTTCAGCGAGAAGGTGAAATGCTGGATCCCAGATTCTGGATTCATTACCTTTCAGTAACATTTCTCTGGCCGAAACTGCACAAGTCAAGAATGTTCCTTTCAAAGTCATTAAACTCTCGAATTTCCGCGTCGCCCCCGAATCCTCTGAATCAGATGCCTCCAGTTTTTCCACTCAATCAATGTCCCTTTGCAATTCCCTGTTCCCATCCACACTAATTATTGTGCCACTGTCGATCAGTGATAATTGATAGTCAAAGTGATCAGGCCATGCTTGCTCAGTCGGTAGCAAGCTCCTGGGTTCGTGCCCACGTTGGTTGAAGGTTTTTGTTAAACTTTTTCTTTGTTGCTTTTACGGTAAAGCCTCATGAATTAACCGACAATTTTCTTTGTCACAATGAAAGAAATACTAACTGAGGGAGAGTCAACAGTTCAATAATTTGTACTGTTACCCATATCTCATTTTACACACTGTACTTTAGGAGTCTGGTTTAAAATGATCATTGCTGATGACGCCAGGAATCTGGGGAACTTTGGTCAAATTGAACAGGACCAGTTATTTCTACCATGCGCACAAAATAGAAGCAGTTCTGAATTTAAAATCCCATGGTGCTGACATTCAGATTAAACGCAGTCAGCGTTGAAATAAAGTGAAAGAATTTGACAGTGAAAAGATTTGTCAGTAAGTATTTGTGCCTTTAATTAAAGTTTGTGGCTTCTGATTCCCGCTCATGTCTCTTCTTCCTCTGTTGAATAAAAAACAAGGGATTTGACATTTGACTGCACTGCGCCTGGTATCTGTGAGCTCATCCTTTATATTGAGCGGCTTTTCACTCTTTGATCGGCGTCAGCTTTAGCTCAGCGGTTACTTCGCAGCACCAACTTAATTCTAAGTTCGAGCCCTGTTTCACCGCGGGCGCTGCCTGGCGTTTTTTTGTCATTTTCAATCTCCTTATTTTACACCGAAACAAATTGCAGCCGTGATTTTAATTTAGCAGAGTGATATTTTTCGAGGGCACCTTTATATGATTCAATAAGCTATTCTGATCCGTAAGTGTGACCGCGTTCGATTCCCGGTTAGGGAAGTAACTTTGACATCACAGGTTTTAATCAATTAAAGCGAAGAAATTTGAGTAAATAAATAACATGCAACTAATGTGAAAAAATAAGAAATGTTTTAATCGCCATTAATTAACCGACAGCCTTCTTTTGCAGAGTGAAAAATATTATAATATGGTGACTGAGTGTCAGTCGAAACTTCAGTCATTTATTTTGCTCTTTGCATGTGCTGAACTGTTAACCCATATCTCATTTTACACATTGTTATTTAGGAGAATAGTTTAAAATGTTCATTGCTTGTGAGAGCAGGGATCTGGGGAAACTTTTGTTAAATTAATCAGGACCGTTTTCTTCACAGAAAAAATATTCTCTGACATAGTTTTTTCAGACCAAGCACTGACCGATCTTCCTTAGACCCAAAGTGAATGATCTGACACGTGCCCACATTGAACTGCATTAATCACAGTTCAGGGGAGATTTAATAGAGTTGTTCAAAATTATGGGGGAAACAGTTTCCACTGGCAGGAGGGTCAGCGGGGCTATGGGGGAAGAGCAGCGGAGTGGGACTAATTGGATAGCTCTTTCAAAAATGCTCCATCAATTGTTCATTTTAATCTGCGATTGATAGATTTTTGTTAACCAAAGGTAATAAGGGATGATTCAAGTCAGTGAGACTCTTTATAATTGTTTCAATCATCATTAATCAACCCACAACATTGTGTTGCTCACTACAGGAATTGCTAACAGGTTTACTGGGTGACAGACAAACTGTAATAACTTAATATAGAATCATAGAATCAGACAGCACAGAAGGAGGCCATTCGGCCCATAGTGCCTGTGCCGGCTCTTTGAAAGAGCAATCCAATTATTCCCACTCCCCTGCTCTTTTCCCAAAGCCCTGCAAGTGTTTCTTTTTCAATTATTTCCCCTTTGAAAGTTAACATTGAATCTGTTTCCACCACCATGTCAGGCAGAAAAATATTGACATTAATATTATCCAAGTCCCATTTCACACAGTACTTTCCATGCTTTGCATGCCATGAACTTTTATCACTTCTGATTTTACACACTCTAATTTAGAAGTTTGCTTAAAAATGTTCGGTGCTTGTGACATCAGCCATTGTTAGATTTAAATGGATTTCAGCCGCTTTCCTTGGAAATCTCTGCCCCAAACTGCTGCTGATGCTCATTCGTTGAGTATATTCAAGGCAGAGATCGATAGATTTTTGGACTGTAGTGGAATCAATGGATATGTGGATAGGCAGGAAAGTGGAGTTAAGGTCGATGATCAGCCATTATCTGATTGAATGGCGCAGCAGGCTCGGGAGCCATATGGCCTACTCCTGCTCCTAATTATTTCATTCTTATTTTCTTATGTCCTTTCACAGGAGAGCAAACTCGCCCCTGGACATGCATGAGGAGCAAGATCCATCAAAATGATTCCGTGTATGTGATAGCTCCCACACTGCGGAAACGTCTCCACATTCAGTACCGGGTCAGATGGGAATGCTCAGCGAGCAGGTGAACCGCTGAATCCCACTTTTGAGGGATGTCCCAAAGCGCTTCACAGTGGCGTCAAAAGAAATGAGTTGCACTTAGTAATTAAATATGCAGAATGTCAGCAGTGGGATTTGCACACACGCCTACCAGAAGAGACTGCGACCTAAACGCAGACGCCTTAGACCGCTCCTCAATGCTAGAAAACTCACTTGCTCACTTCTGCATTTAAAATGTTTCAGTCCTGGTGCTTGTTCAATGTTTCTCGAAGGCTCAGTGACTGTGTTATCATCTCCCCTGGGGATTTCCTGAGCCTGTGCTCGGTGTATGGGGAGGTTTGGCCCGGGTCACTGGGGTGGACAATAACAATCTGAGCTCTGGAGCTGGGGAAGAGCGAATAATTAATGGGTTTGTTTCCGTGTCTGAAATGTGGCTTAGATCTGTTGGTGTTAACCGAGGCCGGGGCTGCGAGATATTGCATTTTGTTCACTTTAAATCAGAGGAATATCCGCAGTTAGGAGCTGAAAAGGACCAAGAGCTGAAAAAACACAAGAAAAAAGAGAAGAAATGTCAGCAATTGTGATAAACTCTTCAAAGTGTTTTCTGGTAGTTTAGTGGTTCAATTGCTTTAATCACCATTTATTAACTGATAGCGTTGATTTTGCAGAATGAAAGAAATGCTCACACTGAGGGACAGTCGAATCTTCAATAACTAAACTTTAATAATTTGTGAAACTTTATTCATTGATGAAGTTTTATCACCTATCTGATTTTACACACTGTGTATCAATTAATTTCACATAAATAATAGTCTCGAGCATAATGCGCCCGCTCGGGCTCGAAGCGGGGATCTTTCACGTGTTAAGCAAACGTGATAACAGTTAACCTACAACAACTGATACAGAACTGCTCCAGAAAGATCTGTTCAGCGAGAAGGTGAAATGCTGAATCCCAGATTCTGGTTTAATTTCCCATCACTAACATTTCTCTGAACAAAACTGCACAAGTCAAAAATGTTCCTTTCAAACTCATTAAAGTCCCTAAATTCCTTCTCCCGAATCTTTTGAATCAGATGCCTCCGATTTTACCCACACAATCTATGTCCCTTTGCAATTTCCTGCTCCCATCCGCACTACTTACTCTGCCACTATATTAGTGTCGTTAACCTTGGTAATATATGCATATAGAAGACTTTTGGATTACCTTTTATGTTCGTTGTCATTCTATTCTCATACCCTGTCTTTTCCCTCTTATTTTCCTTTTCACTTCTCCTCTGAACTTTCTATATTTAGACTGATTCTCAGATATGTTAGGGTAGTTGAAGCCCCCATTATCACTACTCTATAGTTCATAGTCATAGAGTCAAAACGGCACAGAAGGAGGACATTCGTTCCATCAATTCTGTCCTGGCTCTCAGTGGAGCAATCCATTCAGTTCCATTCCCCCACTCTATCCCCGTACCCCAGTACGTTTATTTCTCTCAAGTGCCTATCCAGTCTCCGCTTGAAAACATTAAGTGTCTCCGTTTCCACCAGTTCCGTCGGCAGCGAATGCCAGGTCCACACCAGTCACTGCATAAAAAAAGTTTACCTAACGTCCCCCCTGTATCTCTTGCCCAATACCTTAAATCTGTGTCCCCGAGTCCATTAACATGAACTAGTGGGAACAGCCTTTCCCCATCTAACCTATCCAAGCTCATCATAATCTTGTACACCTCTATCAAATCACCCCATAACCGCCTTTGTCTTTAAATACTCCTGTGCAGCGCCTTGGGAGGATTTACTACGTGAAAGGTGCTATATAAATACACGTTTTTGTTGTTATAATGAAAACAAATGCAGCTTCTCCAACCTGTCCTTGTAGCTCAGATCCCTCATCACCGTGAACATTCTGGTAAATCTCCTCTGCTCCCTCTCAAGGGCGTTCACATCCTTCCTAAAGTGCAGTGACCAGATCTGGATGCAGTACTGCAGTTGTAGCCTAACCAGTGCTTTATAAAGGTTCCACATAACTTCGCTACCTTTGTACTCATTACCTTTATTTATGAAGCCCAAGATCCCATATGTTTTTTTTAACCACTCTCTCCATATGTCCTGCCACCTTCAAGGACCTATGCACATTAACTCCCAGGCTCCTCTGTCCCTGCACACACTTAAAACTGTGCCATTAAGTGTATATTGCCTCTCACTGTTCCTTCTGCCAAAATACATCACCTCACACTTCTCTGTATTAAATTCCATCTGCCACTTGTCTGCCCATTCTGCTAGGCTTTCTATTTCTTGCTGCAGTCGATTGGTATCATCCTCACTGTTTGCTACACACCCACGTTTGGTGTCGTCGACAAATTTAGAAATTCTACTCTTTATTCCAATATCCAGATCATTTACAAATATCACAAAAGTAATGGCCCCAGCACTGACCCTTGGGGAACCTCCTCCAGTGTGAAAAAACAGCTATTTACCACAACTTGCTGTTTTCTGTCCTTAAGCCAGTTCCTTATCCAAGCTGCCACTGACCACCTATTCCATGAGCATCAATTTTGTTAACCAGCCTTCTATGTGGTACTTTGTCAAACACCTTCCTAAAATCCCTGTGGACAACATCCATTGCATTCCCTTCTGTGCAGTCTTCAGGGAACATCCCCATTTCTGTCCTTATTTTGATGAAGCAGTTGAAGGTGGTTGGGCCTAGCACACTGCATTTCTTTCTTTTTTAAGCATTTATGGGATCTGGTCGTCGCTGGCAAGGCCAGCATTTATTGCCCATCCCTAGTTGCCCTTGAGAAGGTGGTGGTGAGCCGCATTCTTGAACCGCTGCAGTCCGTATGGTAATAGTGCTCCCACAGTGCTGTTCGGTAGGGAGTTCTAGGTTTTTCACCCAGTGACGATGAAAGATCGATGATATACTTCTACATTAGGAAGGTTTGTTACTTGGAGGGGAACTTGGAAGTGGTGTTGTTCTCATGTGCCTGCTGCCCTTGTCATTCTAGGTGGAAGAGATCGCGGGTTTGGGAGGTGCTGCCGAAGAAGCATTTGCGAGTTGCTGCAGTATATCTTGTAGATGGTACACACTGCAGCCACGGTACACCAGTGGTGGTGGGAGTGAATCTTTAAGGTGGTGGATGGGGTGCCAATCAAGCGGGCTGCTTTGTACTGGCTGGTGTCGAGCATCTTGAGTGCTGTTGGAGCTGCACTCATCCAAGCAATTGGAGATTATTCCATCACATTCCCTACTTGCGCCTTGTACATGGTCGAAAGGCTTTGAGCAGTCAGGAGGTGATTCACTCGCCACAGAATACCCAGCCTCTGACCTGCTCTTGTTGCCACAGTATTTATGTGGCTGGTCCAGTTACGTTTCTGGTTAATGGGGACACCAAGATGTTGATAGTGGAGGATTCGGCGATGGTAATGCCATTAAATGTCAAGGGGAGGAGGGTAGACTCTGGCTTCTTGGAGATAGTCATTGCTTGGCACTTCTGTGGCGCGTATGTTACCTGCCACGTATCAGCCCAAGCCTGAACGTCGTCCAGGTCGAGTTGCATGCGGGCATGGACGGCTTCATTATCTGAGGGGTTCTGAATGGCGCTGAACACTGTGCAGTCATCAGGGAACATCCACAAATCTGACCTTATGTTGGAGAGAAGGTCATTGATGAAGCAGCTGAAGATGGCTGGGCCTAGGACACGGCGCTGAGGAACTCCTGCAGGAATGTTCCGGGGCTGTGATGATTGACCTTCAACCACCACAACCATCTTCTTTTGTGCTAGGTATAACTTCAGCCAGTGGAGCGTTTTCCCCCTGATTCCCATTCACTTCAGTTTTACTCGGGCTCCTTGATGTCAGACTCGGTCAAATGCTGCCTTGATGTCAAGGGCAGTCAGTCTCACCTCACAATTGGAATTCAGCTCTTTTGTTCATGTTTGGACCCAGGCTGTAATGAGATCTGGACCCGAGTGTTCCTGGCGGAACCCAAACTGGGCATCAGTAAGAATATTATTGGTGAGTAAGTGCTGCTTGATAGCACTGTCGATGACTACTTCCTTCATGTTTTGATGATTGAGAATAGACTGAAGGGGCGGTAAAGTGCCGGGTTGGATTTGCCCTACATTTTGTGGGCAGTTTTCCACATTGTGGGATAGATGCCAGTGTTGTAGCTGTACTGGAACAGCTTGGCCAGATGCGCGGCTAGTTCTGGAGCACAAGTCTTCAGCACTATTGCCGGGATGTTGTCCGGGCCCATATCCTTTGCTGTATCCAGTGCGCTCAGCCGTTTCTTGATATCACATGGCGTGAATGGAATTGGCTGAAGACTGGTTTCTTTGATGGTGTGGATCTCGGGAGTAGGCCGATATGGATCATCCACTCGGCACTTCTGGCTGAAGTTGTTTGCAAACGCTTCAGCCTTGTCTTTTGCACTCACGTGCTGGGCTTCACCATCATTGAGGATGGGGATATTCTTGGAGCCTCCACCTCCCATTAGTTGTTTAATGGTCCACCAACATTCACGACTGGGTGTGGCAGGACTGAAGAGTTTTGATCTGATCTGTTGATTGTGGGATCGCTTAGCCCAGTCTATTGCATGCTGCGTCTGGTATTAAGTCCTGTTTTGCAGATTCCCCAGGTTGGCACTTCATTCTTAGGTACGCCTGGTGCTGCTCCTGGCATGATCTTCTACACTCGTTGTTGAATCAGGGTTGGTCCCCTGGCTTGGTGGTAATTGTAGAGTGAGTGATATGCCTAGTCATGTGATTACAGATTGTGGTGGAATACAATTCTGTTGCTTCTGATGGCCCACAGCGACTCCTGGAGGCTCAGTTTTGAACTGCTAGTATGTTCTGAACCTATACCATTTAGCACAGTGGTAGTGCCACACAACACAAAGGTGGGTGTTCTCAGAGTGAAGACGGGACTTCGTATCCACAGTGTTTTTGCGGTGGTCACTGCTGCCAATGCTGTCATGGTCAGAAGCATCTGCGACAGGTAGATTGGAGAGGAAGAGGTCAAGGAGGTTTTTCCCTCACCATCTGTCACAGTCCCAGACTGGCAGTTATGTCCTTCAGGACTCGGCCAGCTCGGTCAGTAGTGGTGCTGCTGAGCCACTCTTGGTGTTGGACATTGAAGTCCTCCACCCAGAGTACAATCTGTGCCCTTATACACTCAGTTCTTCTTCCAAGTGGTGTTCATATATTTTGGCCAGTAAAAGCAGCAAACCTGAGGATTAGGAGCAGTTTAGGATTCAGCAAAGGAGGGAAAATGGATTAATTAATAGGGGAATAAAGATTATGAGAGTAAGCTTACAGGGAACATAAAAACTGACTGTAAAAGCTTCTATAGATATGTGCAGAGAAAAAGATTGGTGAAGTGAAGCATCGGTCCCTTGCAGTCAGAATCAGGGGAATGTAAAATGGGGAACAAGGAAATGGCTGACCAATTAAATACATACTTTTGTTCTGGCTTCACAAATGAGAACACAATTACCCTCCCAGAGATATCGGGCAACATAGGGTCTAATGAGAGGGAGGAATTGACTGAAATCAGTATTTGTAGGGAAATGGTGTTAGCAAAATTGATGGGATTGAAGGCCAATAAATCCCCAGGGCCTGATAATGTACATCCTAGTATACTTAAGGAAGTGGCCCTAGAAATAGTAGATGCATTGCTGGTCATCTTCCAAAATTCTATGGACTCTGGAACAGTTCCCATGGATTGGAGGATAGCTAATGTAACCCCACTATTTATAAAGGGTGGTAGAGAGAAAACAGGGAATTATAGAATGGTACGCCTGACATTGGTAGTGGGGAAAGTACTAGAGTCAATTATAAAAGATGTAATAGCAGAGCACTTGGAAAACAGTGACAAAGTCAACATCGATTTACCAAAGGTAAATCATGCTTGACTAATCCAGTGGAATATTTTGAGGATGTAACTGGTAGAATAGATAAGGGAGAACCAGAGGATGTTGTGTATTTGGACTTTCAGAAGGCTTTTAATAAGGTCCCACATAAGAGATTAGCGTGTAAATTTAAAGCACCTGGGATTGGGGGTAAGTACTGACTTGGATAGATAACTGGTTGGCAGACAGGAAGCAAAGAGTTGGAATAAACGGGTCTTTTTCTGAGTGGCAGGCAGTGACTAGTGGGGTACCGCAGGGATCGGTGCGAGGACCCCAGCTATTCACAATATATATAAATGATCTAGACAAGGGAACTAGATGTAATATCTCCAGGTTTGCAGACGACACAAAGCTGGGTGGGTGTCTCTGCTGTGTGGAGGATGCAGATAAACTCCAGTATGATTTAGACAGGTTAGGTGATTGTGCAGATGCATGACAATTGCAGTATATTGTGGATAAATGCGGGGTTGTCCACTTCGGTGGCAAAAACAGGAAGACAGATTATTATCAGACCGGCAATAGATTGGGAGAAGGGGAAGTGCAAGGAGACATGGGTGTCCTTGTGCACCAGTCGCTGAAGGTAAGCATGCAGGTGCAGCAGGTGGTTAAGATGGCAAATGGTATGTTGGCCTTCATAGCGAGAGAATTTGAGTACAGGAGCAAGGATGTCTTGCTGTAGTTGTTCAGGGCCTTGGTGAGACCACACCTTGAGTATTCTGTGCCGTTTTGGTCGCCTTATCTGAGGAAGGATGTTCTTGCCATGTAGAGAATGCAGCGTAGATTCACCAGACTGATACCTGGGATGGCAGGAATGACGTATGAGGAGAGATTGGATCGATTAGGCATACATTTGCTGGTGTTTAGAAGAATGGGAGGGGATCTCATTGAAACTTATAAAATTCTAACAGGACTAGACAGACTAGATGCAGATAGGATGTTCCCGATGGCGGGGGAGTCCAGAACCAGGGGTCACAGTCTAAGGATAAGGACTAAGCCATTTAGGACTGAGCTGAGGAGGAATTTCTTCACCCAGAGAACGTTGAACCTGTGGAATTCTCTGCCACACAGGGAAGTTGAGGCCAATTCATTAAGTATATTCAAGAAGGAGTTGGATATATTTCTTCAGGCTAAAGGGATCAAGTGATATGGGGATAAAGCAGGGACAGGGTACTGAATTTGGATGATCAGCCATGATCTCATTAAATGACGGAGCAGGATCGAGAGGCCGAATGGCCTACACCTGCTCCTATCTTCTATGTATCTATGTTCAACATGGAGGAGTACTGATTCATCAGCTGAGGGAGAGCAGTATGTGGTAATCAGCTGGAGGTTTCCTTGACCATGCTAGACCCCTCCTGATTTTGAACACATCTATCAAATCTCATCGCTATCTTCTCTACTCTGAGGAGAACAACGAAAACGTCTCAATCTATACACCTAACTGAAGTCCCTCATCCCCTGAAACAAGCTTGTAAATCTTTTCTGCCTTCACATTCTTCCTGAAATGTTGTGCCCAGAATCCTCCAGCTGAGGCCTAACCAATGATATATAAAGGCTCAGTATTACTTCCTTGATTTTGTACTCTATGCCTCTATTAATAAAGCCAAGGATCCCGTGTGCTTTTTAACAGCCTTCTTAACTTGTCCCGCCACATTCAGAGATAGATATTTACACCCCCAGGTCTCTCTGTTCCTGCACCCGATTTAAAATTGTATCATTTAGTTTATATTGCCTCAGTTCAAGCATCCCACCAAAATGGATCACTTCACACATCTGCTATGTCTCTGCCCATTTCATTATTTACGACAGTTCTGAGTTTCCTGTCATCTGCAGACTTTGATATTATGCCCAGTATATCCAAGTCCAGGTAATTAATGTATATGAGAAAGAGCAGTGGACCTAATACCGACCCCTGGGGAACAGCACTGTATATTTCCCTCCAGTCTGAAAAATAACCGTTCACCACTATTTACAACTGACACACGTGCACAGCATCGTACTCATTCTATAAACACCCATTTTATATATAAACACCACACACATATACATAACAACAACTTGCATTTATGTAGCACCTTTAAAGTAGTGAAACGCCCCAAGGCGCTTCACAGGAGCGATTATCAGACAGAATTGTACACCGAGCCACATAAGGAGATATTAGGACAGGTGACCAAAAGCTTGGTCAAAGTGGTAGATTTTAAGGAGCGTCTTAAAGGAGGAAAGACAGGCGAAGATGTTTAGGGAGGGAATTCCAGAGCTTAGGGCCTCGGCTCACACACACAGTTTATATTTTTACACGGCCTTGTTTGCAGTTATGAATATTGCTTCCAGCCGCAAGTTTAATTGTTTTTTCAGAAGCTGCTCGACCAGTTGTGTATTTGTAGCAGTTTCCCAGTTTATTTCCCTGTGATGTGATGATTGTGGGGGCTCGGTGTGTGTAATTGGATTTGCTGCAGTCAGCCATCAGCAGGTGGTGAAAGCGGGCGTGAGACGGTGAGTGACAGGTGAGCGCTGCTTCTGATGCTGTCTGACACCCGGGGGACTCGACTGGGCGGGGATTATAAATCCCGTTCATTACTCCAAGGCAGGAGAAATGAAACAGTGTTTGATGAACGTGTATATATACAAACATCGCTGGTTGCAGTGTGGAGCTCGTGGCGCAACGGTACCGTGTCTGACTCCAGATCAGAAGGCTGCGTGTTCAAATCACGTCGAGGTCATCGTTTTTTTGGATAATCCCGTAATTAATATTTTCTTTGCTGTTTCACGATAACCAGACCCTTGCTCTAAAGTCTGTCTCACTGTTTCCCCAGTGTCAGGGAGTGAAGCGCCTGATGCCCTCATGTATTTAATTTTACTATTCACAAATACAGTTATTCGTTCAAAGTCAACCTGCAGGTGGCCACACATAGAATAAACAGAGCCAGAGAGACAGACAGAATCGGGAAACACCGGGAAATCGGCAAGAGATATTGACAAGCAGATGTTTCCGAGACCAGAACCTGTCATCATTGATGAAGAACTGGATCCGGTCCCAAAAACTATCAGCACAGAGCTGGATATACTGGGTTTATAAAGATTGCTGATATTGACAGCCCACCTGTCCTCTCTTGGCACTTGGTTCTACCCATAGCCCTGAATAAAGAAGGTAATGACCTGGGGAGTGGATTACCTGAAGAAACTGAAGATGAGAACTCTACTTCTCAGATTGCTGGAAAGATGCCATAGTTTTGTGTCTAAAAGCGCTTTGCGATCAGAACATTGCCTGAAGCCCTGTGGTTAATGAAAGGGCTTTTGATGCTTGATTTTCTTACACACCTTGGAATTCAGGAGAACCTGGTTCATGGTTTGCAGGACAAGTTAAACCCCTGGAGCGGAGCCACCAGGCACCTGGCTGCAAGCAGCGACAAAGACGTTCAAAGTGATCAGACACGGCGAGCTCAGTTGCCAGAGTGTGAGACTCTTAATTTCAATGTTCGTTAGTTCGAACCCCACGTTGGGCGAAAGCATTTTGATAAACTTTATGTTGCTTTCACGGGAAAGCATCATTAATTAACCAATAATCTTCTTTTGCACAATGAAAGAAATGCTAACAGTGGTAGAGTCGATAGTTCAATAATTTGTACCGTTGCCCATATCTCATTATACACACTGAACTTTTAGGAGTCTGGTTTAAAAATGGTCACTGCTGATGACACCAGGAATCTGGGGAGCTTTGGTCAAATTTAACAGGACCGGTTATTTCTACCGTGCACAGAAAATAGAATCAGTAGTGAACATAAAATCCCATTGTGCTGAATTTCAGATTCAACGCAATCAGCTGCGAAATAAAGTGAAATTAATTTACAGTGAAAAGATTTGGAAGTAAGTGTTACTCGTATTTGTGCCTTTAATTCAAGTTTGTGGCGTCTGACTCCCTTTCACGTCTCTGACTAAGAAAAGAGGGGCTTGACGTTGACCAGACTGCACGGGCCCTGATATATGTGAGCTCATCCTTTATATTGAGTTGTTTCCCACTTTTTTTTATTGGTGTCAGCTTTAGCTCAGCGGTTACTTCGCTACTACCTGTTTAAATTTAAGCAATGTCTTACCGCGGGCGCTGCCTAGCGTTTGTATTGTCAGTTTCAATCCCCTTTTACATCGAAACACATTGTAACCGTGATTTTAATTTAGCAGTGTGAAATTTTTCTAGGACAACTTTAAACGATTCATAACCGATTCCTTTCAACACTTTGACCCGGGTACGATTCCCGGTTAGGGAATTAATTTTGCTATCACCGTTTTTAATGAATTAATGCGAAGTAATTTTATTAAATTAATAACATGCATCTAATGTGATAAAATAAGAATTGATTTAATAACCATTATTGAACCAATAACTTCCTTTTGCAGAATGAAATACATTAAAATATGCTTACTGAGGGACAGTCGAAATACAGTGAATTATTTTGCTCTTGCATGTGCTGAACTTTTAAACCATATCTCATTTTACACATCGTATTTTAGGAGAATGCTTTCAAATGTTCATTGCTTGTGAGAGCAGGGATCTGGGGCAACTTCTGTTAAATTAAACAGGACCGGCTATTTCACAGAAAAAAAAATTCTCTGCCAATGTTTTCAGATTATAGACTGACCAATCTTTCTTAGTGGATGACTTGACATTTGCCCACATTGACCTCCATTAATCCCATTTCAGGGAATATTTAAGAGAGTTGTTCAAAATTATGGGGGAAACAGTTTCCACTGGCAGGAGTGTCAGCAGGGCTATGGGGGAAGAGCAGCGGAGTGGGACTATTTGGATAGCTCTTTCAAAGGTACAACATCATTTGTTCATTTTAATCTGCGATTGAGAGAATATTGTTAACCGAAGGTATTTAGGGATAATTCAAGTCAGTGAGAACCTTCATAATTGATTCAATCATCATTAATCAACCCACAACATTGTGTTGCGCACTGCAGGAATTAATAACAAGTTTATTGGGTGACAGACAAACTGCGATAACTTATTATAGAATCATAGAATCAGACAGCACAGAAGGAGGCCATTCGGCCCATAGTGCCTGTGCCTCTTTGAAAGAGCGATCCAATTATTCCCACTGCCTACTCTTTTCCCAAAGCCCTGCAAGCGTTTCTTTTTCAATTTCCTTCCCCTTTGAAAGTTAATATTGAATCTGCTTCCACCACCATGTCAGGCAGAAACATATTGACATTAATATTATCCGAGGCCCATTTCACACAGTAATTTCCATGCTCTGCATGTCATGAATTTGTTCCCTTCTCATTTTACACACTTTATTTTAACAGTTTGCTCTGCAAACCATGAACCAGGTTCTCCTGAATTCCAAGGTGTGTAAGGAAATCTAGCTCACCTGTCAGTCACTGTCTCTGGCCCGCTTTCACCACCTGCTGCCGGTGGACTGCAGCAAATCCAGTTACACACACCGAGCCCCCACAATCATCACATCACAGGGAAATAAACTGGGAAACTGCTCTAAATACACAACTGGTCGAGCAGCTTCTGAACAACAATTAAACTTGCGGCGTATGGACAATATTCAGAACTGTGAACGAGGCCGTGTAAAAATAAAAACAGTGTCATAGAATCAGAGATTCAACATTAACTTTCAAATGGGAAATATAGTTGAAAAATAAACACTTGCAGGGATATGGGGAAAGAGCAGGGCAGTGGGACTCATTGAATAGTTCTTTCAAAGAGCCGGCACAGGCACGATGGGGCTTAATGGGTTCCTTCAGTGCTGTCTGATTCTACAAAAATGTTACTAAAGTTTGACTCTCACCTGGAAAACATGTTAGCATTCCCTTCAGTGTGCAACAAAAAGCAGTGGGTCGATTAAGAGAATTATTAAGTGTCTAACAGACTTGAATTATTTTATTAAACAGTTTTGTGAGAACCAATGGGTCGCGGCGATGAGAGCGCCGAATCCTAACCACTAGACCACCAGGGAACACTTGTACAAACTGCAATATCTCGCAGATCCTTGCTCGCTTACTACCAGCAGATCAAAACCGTATTTTAGTTTTGGTCACCTTACCTGTTGAAGGATATACTTGCCTTAGATGGGGTGTGAGATGCTTCACTAGAATGATTCCTGCAATGAGAGGGCTGTCCTATGAAGAGCGATTGAGTAGATTGGGCCTATACTCTCTCGAGTTGAGAAGAACGAGAGGTGATCTCAGTGAATCATACAATCATACAGCTACTTATGCAACTGCCTTTTGAAAACCACGATTGAATCTGCCTCCAGCACCCTTTCAGCCACTGCATTCCGGATCCTACGATCGATAGCTGTAAACCAAGTCTGACAGTGGCACAGTAATTAGTGAGGATAGGAGCAGAAAATTGCAAAGGGACATTGATTGAGTGGGAAAACTGGAGGCATCTGATTCAGAAGATTCGGGGGCGACCTGGAAATTCGAGAGTTTAATGATTTTGAAAGGAACATTTTTGACTTGTGCAGTTTCGGTTAGAGAAATGTTAGTGAAAGGAAATTATTCCAGAATCTGGAATTCAGCATTTCACCTTCTCGCTGAACAGTTCTTTCTGGATAACAACAGAAAATGCTGGAAAAACTAAGCAAGTCAGGCAACATCCGTGGAGAGAAATTTGAGTTGACGTTTCGGGTTTGACCCTTCTTCAAAACTGGAGAGAAAAGGAACTAGATCGAAGGCAGGGCTGCGATCGGACAAAAGAATAAAAGAACCAAAAGAAGTAAAAGAGATTAGAAGCTAGACGAGATGGTAATAGGCTGTGATTAGGTGTAAAGTGTACTGGCAGGGCAAAAGATAGCTGCCAGGTGTGAGAGAGAAACAAAAGGAAAGGGGGGGGGAAAGGAAAGGAGTGGAGGCACTCTGCAGCCTTCCGGTCTCAATATCGAGTTCAACAATTAACTCCAACCTACCTCCCTCTGAACTTGCAGCACTCCATTCTCTTAGATCCAACCCTGACATTGTCATTAAACCCGCTGACAAGGGTGGTGCTGTTGTTGTTTGGCGTACTGACCTCTACCTAGCGGAAGCTGAACGCCAACTCTCCGACACCTGCTCCTACCTCCACCTGGACCATGACCCCACTACCGAACATCAAACCACCGTTTCCAAGACTGTCACTGACCTCATCTCCTCTGGAGATCTTCCCCCCGCTGCCACCAACCTCGTAGTTCCCCAACCCCGCACAGCCCGCTTCTACCTCCTTCCCAAGATCCACAAACAGGACTGCCCTGGTAGACCCATCGTTTCAGCCTGTTCTTGCCCTACGGAACTTATCTCTTCCTATCTTGACTCTATCTTTTCTCCCCTTGTCCAGTCTCTTCCCACCTACATCCGCGACTCTTCGGACGCCCTCCACCACTTTAACAGTTTCCAGTTTCATGGCCCCAACCGCTTCCTTTTCACCATGGACGTACAATCCCTCTACACCTCCATCCCCCACCAGGATGGCCTGAGGGCACTCCGCTTCTTCCTCGAACAGAGGCCCGACCAGTCCCCATCCACCACGACCCTCCTCCGCCTGGCTGAACTTGTTCTCACATTGAACAACTTCTCCTTTAACTCCACTCATTTCCTCCAAATCAAAGGTGTTGCCATGGGTACCCGCATGGGTCCTAGCTATGCCTGCCTTTTCGTGGGCTATGTGGAACAATCTTTGTTCCAGTCCTACTCGGGTCCCCTCCCTCACCTCTTTTTCGGATACATTGATGACTGTATCGGTGCCGTTTCCTGCTCTCGCCCCGAACTTGACAATTTCATTCACTTTGCCTCCAATTTCCACCCTTCCCTCACCTTCACATGGTCCATCTCTGACTCTTGCCTTCCCTTCCTCGACTTCTCCGTCTCCATCTCTGGGGATAGGTTATCGACCAATATTTACTACAAGCCCACTGACTCCCACAGCTACCTGGACTACACTTCCTCCCACCCCGCTTCCTGTAAGGACTCTATTCCATTCTCCCAGTTTCTCCGCCTCCGCCGTATCTGCTCCGACGATGCCACCTTCCACACCAGTGCTTCAGACATGTCTTCCTTTTTCCGCAACCAAGGATTCCCCTCTACCGTGGTTGACACTGCCCTCGACCGTGTCAGTTCTATCTCCTGCACCTCTGCCCTCACCCCTGCCCCTCCCTCCCGGAACCACGATAGGGTTCCCCTTGTCCTCACCTTTCACCCCACCAGCCTCCACATTCAACGGATCATCCTCCGGCATTTCCGCTACCTCCAAAGTGATCCCACCACCAAACGTATCTTCCCCTCCCCTCCCCTTTCAGCATTCCACAGGGACCGCTCTCTCCGAGACACCCTAGTCCACTCCTCTATCACCCCAAACAGCCCTTCCCCTTCGCCTGGCACCTTCCCGTGCAAGCGGAGGAGATGTAACACCTGCCCCTATACCTCCCCCCTCCCCACTGTCCAGGGCCCCAAACACCCCTTCCAGGTGAAACAGCGATTTACTTGTACTTCTCGCAATCTAGTATACTGTATTCGCTGCTCACGATGCGGTCTCCTCTACATTGGGGAGACCAAACGCAGATTGGGTGACCGCTTTGCGGAACACCTCCGTTCAGTCCGTAAGGGTGACCCCGAGCTTCCGGTCGCCTGTCATTTCAATTCACCGCTCCATTCCCACTCGGACCTCACCGTCCTTGGCCTCTTGTACTGTTCCACGGAAGCTCAACGTAAACTCGAGGAACAGCACCTCATCTTCCGATTAGGCACTCTGCAGCCTTCCGGTCTCAATATCGAGTTCAACAATTTCAGATCATAACCTCGGCCCCTATTTCATTTTCACTTATATTTTTCCACTCCTTTCCTTTCCCCCCCCCCTTTCCTTTTGTTTCTCTCTCACACCTGGCAGCTATCTTTTGCCCTGCCAGTACACTTTACACCTAATCACAGCCTATTACCATCTCGTCTAGCTTCTAATCTCTTTTACTTCTTTTGGTTCTTTTATTCTTTTGTCCGATCGCAGCCCTGCCTTCGATCTAGTTCCTTTTCTCTCCAGTTTTGAAGAAGGGTCAAACCCGAAACGTCAACTCAAATTTCTCTCCACGGATGTTGCCTGACTTGCTGAGTTTTTCCAGCATTTTCTGTTGTTATTTCGGATTTCCAACATCTGCAGTATTTTGCTATCGTACTAGTTCTTTCTGGATGTTTAGCTAAGCAGAGGTTTCCGTAGTGTAGCGGTTTATCATGTTCACCTCACAGGCGAAAAGGCTCCGGCTCGATCCTGGGGGGAAACATTATGTTCTAGAATTGGTGCGTGGTTCAAACTGAAAATAAACCTTTCCTATTTCAATTTAATAAAGATGAACAATGGAAGAAATCATATTGTAATTATAAAGGAATAAAATAAAATATTTCATAGAGGCTGTACATTATCTGATCCTGGACCATTCTTCACAGACTCAAACTCAGCACAGATACCGACAGTGTCCCTCCCTCACTCCCGTTTCCTGCCCTGATGGTGCAGAAAGCCCCTCTCAAAGCTGCACAATCGACCGGTTTCAGAGGATCCGCGGGACAACTTTAAAGGATCCTGCAGCGTCACCATATTTCACACACCGCATCAACCCCGTCCATTTCAGTCGAAGTCGTCTTAATTTCCACCAAGTAACCTCCCTAGCACTGAAAATTAACTTTTATAAGTGTGGAATCTCATTCCTTCAGATATAAATTGTTGTTGAAGATTTTTGATATTATAAAAATGTTTTACTTTTGTCTCTTTCTTTTCTCCCTCTTAATCCAACATTTATTTTCCTCTCTTTATTTCTCTTTCTGTGCCTGATTGGACATTGAATTCCCTATTCTAATTGACTCTTCCTGGTTCAGATTCTGCGCTGCTCAGTAACGATTCTTCAAACAATTAATTATGGGGTATGGCGGCATAGTGATTATGTTACTCGACCTGTAATCCAGAGGAAAAGTGGAATGGTGGGGAAAAAATTGTCCAGTGCTTGCTGGTGGAGAGGTTTGCCTTGAGGGGGCAGCGATGAATCGCCATTGCAGTGCTGGTCCCGCCACAAACTGTTCCTCAGCCGCAGACTTCATGATGATCTGGAGACCTGAGCTCACAATCCCACCACGGCTGATCGTGGAAGGATTAAAATCGGGGATGTGTAAGAGCCCAGAATTGGAGGAGTGCAGAGATCACAGAGGGTGTAGGGCTGGAGAAGGTTACAGAGATAGAGAGGGGCGAGTCCATGGAGGGATTTCAAAACAAGGAAGAGAATTTGAAAATTGAGTTGTCGCCTGGTTGGGAGCCAATGTAGGTGAGTGACAGCCGGGGTGATGGGTGAACGGGACATGGTGCGAGTTAGGATACGGGCAGCAGAGGATTGGATGAGATGAAGTTTATGGAGGGAGGGTGATGGGAGGCCTTCCAGGAGTACATTAGAATCGTCAAGTCTAGAGGTGACAAAGGCAAGGATGAGGGTTTCAGCAGCAGATCAGCGGCGGAGTCGGGCGACGTTACAGAGGTGGAAGTAGACCGTCTTGGGCGGAAGCTCATCTCAGTGTCAAATGCGGCACCAAGGTTGCAAGCTGTCTCGTTCAGTCTCAGTGGCCAGGGATTGGGATGAAGTCGGAGGCTCGGGAACGGAGTTTGTGTCGGGGACCAGCACTGCAATGGCGATACATCACTGCCCTCTCAAGGCTACTTGTAAACCTCGCCCAGCAGCAATATTGGAAGAACTGGACAAATTTTACCTCCACCATTCCATTTTGGCCCGGCCTTTTCTCATCCAAACCTTCAGCTTAGACATTTTCCCGCTGCTGAGCAGCCAATCACACAGCTGCCATCAAAATTACTTTTACAAAAGCTGGGACAAAAGGGAACCAGGTTCCACCGAGATTTGAACTCGGATTGCTGGATTCAAAGTCCAGAGTGCTCACCATTACACCATGGAACCCTTACACACTAATCCGAGCCTAATTCGCTTTTTTCCAACTCACCTGCCATTCACAGCTGCTGAGTATTTTCAGCAAATTCTGTTTTTATTTCAAACTTCCAGCATCCGCAGCATTTTGTCTTGTGTTAGAAAAGAAAACGGAATCCTGGGCTTTACAGACAGAGGCATAGAGGGCAAAAGGAAGGAAGTTATACCAAACCTTTGGAGTATTGTGTGTAATTCGGGCACTGCGCTTTAGGATGGATGCGAGACTTCAGTTCCGTGGAGTAGTGGAGAAGAAGAGGCTGTTCTCCTCAGAGCAGAGAAGATAAGGGGAGATTTTGTCGACGTGTTCAATATCATGAAGAGTTTTAATAAAGTAAACAAGGAGAACATTTTCCGGCGGCAGAAGTGTTGCTAACCAGAAAACACATATTAAAGTGATTGGATAAAGTATCAGTAATAAGGTTCTCTCGGGCTATTGTTGGCCGATTTACTGGTAAAGCTGGGAATTGAGGGGAAACTGGTTCATGGTTTGTAACACAAGCAGTGCGCGGGGTCAGACCGGCCCGGCTAGCTCAGTCGGTAGAGCCTGAGACTCTTAATCTCAGGGGCGGTTTGAGTTTCAAATTATTGGGCTGGTTTCACAGGCGATCCCCAGCTCTAAATGCCCCGGCACCTCTCGGTCAATGACTCTTCCAAAAAATGCGATTCAACAACATTATCAGGAAATCTGAAGTGTTTATAAACACCGGAAGCTGACACACCAGGGAAGACCTCACAGTCTTGGACACACAGTGAAATACACTGAAGTGTTTATAAAAAGTTACAGAACACAACACGTGTGTAAAATTCCCCGTTGTTTTCTCGGCCCTGATGGGTTGTGAAGGGAGAGACGGGCCGAAGTCCCACTGAGCCGCACTGACCCCGAGCCAAGGTGAAATTAAAATCAGTTCAATCTTTAGCAGCGGGCGGCTGGAGAGAGACAAGATTCCGGAGCTGGGAATCGCCTTTAAAATGAGCCCAAAAATTTAAAACGCAAACTCCCCAAGGTGGGGATGAAGTATCCGACACTCCACCGACTGGGCTAGCCGGACTGGTCTGTCGCAAGGACCCTGCCTGTGCTCCAGTTTCCTCTCAATTCCCCGGTTTATCAGTAAATCCACCAGCAAAAGCCCGAGGGAACCTTATTACTGATTCATTGTCCAATTACTTGAATAGAAAGCGAGCGGAGGAGAAGGATTGAGAGTTTTTAGTGTGGGACAGAAGTGATGTTGTTTGACGGAGAAGCGACACAATCTCAATCAGTGCAGAGAGAGGTGAGTCAGCGGGTCACCTTCTCCCTGAACACATCCTTCTGTCTTGTGGCTGACAAAAAGAGCAGAGGTTTCGGGACTGCAGCAATTATCCCGCTCGCCTTACACACGAAATGCCCTCGGTTCTGCTCCAGGGCGGGATGAATGATTTTGGAAACTTGCTCCAGTTGAACCTCCAGGGGCGAGTTTCTTCCCCTGTGTAAAAGCGGCGACAATTGTCGGTTCCTCTTAAGCTGAACAACGGCTGCAGCAGATTCCCGGTGTGACAAACACTGAACATTTTTAACCAACTGCTGTTGAAAATTCTTCACAAGCAAAAGACAAAACACTTATGAAAGTTTTGCCTGTCACTCGGTGACCATGTTTGGATTTCCTTCAGTCTGAAACAGAAAGTTGATTCTTCAATTAGAACAATTGTCCATCTTTTTACACAGTTTAATGAGTTTTGTAAAAATCAAATAATAACGTGTATTAATACAAAAGTTAATCCCGGACCTGCATTTGCAGATCGCAGTTCTCTTCTGTGATGTTCTTGCTGCAACTAATTACGGCAGAGATTCCCGTAGTGTAGTGGTTATCACGTTTTGAAAACCTTCCCCATTAAAATTGAATTAATATAAGAAAATGGAAGAAATTATGTGCTGACATTTCAATAAAGTTAAAAATCTCAACGAACCCGTATATTTTCTCTGCACAATTCTGCACAGACTGACACTCAGCACAGATACCGACAGTGTCCCTGCCTCACTCCCGTTTCCTGCCCTGAAGGCGCAGAAAGCCCCTCTCAAAGCTGCACATTCAACTGGTTTCAGTGGATCCGCGGGAAACCTTGAAAGGATCCTGCAGCGTCGCCTCGGATAATAACGATAGATCGTCACCATATTTCACCCACCGCAGCAACCACGTCCATTTCAGTATGAGCCCCCTTTTTAACTCTTTCGCGCCAGGCAAACTGTTTGTACAAAATGACACTTTTTAGATGAGAACACAACAGACGTGTTCGCGAAAGCACGACACCAAGAGCGGGTAGGCATCCACTTGAAATCGATTTCCTCCTGTGTTTTTCTCTGGATGTTGTCTCTCTCGGTGCCGGGCGAACAATTCATTGATGCATTTGTCCTGAACTGAAGCCTTTTGCCCATCTCGCGGGGTCAGAGCCGCTCTGTCTGTCTCGTACCTGCTTGTGACCTTTATCGGGAACAGGCCGCCTGTTCAACGTTCATCAGAAAACCCAGAAAGACAAATAAACAGAAAGATGTGTCTCTCAGCCCCGGTGGCAAAGGTGCAATGAATGTTAATCCAAATAAATCCCCCGTGAGATTCTGTGTGCATCGGCTTCCTTATAAAGTTTGTATTTGAAATGTGCGGGAAATGCGTAAAATTATGAAAATATTCCCATGTCCCGTATGGGGATCGAGCCCACGACCTTGGCGTTATTAGCACACTTTCTCACCAACTGAGCTAACCGGTCACAATTTACCCGTTGGGCAGGCCCGAACCCAGGCTGGGAGATTGTCTTTCAGGCTCACACTGGGTGACCGAGTTACTGCACAAACATTGAACAGACCACATCGCATAGACATTGTTCCTATATACAACTGGGCAGAGTTTAAATCGAAAGTAACAGTAAAAGAGCTCTTTAATCTAACAAACCTCATTCTAAAAATTATTATCGCACCATCGCTGAACAGTTCCTCCCTCAGTCCCGGTATAAAAACAGTTGGGGGGACCCTGGCTGGATTCGAACCGGCAGCAATCGGTTGGAGCGGGATCTAGCGGGTCCGATACGGTTTTACTCCCATTCCTTTGGGAGACGCCTGTTCAGGAGTGGAAAACTTGCTCTGATTCGCTCCTCTTAAAGTGAAGGAGGAAAATATAATTAAAACCTGCCGAAACCCGGGATTGAAACAGGGACCTTTAAAACGCTTTCCCAACTGAGCTATTTCGGCTTCACAGCAAATTAAATATTCTGTCATTCTTTCGGAGGATTTTCTAACCCCGGGAGGAATTGCCCCTCTCACTCATTCCTCACTTCGGCCAATGTGACCCGACCAGATCTAGGAGCTCAGGTTGTGTTAATGTAAAGCTGAGGTGTTGATAAAAATACAAAGCTGACACACCAGGGGGGACCTCACCGTGTTGTACACAGCGTGAAATGCACTGAAATGTTCAAATAAAGTTACAGAACACAACACATGTGTAAAATTCCCTGTTCTTTTCTCCACACTGATGGGTTGTGAAGAGAGAGACGGCCGAAGTCTCACTGAGCCGCACTGATCACGAGACAAGGTGAAATTATGTCAAATTCAATCTTCAGCAGCGACATGCTGGAGAGAGGTCAGAGTCCCGAATCAAGGAGTAATGTTCGGATACTAATGTTGAATCTCATTTATATCAAACTCTCCTTGAATTCTCTGCTGGGGGATTCAGAGCTGGGATCGCCTGTGAAATCAGCTGAAAACATTGAAATAACAACCTCAGTCCCTCCAACAATGAAGGTTACATTTCTTTAATTTGCACAAGTAAACAGAGTCTGGACAGTTGCTATCTTGCTCTCTGTGACCTGAGGTTTTATCTCGTAAACTCCGGCTTTAGTATATGTTGTAATCGATTTTTCCGCCAGTCTCTGTGGTGCAATCGATTAGCATGTTCTGTTATTAGCCGAAAAGTTGGTGGTTCGCACCCACCCAGTGAAGGTGCGTTAACCTTTTCCAGGTTTTCAAAATGTGTATTTTGGCTGCAAGATCATGGGATATACTGCAGCACTGGGTACAATGTCGGTGAGTATGAGATCATCCATTGGGATCCGAGAAAGCCATTCCGTAACATTTTATTAATGGTGACTGACTAATAGGAACATGAGGGGGCCATTCAGCCCCTCAGCCTTGTTCCTTCATGATGTGCCTCAATGAATCCGAGACTCAACGTTAACGGAGCAAAGCAAGGCTTTTATTAACTCAGAAAGTAATACACAGTGGAGAAGTGTCTCTCATCCAGAGATCTGCTGTACTGCCTGTAAGACACACTGGGGCCTGCTTAAGTAGGGGCCAGGTATGGGCGGAGCCCTACACACAATACAATACAGGTAAGGAAATGAAACTGAAACTAAACTCCCCTGCTTGTCACAGTCACAGGCACACTCAAACACAGAGAATACAGAGTGCCTGATGAATGGCATATTTCATCACATTCACCCCTTCTACAGATTTAGTCTGTTCGGGGGTTTGATAGTCCTCTGTGACCGACATTGCTGTTGTGGTGCCGCGGGTGTCGGCTGGGTGTCATCGGTGGCCTCCTGGGTCTCTGCCGGTGGCGCCGCCAGGGTTGTTGAAGGGGTAGTTGGTGGGGGCACCGTTGGTCGATGTTCTTCCGGGGGTGATGAAACGATAGTGGGTGGGTAAGAGTTGCTGTGATCGTTGTTGCTGTTGTTGTCGTGGTTGTTGTCATTACCGGCTGGGGCGACGTCTTTTATGGACACGGTGTCCTCCCTTCTGTCGGCGTGCCGGACATACGCGTATTGGGGGTTGGCGTGGAGTAGGTACACTGACTCCACGAGAGGGTCCATCTTGTGGCCCCTCACATGCCTTCGTACAAACACCAGACCTGGGGTGGAGAGCCATGACGGCATGGATACGCCTGAGGTGGATTTCCGTGGAAAGACAAACATTCGTTCATGAGGCGTGGCATTAGTGGCAGTACACAATAGCGACTGTATCGAATGGAGCACATCTGGGAGGACTTCCTGCCAGCGGGAGATAGGGAGGCCCTTGGTCCTTAGAGCTAGAGTGACTGCTTTCTATACTGTCCCGTTCTCTCGCTCCTCCTGGCCGTTACCCTGGGGGTTGTAGCTGGTGGTACGGCTCGTGGCGATCCCCCTGGACAGCATGTACTGGCGTAGCTCTTCACTCATGAAGGACGCCCCCCTATCCGTATGGATGTAGCTCGGCATACCGAACAGGCAGAACAGGCTGTTGAGGCACTTAATGACTGTGGCGCTGGTCATGTCTGGGCAGGGGAAGGCGAATGGGAAACGGGAGTATTCGTCCACAATGTTCAGGAAGTAAACACTGCGGTCGACTGACGGGAGGGGGCCCTTGAAATCTAAGCTGAGCTGCTCAAAGGGCCGTGTAGCTTTGATTAAGTGGGCTCTGTCTGGGTGTTAGAACCGAGGCTTGCATTCAGCGCAAGTGCGACAGTTCCTGGTCAGAGACCGAACTTACTCAATCGAGTAGGGTAAGTTGCGGGACTTTATGAAGTGGAACAGCCGTGTGACCCCTGGGTGGCAGAGGTCGTTGTGGATGGTCTGTAGCCGATCCCCGGTGGCGCTGGTACACATCCCTCGTGAGAGGGCGTCGGGGGATTCGTTAAGGGCCCCTGGCCGGTAAATGATGTCATACTCGAAGGTGGATGTAGCTCGGCATACCGAACAGGCAGAACAGGCTGTTGAGGCACCTGAGAATCTTATCATTTTTAATCTTCCCCTTCTGTTTATTATTAAACATAAATGCTACCGACCGCTGGTCGGTAAGTAGGGTGAAGCGTTTGCCGGCTAGGTAGTGGCGCCAGTGGCGCACTGCCTCCACGATGGCTTGGGCCTCCTTTTCCACGGAGGAGTGTCTGATCTCGGGCCCTTGGAGGGTCCTCGAGAAGAAAGCTATGGGCCGCCCCACCTGGTTGAGGGTGGCCGCCAAGGCAAAGTCAGACGCATCACTTTCCACTTGAAAGGGAGTGTTCTCGTCCACTGCCTGTAGCGTGGCCCACTCAATATCCCGCTTAATGCTTTTGAAGGTGGCATGGGCCTCAGCAGAGAGCGGAAAAGAGGATGCTTTCAAGAGGGGGCGGGCTTTGTTGGAGTAGTTGGGGACCCATTGGGCATAATAAGAAAATAACCCCAGGCACCTTTTCAGGGCTTTGGGAGTGTTGGGCAGGGGCAGCTCCCGTAGGGGGCGCAGTCGGTCGGGGTCCGGTCCGATTTCCCCATTCTCCACCACGCTGCCTAGTATGCAGAGGCGCGTGGTGTTGAAAATGCACTTGTCCTCGTTGTAAGTGAGGTTGCGTTTTTGTGCAGTTTTCAGGAACCTCTCGAGGTTCGAGTCGTGATCCTGCTGGTTGTGACCACAGATGGTGACGTTGTCGAGGTAGGGGAAGGTTGCCTGCAAGTGGTGGTCATCGACCATGCGGTCCATCTCCCTCTGGAAGACCGAGACCCCATTCGTCACCCCAAAGGGGACTCTGAGGAATTGGTAGAGGCGTCCGTTCGCCTCGAAGGCGGTGTACGGGCGGTCCTCTGGTCTGATAGGGAGCTGGTGGTACGCTGACTTGAGGTCGATGGTGGAGAACACCCGGTATTGGGCAATTTGGTTCACCATTTCTGATATGCGGGGTAGCGGGTAGGTGTCTAGTTGGGTGTATATGTTGATCGTTTGGCTATAGTCGATCACCATCCGTTTCTTCCCGCTACCCCTCACCACCACCACTTGGGCATGCCACGGGCTGTTGCTATGTTCAATAACGCGCTCCCTCAGCAGCCTGTCCACCTCCGTCACGATGAACTGCCTGTCCCCCCAGCTGTACCTCCTGCTTTTGGTCGCTATTGGCCGGCAGTTGGGAGTAAGGTTCGCGAATAGCGAAAGCGGCTTTACCTTCAGGGTAGCCAGACCGCACACTGTGAGGGGCGGCTGGGACCCACCGTAATTGAGCGTGATGCTTTGGTGGTGGCACTGGAAATCCAGGCCCAAGATCACGCTCGCACATAGACTCTTCATGATTAGTAATTTAAAATTATCGTATACAGTTCCGTTAACGGACAATTGTACCGCGCAGTAACCCATAATGGTCGATGTCTGGGTTTTATCAGCCATAGAGATGGTGCCCCGAGCAGGGACCACCATTAGAGAGAGTTGTGCTAGTTCAGGGTGGATAAAACTCTCCGTGCTTCCACTGTCAATTAAACATTTAACCCCGCACCCGTTTACCTCGATGTCCACCATTGATTTGGATAGCGGGTGCGGTCTGGTCTGGTCCACTTTGACCGATGCCACTGTAGGGCCCTGATCGAGACAAGATGGCGTCCACGCTGTCTGCTCACAAGATGGCGGACCCCACGAGGTCGGGCTGCTCCCACGGCGCACACGCAGCGGTGGCGGGTTTTCCAGCGGGGTTTCCTCTGCACACCTTCCTGAAGTGCCCCTTCTTACCGCACTTAAAGCAGGTGGTGCCTTTCACCGGGCACAGGTTTCTGGTGTGCTTCGGCTGCCCGCAGAAGTAGCAGTTGGTGCCCCGACACGTCGCGGCTGTCGTAGGGCTTCTGGGGGGAGAGCGGGGCCCCGACGGTGTCGGGCTGCCGGGCGGGGAAGATGCCTTCCAAGATGGCGGCGCCCTTGGTGCACACGTGGTGGCGTGGGCGGCGCGGGCTGAAGAGTAGGCGCCCAAGTTTCTCTGGGCCACAGCCTGTTTCAGGTCCAATCCCGTTTTTTCCAGTAGTCTCTGCCGGATGTAAGTGGAGCTGAGGCCTGTGATAAAGGCATCACGAACAAGCTCGTTAGTGTACACTGCGGCTTTTACATCTTGGCACTTGCAGTCTTTGCCAAGAGTTTTCAGGGTGACTAGGAACTCATCCAGCGATTCCCCAGGTCGCTGTGTGCGAGTAGCGAGCAGATGCCTAGCGTACACCTCGTTCATAGGCTGCTGGTAATGCACCTTTAGGATGTCGCATGCGGCCGGGTACGTGTCGGCGTCTTGGATGAGGGGGTAAACCCGGTGGCTTACCCAATTCCGCAGGATTCTGAGTTTCATACTTTCAGCATCCGTAGCGTCTGTGATGGCTGCGGAATTGTCCAGGAAGAATTCCATACACTTAAACCAGTGTCCGCATCGTGCCGATGCGTCCGAAGCATGCGGGTCCAAATCCAAACGTTCGGGTTTCAAGAGTTGATCCATTGCGTTGAAAATTGAGTTAATAAAATTGATGTGCCTCAATGAATCCGAGACTCAACGTTAACGGAGCAAAGCAAGGCTTTTATTAACTCAGAAAGTAATACACAGTGGAGAAGTGTCTCTCATCCAGAGTTCTGCTGTACTGCCTGTGAGACACGCTGGGGCCTGCTTAAGTAGGGGCCAGGAATGGGCGGAGCCCTACACACAATACAATACAGGTAAGGAAATGAAACTGAAACTAAAGTCCCCTGCTTGTCACAGTCACAGGCTCAATCAAACACAGAGAATACAGAGTGCCTGATGAATGGCATATTTCATCACACTTCATTCAATTAGATCCTGGATAATCTGTATCTCAGCTGCATTGGCCCGCCTTGGTTCCATATCCAGTTTCACCAGTTTGGAATGGTCTCATTTTTCGGTGCACCTGGTGCCGCTCCTGTCCTGCTCTTCTACACATCTCACTGAACCAGGTTTGGACCCTTGGCTTGAAGGTTATGGTAGAGTGATGGATCTGCCCGACCAGATTGTGGTTGAATACAATTCTGCTGCTGCTGATGGCCCAGAATTGCACAGAGAAACTATACGTGCTTTAAGAGATTTTATTTTATTCATCGTTAACCACAAACTTAATTAACTTATTCATGTTAATTCATTTTTAATGGGGAATATTTTACAAAATGTTTCCGACCCAAAGTGGTGGAACCGGAGACACTCAATGTTTTCAAGGGAAGACTGGATAGGCACTAAAAGGAAATAAACTTGCAGGGCTACGGGGAGAGAGCAGGAAATGAGACTGGCTGGGTTGCTCGACAGAGAGCCGGCACGGACTCAATGGTCCGAATGGCCCCCTTCTGTCCAGTTTTGACTCACTGATCTTGAGCCAATAACTTTCTTTTGCAGAATGAAATACATTAAAATGTGGTTACTGAGGGATAGTCGAAATACAGCGGATTATTTTGCTCTTGCATGTGCTGAACTTTTAACCCATATCTCATTTTACACATCGTATTTTAGGAGAATGCTTTCAAATGTTCATTGCTTGTGAGAGCAGGGATCTGGGGCAACTTCTGTTAAATTAAACAGGACCAGCTATTTCACAGAAAAAAAATATTCTCTGCCAATGTTTTCAGATTATAGACTGACCAATCTTTCTTAGTGGATGACTTGACATTTGCCCACATTCACCTCCATTAATCCCATTTCAGGGGAGATTTAAGAGAGTTGTTCAAAATTATGGGGGAAACAGTTTCCACTGGCAGGAGTGTCAGCAGGGCTATGGGGGAAGAGCAGCGGAGTGGGACTATTTGGATAGCTCTTTCAAAGGTACAACATCATTTGTTCATTTTAATCTGCGATTGAGAGAATTTTGTTAACCGAAGGTATTTAGGGATAATTCAAGTCAGTGAGAACCTTCATAATTGATTCAATCATCATTAATCAACCCACAACATTGTGTTGCTCACTGCAGGAATTAATAACAAGTTTACTGGGTGACAGACAAACTGCGATAATTATTATAGAATCATAGAATCAGACAGCACAGAAGGAGGTCATTCGGCCCATAGTGGCTGTGCCTCTTTGAAAGAGCGATCCAATTATTCCCACTGCCTACTCTTTTCCCAAAGCCCTGCAAGCGTTTCTTTTTCAATTTCCTTCCCCTTTGAAAGTTAATATTGAATCTGCTTCCACCACCATGTCAGGCAGAAACATATTGACATTAATATTATCCGAGGCCCATTTCACACAGTAATTTCCATGCTTTGCATGTCATGAACTTTTTCCCTTCTCATTTTACACACTTTATTTTAGCAGTTTGCTCTGCAAACCAAGAACCAGGTTCTCCTGAATTCCAAGGTGTGTAAGGAAATCTAGCTCACCTGTCAGTCACTGTCTCTGGCCCGCTTTCACCACCTGCTGCCGGCGGACTGCAGCAAATCCAATTACACACACCGAGACCCCACAATCATCACATCACAGGGAAATAAACTGGGAAACTGCTCAAAATACACAACAGGTCGAGCAGCTTCTGAACAACAATTCAACTTGCTGCGTATGGACAATATTCAGAACTGTGAACCAGGCCGTGTAAAAATAAAAACAGTGTCATAGAATCATAGATTCAACATTAACTTTCAAAAGGGAAATGTAGTTGAAAAAGAAACACTTGCAGGGCTATGGGGAAAGAGCAGGGCAGTGGGACTCATTGAATAGTTCTTTCAAAGAGCCGGCACAGGCACGATGGGGCTTAATGGGTTCCTTCTGTGCTGTCTGATTCTACAAAAATGTTACTAAAGTTTGACTCTCACCTGGAAAACATGTTAGCATTCCCTTCAGTGTGCAACAACAGGCAGTGGGTCGATTAAGAGAATTATTAAGTGTCTAACAGAGTTGGGTTATTTTATTAAACAGTTTTGTAAGAACCAATGGGTCGTGGCGATGAGAGCATCGAATCCTAATCACTGGACCACCAGGGAACACTTGTACAAACTGCAATATCTCGCAGATCCTTGCTCGCTTACTACCAGCAGATCAAAACCGTATTTTAGTTTTGGTCACCTTACCTGTTGAAGGATATACTTGCCTTAGATGGGGTGTGAGAAGGTTCACTAGACTGATTCCTGCAATGAGAGGGCTGTCCCATGAGGAGCGATTGAGTAGATTGGGCCTATACTCTCCGGAGTTTAGAAGAACGAGAGGTGATCTCAGTGAATCAGACAATCATACAGCTACTTATGCAACTCCCTTTTGAAAACCACGATTGAATCTGCCTCCAGCACCCTTTTCGGCAGTGCATTCCGGATCCTACGATCGATAGCTGTTAACCAAGTCTGACAGTGGCACAGTAATTAGTGAGGATAGGAGCAGAAAATTGCAAAGGGACATTGATTGAGTGGGAAAACTGGAGGCATCTGATTCAGAAGATTCGGGGGCGACTTGGAAATTCGACAGTTTAATGACTTTGAAAGGAACATTTTTGACTTGTGCAGTTTCGGTCAGAGAAATGGCAGTGAAAGGAAATAAATCCAGAATCTGGAATTCAGCATTTCACCTTCTCGCTGAACAGTTCTTTCTGGATGTTTAGCTAAGCAGAGGTTTCCGTAGTGTAGCGGTTTATCATGTTCACCGCACAGGCGAAAAGTCTCCGGCTCGATCCTGGGGGGAAACATTATGTTCTAGAAATGGTGCCCGGTTCAAACTGAAAATAAACCTTTCCTATTGCAATTTAATAAATATGAACAATGAAAGAAAACATATTGTAATTAAATAAGAATAAAATAAAATATTTCATAGAGGCTGTACATTATCTGATCCCGGACCATTCTTCACAGACTCAACCACAGCACAGATACTGACAGTGTTCCTCCCTCACTCCCATTTCCTGCCCTGATGGTGCAGAAAGCCCCTCTCAAAGCTGCACATTCGACTGGTTTCAGTGGATCCGCGGGAGATCTTTAAAGGATCCTGCAGCGTCGCCTCGGATAATAACCATAATAACCATAGATCGTCACCATATTTCACACACCGCATCAACCCCGCCCATTTCAGTCGAAGTCGTCTTAATTTCCACCAAGCAACCTCCCTAGCACTGAAAATTAACTTTTATAAGTGTGGAATCTCATTCCTTCAGATATAAATTGTCCTGCTTTTTGTAGACAGGACATACTTGGGCAATTTTCCACACAGGGAAAGAAACTCATCCCTGGGGGTTCACCTGGAGCAAGATCCAATATCATTCATCCCATCCTGGAGCGGAACCGGGGGCATTTCGGGCGTAAGGCGAGCGTGATAATTGCTACAGTCCCAAAACCTCTGCTCAGTTTGTCAGCCGCAAGTCAGAAGGATGTGTTAAGGGAGAAGGTGACCCGCTGACTCACCTCTCTGCACTGATTGAGATTGTGTCGCTTCTGCGTCAAACAACATCACTTCTGATCCACACGAAAAGCTCTCAATCCTTCTCCTCCGCTCGCTTTCTATTCAAGTAATTGGACAATGAATCAATATTAAGTTTCCCTCGGGGTTTTGCTGGTGGATTTACTGATAAACCGGGGAATTGAGAGGAAACTGGAGCACAGGCAGGGTCCTTGCGACAGACCAGTCCGGCTAGCCCAGTCGGTGCAGTGTAGGATACTTCATCCCCACGGTGGGGAGTTTGCGTTTTAAATTTTTGGGCTGATTTTAAAGGCGATTCCCAGCTCGGTCAATGAGTGTTTCATATAAATGCGATGCAACAAAATAAGAAAATCTCTCCTTGATTCCGGAATCTTCTCTCTCTCCAGCCGCCCGCTGCTAAAGATTGAACTGACTTTAATTTCACCTTGGCTCGGGGTCAGTGCGGCTCAGTGGGACTTCGGCCCGCCTCTCCCTTCACAACCCAAGTATGTCCTGTCTACAAAAAGCAGGACAAATCCTACCCGGCCAATTACCGTCCCATCAGTCTACTCTCAATCGTCAGCAAAGTGATGGAAGGTGCCGTCGACAGTGCTATCAAGCAGCACTTACTCAGCAATAACCTACTAACCGATGCCCAGTTTGGGTTCCGCCAGGGCCACTCAGCTCCTGACCTCATTACAGCCTTGGTCCAAACATGGACAAAAGAGCTGAACTCAAGTGGTGAGGTGAGAGTGACTGCCTTGACATCAAGGCAGCATTTGATCGAGTGTGGCATCAAGGAGCCCTAGCAAAACTGAAGTCAATGGGAATCAACGGGAAAACTCTCCATTGGTTGGAATCATACCTAGCACAAAGGAAGTTGGCCGTGGTTGTTGGAGGTCATTCATCTCAATTACATGACATCACTGCAGGAGTTCCTCAGGGCAGTGTCCTAGGCCCATCCATAGAAACATAGAAACATATAAGATAGGAGCAGGAGTAGGCCATTCGGCCCTTCGAGCCTGCTCCGCCATTCAATGAGATCATGGCTGATCATTCAAATTCAGTACCCTGTCCCTGCCTTCTCCCCATATCCCTTGATCCCTTTAGCCTTAAGAGATATATCCAACTATTTTTTGAATATATTTAATGAACTGGCCTCCACCGCCCTCTGTGGCAGAGAATTCCACAGATTCACCACTCTCTGGGTGAAGAAATTCCTCCTCATTTCAGTCCTAAATGGCTTACCCCTTATGCTTAGACTATGACCCCTGGTTCTGGACTCCCCGGCCATCATAAATATCCTTCCTGCATCTAGTCTGTCCAGGCCTGACAGAATTTTATAGGTTTCGATGAGATCCCCTCTCAATCTTCTAAACTGCAGTGAGTATAATCCCAATCGACACAATCTCTCCTCATACGTCATTCCTGCCATCCCAGGTATCAGCCTGGTGAATCTTCGCTGCACTCCTTCCATGGCAAGAATGTCCTTCCTCAGGTAAGGCGACCAAAACTGCACACAATACTCAAGGTGTCGTCTCACCAAGGCCCTGTACAACTGTAGCAAGACATGCTTGTTCCTGTACTCGAACCCTCTTGCTACAAAGGCCAACATACCATTTGCCTTCTTAAACGCCTGCTGCACCTGCATGCTTACCTTCAGCGACTGGTGCACAAGAACACCCAGGTCTCTGTGCACTTCCCCTTCTCCCAATCTATTGCCATTCAAATAATAATCTGCCTTCCTGTTTTTGCCTCCAAAGTGGATAACCTCACATTTATCCACATTATAGTGCATTTGCAATGTTTCTGCCCAATCACCCAATCTGCCCAAATCGTACTGGAGTTTCACGACATCCTCCTCACAGCTTACCCTCCCACCCAGCTTTGTGTCATCTGCAAATTTGGAGATATTACATCCAATTCCCTCGTCCAGATCATTAATATATATTGTGAACAGCTGGGGTCCTCGGACCGATCCTTGCGGTACCCCACTAGTCACTGCCTGCCACTCGGAAAACGACCCATTTATTCCAACTCTTTGCTTTCTGTCCGCCAACCAGTTCTCTATCCAAGTCAATACCTTGACCCCAATCCCATGTGCCTTAATTTTGTACGCTAATCTCTTATGTGGGACCTTATCGAAAGCCTTCTGAAAGTCCAAATACACCACATCCACTGGTTCTCCCTTATCTATTTTACCAGTTACATCCTCAAAAATTTCCAGTAGATTAGTCAAGCATGATTTACCTTTTGGAAATCCATGTTGACTTTGTCCGATCCTGTCACTGCTTTCCAAGTGCTCTGCTATTACATCTTTTATAATAGATTCCAGCATTTTCCCCACTACCGATGTCAGTCTTACCGGTCTATAATTCCCCGCTTTTTCTCTACCACCTTTTTTGAATAGCTGGGTAAAATTAGCTACCCTCCAATCCATCGGTACTGTTCCAGAGTCTATCGATTTCTGGAAGATGATCAGCAATGCATCTACAATTTCTAGGGCCACTTCCTTAAGTACCCTGGGATGTAGATTATCAGACCCTGGGGATTTATCGGCCTTCAGTCCCATCAATTTTCCAAACACCATTTCCCTACAAATACTGATTTCTTTCAGTTCCACCCTTTCATCAGGCCCTATGTTCCCTGGCATCTCTGGGAGGTTATTTGTGTCCTCCTTTGTGAAGACAGAACCAAAGTATGAATTTAGTTGGTCTGCCATTTCTTTGTTTCCCATTATACATTCCCATGATTCTGACTGTTAGGGACCTATGCTTGACTTCACCAATCTTTTTCTCTTCACATATCTATAACAGCTTTTACAGTCAGTTTTTATGTTCCCTGATAGCTTACTCTCATATTCTATTTTCCCTTTCTTAATTAATCCCTTTGTCCTCCTTTGTTGAATCCTAAACTTCTCCCAATCCTCAGGATTACTGCTTTTTCTGGCCAATTTATATGTCGTCTCCTTGGATCTTATGCTATCCCTAATGTCCCTTGTTAGCCACGGTTGAGTCACCTTTTTTGTTTTATTTTTATGCCAAACTGGGATGAGCAAATTCTGTAGCTCATCCATTCGGTCTTTAAATGTTTGCCATTGCCTACCCACCGTCAACCCTTTGAGTGCCATTCCCCAATTAATCCTACCCAACTCGCTCCTCAGACCATCGTAGTTTCTTTTATTTAAATTGAGGATGCTGAGGATGTTGTGGATAGCACATTCAGTGAGTTGGTCACACCGCAGGTAAAGGCTAGCTCAGACAGTAAATGGGTGACCAAAAGGCAGGGTAAAGGCAGGAAGGTAGTGCAGGAGTCACCTGCGGTCATCTCCCTCCAAAACAGGTTTACCGTTTTGGGTACTGTTGGGGGAGATTACTTATCAGGGGAAGGCACCAGCAGCCAGGTTCAGGGCACCATGACTGGCTCTGCTGCACAGAAGGGCGGGAAAAAGAGGGATAGGGCTATAGTGATAGGGGATTCAATTGTAAGGGGGATAGATAGGAGTTTCTGTGGCCGAGACCGAGACTCCAAGATGGTATGTTGCCTCCCTGGTGCAAGGGTCAAGGATGTCTCGGAGCGGTGCAGAGCATTCTGAAGGGGGAGGGGGATCAGCCAGTTGTCGTGGTACATGTAGGTACCAACGATGTAGGTAAAAAGAGGGAGGAGGTCCTACAAGCTGAATTTAGGGAGTTAGGAGCTAAATTGAAAAGTAGGACCTCAAAGGTAGTAATCTCTGGATTGCTACCAGTGCCACGAGCAAATAAGTTTAGAGAGAGTAAGATAGATAAGCTAAATACGTGGCTTGAGCAGTGGTGCAAGGGAGAGGGATTTAAATTCTTGAGGCATTGGAACCAGTTCTTGGGGAGGAGTGACCTGTACCAAGGGGACGGTCTACACCTGAACTGTGAGGGAGCCGATGTCCTCGGGGTAATATTTTCTAGGTCGGTTCGGGAGGATTTAAACTAATTTGGCAGGGGGATGGGAACCTAGGTAGTGGAAAAGAGGGAAGTCATATGAAGTCAGAAATAGATGGTAGAAAGGTGAGAAGCAATAAGCAAAGGAGCGAAACACAAAGGGCCAAACTAATTCATAATGAAAGTGTGAAAAAAGCAAGCCTGAAGGCTTTGTATCTTAATGCTAGAAGCATTAGGAACAAGGTGGATGAATTAGCTGTGGAAATAGAGGTAAACAAGTATGATTTGATTGGGATTACAGAAACGTGGCTGCAGGGTGGGCAAGGCTGGGAACTTAACATCCAGGGATATACAATATTTAGGAAGGATCGGCAAAAAGGTAGGGGAGGTGGGGTAGCATTGCTGGTAAAGGAGGGGATTAATGCAATGGAAAGGAAGGATATTAACTCGGATGAAACGGAATCTGTATGGGTAGAAATGAGAAATAGCAAGGGGAGGAAAACGTTAGTGGGTGTGATATATAGGCCTCCAAATAGTAATATGGAGGTGAGGGAAGGCATAAAAAGGGAAATTAGAGAAGCGTGCGATAAGAGCACAGCTGTCATCATGGGTGACTTTAATTTACATATTGATTGGACTACCCAAATTAGTAAAAATTTTGAGGAGGAGGAATTCCTGGAATGTTTTCGGGACGGTTATCTGGACCAATATGTCGAGGAGCCGACTCGAGATCAGGCCATTTTAGACTGGGTATTGTGCAATGAGAAGGGACTTATCAGCAATCTTCTTGTACGAGGCCCCTTGGGTCAGAGCGATCATAATATGATCGAGCTCTCAGTCGAGTTGGAGAGTGAGGAAATTGAATCAGAGACTAAGGTCCAGAACTTAAATAAAGGGAATTACAAGGGTATGAGACGGGAATTGGGTAAGATTGATTGGGTGGTGTTTCTGGGGGGTTTGTCAGTGGAGAGACAATGGCAAGCATTCAAAGATAGAATGGAAGAATTCCAGAACATGTTTATACCGGTTTGGCATAAAAATAAACCTAAAAAGGTGACTCAACCGTGGATAACGAGGGAAATTAGGGACAGCATAAAATCAAAAAAAAGGGCATATCAACTGGCAAAAAAAAGCACCAGACCGGAAGATTGGGGGCAGTACAGGATACAGCAAAAGAGGACAAAGGGATTAATCAGGAAGGGGAAAATAGAATACGAAAGTAAACTTGCAGCAAACATAAAGACAGACTGCAAAAGCTTTTATCGGTATATCAGGAGGAAAAGACTGGTAAAATCCCAAGTCGGTCCCTTGCAGTCCGATTCGGGAGAATATATAATGGAGAATAAGGAAATGGCAGACCAATTAAACTCATACTTTGGTTCTGTATTCACAAAGGAGGACACAAATAACCTCCCAGGAATATCGGCAAAAATAGGGACTAATGAGAGGGAGGAGCTGACAGAAATTAGTATCTCTAGGGATATGGTGTTGGGTAAGTTGAGGGGACTGAAGGCCGACAAATCCCCGGGGCCTGATAAACTACATCCTAGGGTACTTAAGGAGGTGGCCCTGGAGATAGCAGATGCTCTAAGGATCATCTTCCGGAACTCCATTGACTCGGGAACAGTACCCGTGGATTGGAGGGTAGCTAATGTTACCCCAATATTTAAAAAGGGGGGTAGAGAGAAAGCAGGGAATTATAGACCAGTAAGCCTTACATCGGTTGTGGGCAAAATGCTAGAGTCCATTATTAAGGATAAAATAGCGGAGCACTTGACAAATGGGGAAAGGATCGGACAGAGTCAACATGGATTTACAAAGGGTAAATCGTGTTTGACTAATCTGCTGGAATTTTTTGAGGAAGTAACTGGTAAAATAGATGGGGGAGAGCCAGTGGATGTGGTGTACCTTGACTTCCAGAAAGCCTTCGATAAGGTTCCACACAAAAGATTATCATGCAAAATTAAGGCTCATGAAATTGGGGGCAAAGTATTAACGTGGATAGAGAACTGGCTGGCGGATAGAAAACAGAGAGTTGGAATAAACGGCTCGTTTTCGGAGTGGCAGGCAGTGACCAGCGGGGTGCCGCAAGGATCTGTCCTGGGACCCCAGCTGTTCACAATATATATAAATGATCTGGATCAGGGAATTGGATGCAATATTTCCAAATTCGCTGACGACACTAAACTAGGAGGAGGGGTGAGCTCTGATGAGGATGTCAGGAGGCTACAGTGCGATTTGGACAGGTTGGGGGAATGGGCGGATACGTGGCAGATGCACTATAATGTGGATAAATGCGAGGTTATCCACTTTGGGGGTAAAAACAGGAGGGTAGATTATTATCTAAATGGCAATAGATTGGGAGATGGGGAAGTGCAGAGGGACCTGGGTGTTCTTGTGCACCAGTCACTGAAGGAGAGCATGCAGGTGCAACAGGCGATTAAGAAGGCAAATGGTATGTTGGCCTTCATATCAAGGGGGTTCGAGTATAGGAATAGGGATACCTTACTACAGCTGTACAAGGTGCTGGTGAGACCGCATCTGGAGTATTGTGTACAGTTTTGGTCGCCCCATCTGCGGAACGATGTTCTTGCCATGGAAAGAGTGCAACGGCGATTCACCAGGCTGATACCTGGAATGGCGGGAATGACCTACGAAGAGAGATTAAATAGTTTGGGCTTGTACTCACTGGAGTTTAGAAGATTGAGAGGGGATCTCATCGAAACATATAAAATTATGGCAGGCCTGGACAGGCTGAATTCAGAGAGAATGTTTCCAATGGCCGGGGAGCACAGAACCAGGGGCCACAGTCTAAAAATAGCGGGCAAATCATTTAAAACAGAGATGAGGAAGAATTTCTTCACTCAAAGAGTGGTGAGCCTGTGGAATTCCCTGCCACAGAGGGCTGTGAAGGCTAATTCAATAAATATTTTCAAGAGAGAATTGGATATATTTCTGAAGGCTAAGGGGATTAACGGTTACGGAGAAAAGGCGGGGACGGGGTACTGAACTGGTAAGATCAGCCATGATCTCATTGAATGGCGGAGCAGGCTCAAAGGGCCGAATGGCCTACTCCTGTTCCTATCTCTATGTTACTATGTTAGTCTCTGAGTCAATTACTTCATTCTCCATCTTAATGAAGAATTTGATCATATTATGATCGCTCAGACCCAAGGGGCCTCGTACAACAAGATTGCTAATTAATCCTTTCTCGTTTCATAATACCCAGTCTAAGATGACCTGATCTCTGGTTGGTTCCTCGACATATTGGTCCATGAAACCATCCCGTAAACACTCCAGGAATTCCTCCTCCACAGTATTGTCACTAATTTGGTAGGCCCAATCTATATGTAGATTAAAGTCACCCATGATGACTGCAGTGCCCTGATTGCACGCTTCTTTAATTTCCCTTTTAATGCCATCCCCAACCTCTGCCTTACTGTTGGGAGGTCTATATACCACTCCCACTAATGTTTTTTTCCCCTTAGTTTTTCTCAATTATACCCATACAGATTCCACATCATCAGAGCTAATGTCCTTCATTACAATTGTATTAATCCCTTCTTTAACCAGTAATGCTACCCCACCTCCCTTTCCTTTTTGCCTATCTTTCCTGAATATCGAATACCCCTGGATGTTGAGTTCCCAGTCTTGGCCATCCTTGACCCACGTTTCCGTAATCCCAACCAAATCATATTTGTTTACCTCTATTTGCGCAGCCATTTCATCCACCTTATTACAAATGCTCCTCGCATTTCAGCTGTTTTACCAATGACCTTCCCTCCATCATAAGGTCAGAAGTGGGGATGTTTGCTGAAATTGCACACTGTTCAGCACCATTCGAGACTCGTCAGACACTGACGCAGTCCGTGTCCATATGCAGCAAGACCTGGACAACATTCAGACTTGGGCTGACAAGTGGCAAGTAACATTCACACCACACAAGTGCCAGGCAATGACCATCTCCAACAAGCGAGACTCTAACCATCTCCCCTTGACATTCAATGGCATTACCATCGCTGAATCCCCCACTATCAACATCCTGGGGGTTACCATTGATCAGGAACTGAACTGGACCAGCCATATAAATACTGTGGCGACAAGAGCAGGCCAGAGGCTACGAATTCTGCAGCGAGTGTCTCACCTCCTGACTCCCCAAAGCCTTTCCACCATCTACAAGGCACAAGTCAGGAGTGTGATGGAATACTCTCCACTTGCCTGGATGAGTGGAGCTCCAACAACACTCAAGAAGCTCGACACCATTCAGGATAAAGCAGTCCGCTTGATTGGCACTCCATCCACTACCTTCAACATTCACTCCCTCCATCACCAGCACACTGTGGCTGCAGTGTGTACCATCTACAAGATGCACTGCAGCATCTCACCAAAGCTCCTTCAACAGCACCTTCCAAACCCGTGACCTCTACCACTTAGAAGGACAAGGGCAGCAGACGCATGGGAAGATCACGACCTACAAGTTCCCCTCCAAGCCACACACCATCCTGACTTGGACCTGTTTCGCCGTTCCTTCGCTGTCGCTGGGCCAAAATCCTGGAACTCCCTTCCTAACAGCATTGTGGGTGTACCATATGGACTGCAGCAGTTCAAGAAGGCGGCTCACCACCATCTTCTCAAGGGCAATTAGGGATGGGCACTAAATGCAGGCCTAGCCAGCGACGTCCACATCCCATCAAACTCAGAAAGACAAATAAATAGAAAGATGTGTTTCTCAGCCCTGGTGGCAAAGGTGCAATGGATGTTAATCCAAATAAATCCCCCGTGAGATTCAGTTTGCATCGGCTTCCTTATAAAGTTTGTATTTGAAATGTGTGAGAAAAGCGTAAAATTATGAAAATATTCCGATGGCCCATACAGGGATCGGACCTGCGACCTTGGCGTTATTAGCACCACGCTCTCACCAACTGAGCTTACCGGCCACAATGCGCTCGGGGGCAGGCTCGAACCCAGGCTGGGAAATTGTCGTTCAGGCTTAGACTGGCTGACCAATTTACTGCACAAACTTTGAACACACCACAGCGCTTAAACATTGTTCCTATATACAACTGGGCAGTGTGTAAATCGAAAGTAACTGTAAAAGAGCTCTTTAATCTAACAAACCTCATTCTAAAAATGATTATCGCACCACCGCTGAACAGCCCCTCCCTCAGTCCCAGAATAAAAACAGTCGGCGAGACCCCGACTAGATTCGAACCTGCAGCGAGCGGTTGGAGCAGGATCTAACGAGTAAAATGTGGTTTTTAATTGCATTTCCTTTGGGAGACGCCCGTGCGAGAATGGAAAATCTCCCCTGATTCGCTCCTCTTGTAGTGAAGGAGGTGACTATGATTAAAACCTGCCAAAACACGGGATCGAAACAGGGACCTTTAAAACGCTCTCCCAACTGAGCTATTTCGGCTTCACAGCAAATTAAATATTCTGTCATTCTTTCGGAGGATTTTCTAACCCCGGGAGGAATTGCCCCTCTCGCTCATTCCTCACTTCGGGCAATGTGACCCGACCAGCTCTCGGAGCTCAGGTTGTGTTAATGTAAAGCTGGAGTGTTGATAAAGATACAAAGCTGACACAGCACGGGGGACCTCACCGTGTTGTACACAGCGTGAAATGCACTGAAATGTTCAAATAAAGTTACAGAGCAGAACACATGTGTAAAATTCCTTGTTCTTTTCTCCGCACTGATGGGTTGTGAAGGGAGAGACGGCCGAAGTCTCACTGAGCCGCTCTGATCACGAGACAAGGTGAAATTATATCAATTTCAATCTTCAGCAGCGACATGCTGGAGAGAGATCAGAGTCCTGAATCAAGAGTAATGTTCGGAAACTAATGTTGAATCTCATTTATATCAAACTCTCCTTGAATTCTCTGCTGGGGGATTCAGAGGTGGGGATCGCCTGTGAAATCAGCTGAAAACATTGAAATGACAACCTCAGTCCCTCCGACAATGAAAGTTACATTTTTTAATTTGCACAAGTAAACAGAGTCTGGACAGTTGCTATCTTGCTCTCTGTGACCTGAGGTTTTATCTCGGTAATCTCTGGCTTTAGTATATGCTGTAATCAATTTTTCAGCCAGTCTCTGTGGCGCAATTGGTTAGCGCATTTGGCTGTTAACCGAATTGGTTGTTGGTTCGAGCCCCCCACAAAGGCGGTGCATCAAGTTTTTCAAAATGTGTATTTTGGCTGCAAGATCGTGGGTTAAACTGTAGCACTGGGTACAATGTCGGTGAGTATGAGATCATCCACTGGGATCCAAGAAAGCCATTCCATAACATTTTCTTAATGGTGACAGACTAATCGGAACATGAGGAGGCCATGCAGCCCCTCAGCCCTGTTCCTTCACTCAATTAGATCCTGGATAATCTGTATCTGAGCTGCATTGGCCCGCCTTGGTTCCATATCCAGTTTCACCAGTTCGGAATGGTCTCATTTCTAGGTGCGGCTGGTGCCGCTCCTGGCCTGCTCTTCTACACATCTCACTGAGCCAGGTTTGGTCCCATGGTTTGAGGGTAATGGTGGAGTGATATGCCCGACGAGATTGTGGTTGAATACAATTATGCTGCTGCTGATGGCCCAGAATTGCACAGAGCAAATATACGTGTTTTAAGAGATTTTATTTTATTCATATTTAACCACAAAACTAATTAACTTTTTCATGTTAATTCATTTTTAATGGGGAATATTTTACAAAATGTTTCTGCCCCAACCTGGTGGAACCGGAGACACTCAATGTTTTCAAGGGGTGACTGGATAGGCACTAGAGGGAAATAAACTTGCAGGGCTACGGGGAGAGAGCGGGGAATGGGACTGACTGGGTTGCTCGACAGAGAGCCGGCACGGACTCGATGGGCCGAATGGCCTCCTTCTGTCCTGTTTTGACTCGCTGATCTTGAGCCAAGCTGAAATGATGTCAAGTTAAATCTTCAGCAGCAGGTATGGTGCTGAGCCCCACATAGAACTGAAAATGCCCAGGCTCCATGCCCGGCCTGTTGTCTCTCAGTTTCTCACTCAGTGGGCTACTGAGCAATACAGGAAGGGCTCAGGCCTAATGAATATCTTAATGCTCAGGTTAAGTTATCACTGCCCAGGCACTCTCTGATTCCAGTCTTGCACACGTTGCTAAGTTTCAAATGTTGCATTTTTCTCACTGGCAATAAATTGATTGATAGCCGTGCTCTGATCAGTTAAGTTTGTTAGGGAGATGTAGTGGGAAAGAAGATACATGGAAGACTATTGATAACTGTGACTGTTCTGACACTGTGAGCTGCAGTTAAATGTAGGCAACATGTAAAGTGTCTTGTTCCAAATGTTGATAGAAAGGTCTAGTCATTTTCTGATGGCTTTGAAACAGCAGGCATTGTGCAGCAGGCAAGGAAGTGTATTTTGTGAAAATCAGATTACTTCCACGCCAGGCAAACTTTTGGTACAAAATGACATTTTTCAGGTGAGAATACAAAAGACGTGTTCAGGAAACCACAGCACCAGTTGCGGGTAGGCATCCACTTGAAATCTATTTCCGTCTGTGCTTTTCTAAGAGAGAGAGAGAAAAACCTTGAGTATTGTGTGCCATTTTGGTCGCCTTATCTGAGGAAGGATGTTCTTGCCATGGAGAGTGCAGCAACGATTCACCAGACAGATACCTGGGATGGCAGGAAAGACGTATGAGGAGAGATTGGGTTGATTAGGCTTATATTCGCTAGAGTTAAGAAGAATGAGGGGATCTCACTGAAACTTATAAAATTTTAACAGGACTAGACAAACTAGATGCAGGAAGCATGTTCCCGATGGCGGGGGATTCCAGAGCCAGTGGTCATAGACTAAGCATAGTGGGTAAGCCAATTAGGACTGAGATGAGGAGGAATTTCTTCACCCAGAGAGTGGTGAACCTGTGGAATTCTCTGCCACACGGGGCAGTTGAGGCACATTCATTAAATATATTCAAGAAGGAGTTGGATATATTTCTTGAGGCTAAAGGGATCAAGGTATATGGGGAGAAAGCAGCGACAGGGTACTGAATTTGGATGATCAGCCATGATCTCATTAAATGACAGAGCGGGCTCGAGGGGCCGAATGGTCTACTCGTGCTCCGATCTTCTTTGTTTCAGAGAGAAGCTGTCGTGGAATTGAATACTCACCGCTATACTATCAAGGATGTGGTAGAGGAAGTAGTTATGCAGTGTTTGTGACAAATGATCAAACACACACAGACACAGACATGTGTCTCTTTGTGTGTGTATGTCTCAGATATCCATCTGAGTTTCATTGATTTACGGAGGCTTGCATTACATTGGAAGGCCATTCGGCCCATCGTGCCTGTGCTGTCTCTTTGAAAGAGAAGTCGTGCTTAGTCCCAAACCCCAGCGATTTGTGCGTAACCCTGTTAATCTCATTTGCTCTGTCCCTCTCTCCCTCCTCCGTGCCCCACACAAAAGGGAGAGGGAAACTATGCTAATGAGGAAATGTTGCAGGAAATTGTTATACATTTCTTCATATGCCAGTACATCTTTTAAAATTCATTTAGTTATTTTTTTCTGTTCAAAAAGGAGCATTTTAAGGTGATGTCCAACGGTTTATAATGGGGGATGTTAAAAATCATCTGCCCTGTCGGGGAATTGAACCATCGGTCTCACGCATGACATCTTTCATAACTATATTAACATATACAGAATCTGTCAGAGTAACAGTCCAGCTGTGAATAGAGTGAGAAAGAGACGGACATAGAAAGAGCAATAGACAGAGCGAGAGACAGATAGAGACAAAGAGAGAGCAACAGACACATAGAGCGAGAGCCTCGGTTTGAAGTCTCAGAGTGGTCCCAGGAATGAGAGACTTCAGTTATGTGGAGAGACTGGAGAAGCTGGGATTCTTTTCCTCAGACGGTTAAGAGGAAGTTTAATAGAGGTTTTCAAAATTTCAAGGGGTTTTGATAGAGTAAATAAGGAGACACTGTTTCCAGTGGCAGGAGGGTTGGTAACCAGAGGACACCAATTGAGGATAACCGTCAAAAGGACCAGAGGGGAGATGAGGAGAATTTTTTTACGCTGTGAGTTATTCTGATTGGGAATGCACTGCCTGAATGGGTGGTGGAAGCAGATTCAATAGTAACTTTCAAAAGGGGAATATTGATAAGGAGAAATTTGGAGGGCTGTGAGGAAAGAGCAGGTGAGTGGGACTAATTGGAGAGCTCTTTCAATGTAACAGTGCAGACTTGATGGGCCGAATGGCCTCCTTCTGTGCCGTATCAATCTATGATTCTATGGTCTATGTCTCTCTCCACCCTGGTGTCAAAGGTGCAATGGATGTTCATCCAAATAATTCCCCCGTGAGATACGGTTTGGATTTGTTCCCTTATAAATTTTATATTTCAAATGTTATGAAACACCATAAAATGATGAAAATATTCTGATGGCCCATGCGGTGATCAAACCGTTGCTGAAGAGTTCATTAGAGTCTTTTCTCAAAATCAACAATATTACCGTCTCCACCATTATACTTTGTCTCGGCCTGGTCTCATCCTTAACTTCAGCTTGCCCACTTACCCCTCTGCTAAGCCTCGGTTCTGAGCAAATCACACAGCTGCCTTGATGGCAATCGGTTCACAAATCTCTGCTTCTTTTTCGCACTGCTCATAGCAGCTTGTATTGCTGTCCTGCCAGGTAAAATGTGTATAATCTTCGCAAGGCACTGCTGCACGAAAGAAAAACAATTGTTAACTTTTTTCGAGAGTACGAAGTGCAATGCGTTCATTTCAAGAAGCACTGCTTTCAATTTCAAATGTTTTGCCAGCCGAATGCAGATTGCAAAGAAAATGTTGAGCAATCTGCTGTGCAGTCAAACGAAGCACTGGACAACACACATCTTTCTGCCCTGCTTATTTGGAACTGGGAATGAGAGGTTAAGTCTATCATCTGATGTCGATAACAATAAATCAACCAGCACTGATTCAGGCAGCAAACGGTCCAGTAATCGTGGTTGGTATGCAGATGCCAAGCTCGTATGTCCCAAATTTCCAGCAGCTGGGACAAGAACTTAGGTTCCACCGAGATTTGAACTCGTATCGCTGAATTCAGAGTCCAGAGTGCTCACCATTACAACATGGAACCTTTGCTGAAGAATTCATTAGATTCTTTTCTCAAAATCAACAACCTTACCGTCTCCACCATTATACTTTGTCTCGGCCTGGTCAGATCCTTAACTTCAGCTTGCCCACTTGCCCCTCTGCTAAGCCTCGGGTCTGAGCAAATCACACAGCTGCCTTGATGGCTATCGGTTCACAAATCTCTGCTTCTTTTTCACACTGTTCACAGCAGCTTGTATTGCAGTCCCGCCAGGTAAAATGAGTATAATCTTTGCAAGGCACTGCTGCACGAAAGAAAAGCTATTGTTAACTTTTTTCGAGAACACGAAACGCAATGCCTACATTTCAAGAAGCACTGCTTTCAATTTCAACAATTATGCCAGCCGAATGCAGCTTGCAAAGAAAATGTTGAGCAATCTGCTTTGCAGTCAAACGACGCACTGGACAACACACATCTTTCTGCCCCGCTTATTTGGAAGTGGGAATGAGAGGGTAAGCCTATCATCTGATGTCGAGAACAATAAATCAACCATCATTGATTCAGGCAGCAAACGGTCCAGTAACCGTGGTTGGTATGCAGATGCTAAGCTCGTATGTCCCAAATTTCCAGCAGCTGGGACAACAATAAATCAACCATCATTGATTCAGGCAGCATACGGTCCAGTAACCGTGGTTGGTATGCAGATGCCAAGCTTGTACTGTAAGTGTTGGGGGCTTCTTTAAACTGGTTTAAAGTTAATTTCCTGGTCTTGCAGCCTTTGCCTGCCATCAGACCAATTCCAATAAAACCAATTTTAAAACAGCGGTTCCGAATCGCTAACCCTCCTTTAGTTCTGAGTGGAGGAACTGTTAATGAATGATATTAAAATGGAACATGTCGTTTGGATGAGAGAAAAAAATCAAGTTTTATTAACTAAATAAACTACAATCCAAAGAATAAACTATACCACACGAACACATTAATTACATTAAAACTATATAACAGGGGGGTTGCAGACGGCGAAAACAAGGGATAAGATAACTACAATGTTATTTAAACAAGCTTAGCAATTACCCTCAAATCAGCACCCCAAACTCCTGCTAGGTTACCTTGTTGAGGAGTCAGAACACCCTGCTCAGCTTTGGTCCAGCGAAGTAAGAGAGAGAGATAGCTTCTCAGCCGCTATCTTTATACCTGGTGAGGCCCCTGCTGTTCTGCCTTGCAAGGGCTGTGAGAAAAATTCCCCACCCAAAGGGTCCAATACACAAGAGAAAGCTGTGATTGGCTAACTCAAAGTGGTTAGACTGGGTTAATGTGTCTTCCGGAGCTCCCTGGGCTGAAACAAAAGAATGCAACAGCCCTATTGTCCAGTGCTGGGTGATTTAAAACCCATTCAATTGTTAAACATTTCCCATTCAAGGTACAAAAGTCTCTTTTGCAGTTCAGATGTATCCACTCGATATACAAACAAATGCTAATAGCATTCAATTGCGTTGTAAACAAAGCATTGTCCTTTATCTTCAGCCATGTGGTGACCGCCAATTTTATCCCTGGAAATTTATAAGCACAACGCCCAGGGATTCTTTAATCAAAAAAAATTGATCTTCAGAACTGTAAATTATTGCGAATTCTGACAGTATGTCCCAAATTTCCAGCAGCTGGGACAACAAAAATACAGGCTTCATCGATATTTGAACTCAGATCGCTGGATTCAGAGGCCAGCGTGCTCACCATTACACCATGGAACCGTTGCTGAACCAGTCATTAGATTATTTTCTCAAAATCAACAACATTACCATCTCCACCATTGTACTTTGTCTCGGCCTGGTCTCATCCTTAACTTCAGCTTGCCCACTTGCCCCTCTGCTGAGCCTCGGTTCTGAGCAAATCACACAGCTGCCTTGATGGATATCTGTTCACAAATCTCTGCTTCTTTTTCACACTGCTCAGAGCAGATTGTATTGCAGTCCTGCCAGGTAAAATGTGTGTAATCTTTGCAAGGCAATGCTGCACGAAAGAAAAGCAATTGTTAACTTTTTTCGTGAATACGAAGGGCAATGCCTACGTTTCAAGAAGCACTGCTTTCAATTTCAACAATGAAGACAGCCGAATGCAGCTTGCAAAGAAAATGTTGAGCAATCTGCTGTTCAGTCAAACGAAGCACTGGACAACACACATCTTTCTGCCCTGCTTATTTGGAACTGAGAATGAGAGGTTGAGCCTATCATCTGATGTCGAGTACAATAAATCAACCGCCATTGATTCAGGCAGCAAACGGTCCAGTAACCGTGGTTGGTATGCAGATGCCACCTTGTATGTCCCAAATTTCCAGCAGCTGGGACAACAAGAATTCAGGTTCCACCGAGATTTGCACTCAGATCACTGGATTCAGAGCCCAGAGTGCTCACCATTGCACCATGGAACGGTTGCTGAAGAATTAATTTGATTCTTTTCTCAAAATCAACAACATTACGGTCTCCACCATTATACTTTGTCTCGGCCTGGTCTCATCCTTAACTTCAGCTTGCCCACTTGCCCCTCTGCTAAGCCTCGGTTCTGAGCGAATCACACAGCTGCCTTGATGGCTATCGGTTCACAAATCTCTGCTTCTTTTTCACACTGCTCATGGCAGCTTGTATTGCAGTCCTGCCAGGTAAAATGTGTATAATCTTTGCAAGGCACTGCTGCACGAAAGAAAAGCAATTGTTAACTTTTGTCGAGAATACGAAGTGCAATACCTACGTTTCAAGAAGCACTGCTTTCAATTTCAACAATTATGCCAGCCGAATGCAGCTTGCAAAGAAAATGTTGAGCAATCTGCTGTGCAGTCAAACGAAGCACTGGACAACACCCATCTTTCTGCCCCGCTTACTTGGAACTGGGAATGAGAGGTTGAGCCTATCATCTGATGTCGAGAACAATAAATCAACCGTCATTGTGTAAGAATTCGCAATAATTTACAGTTCTGAAGATCAATTTTTTTGATTAAAGAATCCCTGGGCGTTGTGCATTTAAATTTCCAGGGATAAAAATGGCTGTCACCACATGGCCGAAGTCAAAGGACAATGCTTTTTTTACAAAGCAATTGAATGCTATTAGCATTTGTTTGTATATCGAGTGGATACATCTAAACTGCAGAAGAGACTTTTGTATCTTGAATTGGAAACATTTAACAATTGAATGGGTCTAAATCACTTAGCATTCTGGACAATAGGGCTGTTGCATTCTCTTTTGTTTCAGCCCAGGGAGCTCCGGAAGACACTTTAACCCAGTCTAACCACTTTGAGTTAGCCAATCACATCTTTCTCTTGTGTATTGGACTCTTTGGGCGGGGAATTTTGCACACAGCCCTTGCAGGGCAGAACAGCAGGACCTGACCAGGTATAAAGATAGCTGCTGAGAAGCTATCTCTCTCTCTTACTTCGCTGGACCACAGGTGAGCAGTGTTGCTGACTCCTCAACAAGGCAACCTAGCAGGAGTTAAGGGGTGGTGATTTAAGGGCATTGCTAAGATCGTTTAAATAACATTGTAGCCATCGTATCCCTTGTTTTCGCCATCTGCAACCCCCTGTTATATAGTTTTACTGTAATTACTGTGTTCGTGTGGTATAGTTTGATATTTTGATTATAGTTTCTTTTAGTTAATAAAACTTGATTTTTTTCTCTCATCCAAACTCCGTGTCTGTTTTAATATCAATAATTATAAGCCCTGCAGTCAGAACTGGAAGGTGGGGTAGCGATTCGAAACCGCTGTTTTAAAATTGGTTTTATTGGAGTTGGTTGAGTGCAGGCATAGGCTGCAAGACCAGGAAAATTACTTTAATCCAGTTTAAAGAAGCCCCAACCCTTACAATGGTGACCACGGGCAGGACTGCAGGCCGTTTTTGATATGATGAGTGGTCTGGATCTAGAGAAAGCATCAGTTATTGTCTTTCTTGCTTTCAGTCTGTGGGCAGCCCTACGGAAGGTAGTGGCAGTGTGTAAGCTGACCTATCGGGGTATAGGTGGCTGGGCTAGGAAGGGTGAGATGGGAGAGCAGGAGGAGTTTAAAGAGGCCAAGAATCGGGAGTCCCAGTTTGAGACATGCCAGGCATTTATAGAGCGCCTGGAGCAGGAAGTCACTGAGGCCAGGGAAAGTGAGATGAGACAGCGGAAATAGAATGCCCGCCTCATCTCAGAAGTAAAAGAGCAGGAGGAAAGGTTTAGGGAAGTAAGGACAGCTTATAAGCTGGCCTGCGCCCAAAGGTTTAGTGAAACCATCCCACAGGCAGCATCCATAACGGAGCTGGATAGGGATTTAGAGATCCCAAGCCTGCAGCCCACAGCTCCGAGTTCTGAGGAGCCCTGGCAGCGAGGAGGGGTGGACAATGGGGTGGTAGGAGAATACCAGCAGGTCCCGCTAGGCAGGCGGGGACCAGGACCAGTGTACCCCCTCCAACAATGGAGGTGCGGTCCACCTGTGAGGAGTGAGCCTGAGAATAGGAATCCTCAGCCCACAGCAAGTTCGAGTTCACAGGCAAGCACTGTGGCTTGTGTGGGGGGAGGAGCCATTCATGTTCAGAGGAAGCTGTTTAAGCCAGGGAACAGGGAAGGAGAGTTCTGGGACCCCTGTAGAGCAGGTCCAGTGGCAGAAATCCGGGACAAGGGAGGCACACAGGGGATAGTTTTGGCCCCAGAAAAAAAGCAGGTCCAAAATTTCCCAGTTAAAGCCACCTGGGTGAGGAAACATGAGTTTGCTGTCCATGCAAGTTCAAGTTCACCGCCTGTAAAGACAGGCACTGTGGCCTGTTTAAAGGGTCCAGCTTCCCAGCCCGCTTCTAGAGTGGTCCCCCCCATGAAGTGGGACCCTGCGGGGGCAGGGATAGCAATCCCTCTTGCAGGAGACATAGGGAGGGAGCTGACACCAGGTTTTAAACATGGGGAGGAAACTTTCCAGCCACCAGCAGCGGGTGGTGAGAGTATATCTGCCCCCAGCGCAGGAGTAGGCAGGGAAGAGCAGACAAACCCAGAGAGAGATTTGCACCGGCAGGCTGCCAGGTAGATTATACAGTGCGGGCTATTTGGACATGGGGGAGAAGGTTCCCAGCCAGCTGGGGCTGTGACCCAAGCTCAGGGTCCGCCAGCCAATGTTTCCCCCAGAGAGACACCCCTCAGAAGGTCTCAGCGGGTGCCCCAGCCTAAGAAAGCATGGTCACGCACTTTACAGTGGAGTAGGGTGGTCTCCCGAGCCAGGGAGTAGCCAGAGAACAGAGGCCCACACTCAACAGCCATAAGCTGCGAAGGACCAGAGACAGGAGGCAGTCCAGTTTCGCTGCAGCCAGCAGCAATCTGTGACAGTGCCAGAGATTAGTCTGGCCGTTCGGAGATGGGCGGCATCTGTATTATAGCTATGTGTGTGTATATACCGTGCTTTTCAGGTGTATTTTAAGTTTTGTTGATTTAACTAGTTTTAAGTTAAAGTGCAAAGAGTTTAAGTTTACATGTGTGCCAAATGTTTGTATTTTTGGTTCGAGGTCGAGGGACCCGACCATGTCTCCAGCTAAGGCAGTAGTCAGTGAGACCTGGCTGCATGTCCCTTTTAAGTTTTTGCAGGAGATGGGAAAATAAAGCAGCCATGTTCGCCCAGCCCAAGCTGGACATCGAATGAAGATACGGAATGTTGGGGATCATCCAGGAGACCCCGCAGCGATCTTCAGGAAAAACCGGACAGAGTCCGGAGGAATATACCTACTCCCCCTACGGGGAGGAGTTGGCCCCAGCTGGGTGGGGCACGGCCCCCAACCCAGTACTATCCTGACCGAAGTTCACTTGCGGGAGACCTCGCTGTTGAGGAGTCATGATGCGGAAGCGTGGGCACCTGGTGATAGCGACGCGTTCCTCGGTGGTGGGTGGTGATGGCCCGGTAAAGATCGTACAGAGGAGGGGGAGACCCAAGAATCACGTGGGTGCGGTCGGGAGAGGGAGGAACTCACCCGGGGGCCCACAGGCAAAGAGGATAAGTGTGGCTGGGAAGGATTAGTGGGTGGCCGGATCAGTGTGGGGCCAGGGAGAGCCGCCACACAGCCACCCATCATTTTCTGCAGCCAGTGGAGGGAAGATGGGAGGGGGAGGGACTGGGAGTCACGAGATCCCATACACCCCGGTCTCGGACTGTGCCAAGTTAATTTTAAACGTGAGGAGTACCCCACCTCCACAAAGGGACAAGGGAACGGTTCGGGGCTCGTGGAGCAGGCTGGTCGGTAAATCCATTCTGCCTGTTTTAAAGTTTAAGACGATCAAAGCGGGGTGGAAGGCACTTTTACTGCCCGAGTGAGAGGAGCAATGCCCACTCGAATCTCGTGACCCATCATCGGCACGTGATGATCGGGCTTCATTTAAGCATGTTGTTTAATGATTTTTTTGTATTTTGTGTTGCAGCCCCAAGTTGAGCAGAGGCGTAGGCTCCTCTCCGTGCTTGGGACCAGTTTGTGACAACTCCAAGTTGAGCAGAGGCGTAGGACCCTCTCCGTGCTTGGGATCATTTTGATTACATTGCATAACTAAGATTGCAACATTTTGTAATAACTTATGATGAAAAAAAGTGACTGTAAGTTTGGTTTACACTGTATAATTTTACAAGCGTGTAGGGGTATGAGACCCCTTATTGAGAACTGAAGTATCTGTAAGATGCCCACCGTACCATAGTTTTTTTCTTGAATTTAAGGGGAATAGACGGGACGGGGAACAGTGGCAGATAGCTATTAGGTAAATACAGGGGATGGTTGTTTGTGAGGGGTCAGAAATTACTGCTCATTTCTTCAAGAGGATACTACAAGCAAGCTGGAAGTATCCAAGGGCGGACTGTAAGAATTTGCAATAATTTACAGTTCTCAAGATCAATTTTTTTGATTAAAGAATCCCTGGGCGTTTTGCTTTTAAATTTCCAGGAATGAAAATGGCTGTCACTACATGGCCGAAGACAAAGGACAATGCTTTGTTCACAAAGCAATTGAATGCTATTAGCATTTGTTTGTATATCGAGTGGATACATCTAAACTGCAGGAGAGACTTTTGTACCTTGAATGAGAAACGTTGAACAATTGAATGGGTCTAAATCACTTAGCATTCTGGTCAATAGGGCTGTTGCATTCTCTTTTGTTTCAGCCCAGGGAGCTCCAGAAGACACATTAACCCAGTCTAACCACTTTGAGTTAGCCAATCACAGCTTTCTCTTGTGTATTGGACTCTTTGGGCGGGGAATTTTGCACACAGCCCTTGCATGGCAGTACAGCAGTACCTGACCAGGTATAAAGATAGCTGCTGACAAGCTATCTGGCCTCTTATTTCGCTGGATCACAGGTGAGCAGAGTTTCTGACTCCTCAACAAGGCAACCTAGCAGGAGTTAAGTGGTGGTGATTTAAGGGAATTGCTAAGATTGTTTAAATAACATTGTAGCCAACGTATCCCTCGTTTTCGCCGTCTGCCACCCCCTGTTATATAGTTTTATTTACTGTAATTACTGTGTTCGTGTGGTATAGTTTGATATTTTGATTGTAGATCTTTTAGTTAATAAAACTTGATTTTTTTCTCTGATCCAAACTACGTGTCTGTTTTAATATCAATAATTATAAGCCCTGCAGTCAGAACTGGAAGGTGGGGTAGCGATTCGAAACCGCTGTTTTAAAATTGGTTTTATTGGAATTGGTCTAGGAGCAGGCAAAGGCTGCAAGACCAGGAAAATTACTTTAAACCAGTATAAAGATGCCCCAACCCTTACAATTGATTCTGGCAGCAAACCGTCCAGTAACCGTGGTTGGTATGCAGATGCCAAGCTTGTATGTCCCAAATTTCCAGCAGCTGGGACAACAAGAATTCAGGTTCCACGGAGATTTAAACTCGGATCGCTGGATTTAATGTCCAGAGTGCTCACCATTACACCATGGAACTGTTGCTGAAGAGTTCATTAGATTTTTTTCTCAAAATTAACAACATTACCGTCTCCACCATTATACTTTGTCTCGGCCTGGTCTCATCCTTAATTCAGCTTGCCCACTTGCCCCTCTGCTAAGCCTCGGTTCTGAGCAAATCACACAGCTGCCTTGATGGCTATCGGTTCACAAATCTCTGCTTCTTTTTCACACTGCTCACAGCAGCTTGTATTGCAGTCCTGCTAGGTAAAATGTGTACAATCTTTGCAAGTTACTTGTGATGTATGTGCCTTTAAGAGCCCCCTGTGTACTGTAATGCCGGTAATGGCCACTCGGGCTATATAAGCCTGTATATTGTCTTGTATCTGTTAGTTCACCTCCAGACTTTGTTCAGTAACCACCTGTGAAACCAAATACTGGCTTCCGTGTCTCCATTAACACACGGATACAACAGTGGTGACGAATTGGAAACGGACTTACCTGCAGTTCGGCAGCACCTCAAGGAGATCGAATCCTCAGACGAAAGTCGAAGAAAGGCAAGAAAGAAAAAAAAAAAAATCTCTGGTTTCACCAGCTAGCCGAGCTGGTGGCAGGTACTGCAATAATCCTTCCTGGGCGGCGGGCTGGGGCTCCATCGGCTGGCTCTGCAGCGGGGCCGAGCAGCGAATGCGGAGGCAAACAGAGAGAGAGGAGGGGAGCACTCGGGAGACGGCCGGCGCTGCAAAGCAGGTCGGTGTTCGGACCAAGCAGAGGGAGGGAAATGTCCCAGAGAGTCTGGCGGGAACGAGTCTCCACCTGTAAATAAAAAGCGCGGAAAACAGCGTTGTCAGCAGCAGCAGCGGCGGGAAAGCGCGGGAAGCGCCATTTTTTTTCTGCAGGGAAGAAAGGAAAGGGCGGGAGGCGCCATTTTTTTTTCAGGATGCCTAAGGCTGGCAATATTAATGCTATCGATAACGATACAGAGGATTGGACCACATATGTGGAAAGAGTGGAGGTATATTGCACAGCAAATGGTATAGAAGATGATAAAAAGGCATCAGTACTTCTAAATCTAATGGGCGCAAGGACATACGGGCGGTTACGATCCTTAGTCACTCCAGCCAAACCAAAGGACAAGAATTTTAAGGACATTGTTGATACCCTACAGGAGCACTTAAACCCAACACCGCTGCTGATAGCGGAACGATTCAAATTCTTCAAGAGGAATCAGCACAAGAATCAAAGTAACGCTGATTACCTCACCGAATTAGGGAAGCTATCAAAGCGCTGCCAATTCGGGGCAGGACTGGTAGATTCTCTTCGAGACAAATTCGTCTGCAGTCTCCTAAGTGAAGGAACACAGAAAAGGCTACTTTCTGAAAAAGATTTGACACTGGAAAAGGCTTTCAGTATGGCTGTATCATACGAAGCAGCCGCAAGAGGAGCTGCAGAGATACAGCAAAAGCCACAGGACTTCGGCACCCATGAAATGACACAGGGTTTTGAGAGATGTTATCGCTGCGGCAGATCCACCCATGACCAGAGGGACTGCTGGTTCAAGGACAAAGCATGCAGGCAATGCGGAAGGATTGGACACATTGCACGTGTATGTCGATCTGGACACAAAAAAAATCCACGGACAGGAAAAAAGTCAATAAGGAAAAGTAAAGAAAGGTACAAATGATGACGGACAGTAGCTCCGAAGACCAGAAGAGCGATAGCAACTCCGGAAACAAGAGACTAATCTGTATCAAATTACATAATGTAATTGCCAAAGAAGATTACCAGACGATTTGGGTTACCCTCACGATAGCGGGGTCCCCAGTTAAAATGGAGCTAGATACAGGATCAGCTCTGACCATCATAAGTCGACGGGATTACGAGCGGCTATTTCCGCATATACCGTTGAAAGACACATCCATTATCTTGATAACATTTACGGGGTAGAAAGTATACCCCAAAGGGAAAATAAGGGTGCCTGTTGTATACAACGGCAAGGAAATACAGAAGTTGTATTTATACGTTCTGCAAGATGGTGATCCACCGCTGTTGGGACGTGAATGGATCAGGAAGATATGTTTAGACTGGCACTCCATTCAGGCACTGACGGTGACCAGTAAGAAAAAAAATGACGATGATGTCATACCTGAACGATTAAAAGACATCTTGGCCAACGCCAAGGAAGTGTTTCCACAGATACTAGGAACCTTGAAAGGCATCACCACCTCAATAAAAGTGGAAGATGCGGCAATTCCCAAGTTTTTTAAGGCAAGGCCGGTGCCATACGCAATTCGGCCAGCAGTCGAGGCAGAGCTGGAGAATTTGGAAAAGGCAGGCGTATTATCCAAGATAGATTGGAGCGAGTGGGCAACACCCATCGTCCCGGTCATGAAGAAAACGTTGAATAATGATAAATCTGAACAACAGAGAAAAATTCGCATCTGTGGGGACTTCAAGGTGACTGTAAACCCGGTCCTTCACATGGTACAGTATCCTCTTCCGAGGATAGAAGATATTTTTGCCTCACTATCCGGAGGGAAACGTTTTACCAAAATTGACTTGGCACAGGCATATCTACAGATGGAGGTTGAAGAGGTCTCTAAAAAGAATCTCAAGATAAATACACACAAAGGCCTGTACCAGTACAATCGACTGGTTTTCGGAGTAGCATCAGCTCCAGCTATCTGGCAAACAGATATGGAGCAAGTCATCCAAGAGATTCCAGGGGCTCAATGCTACCTAGACGACATCCTTGTAACAGGAGAAAACGACAACGAGCACCTTGCCAATTTGGAGCAGGTGCTCACTAGGCTGAGAGAACGGGGCCTACGAGCAAATCACCCCAAGTGCGAATTTTTCCAGAAACAAATATCATATTGTGGCCACATAATTAACGAGGAAGGGTTGCATAAGTCACCTGAAAAAATTGAAGCTGTCATAAAAGCCCCAGCACCTGAAAATGTCTCACAATTAAGGTCGTTCCTGGGATTGATAAATTACTATCATATATTTTTACCGAACTTGTCAACTCTTCTGCACCCTCTTAACGAACTGCTACATACGGGAGTAATTTGGAAATGGAGCGAAGACTGGAAACGTGCCTTCCATAAATGCAAAGGCTTGATCACGTCCAAGGAAGTTTTGGCTCATTACAACCCATCACTGCCAATCAGACTGGCGTGCGATGCATCCCCTTATGGCGTAGGAGCGGTATTATCGCATAGATTCCCTGATGGCTCGGAGCGGCCGATAGCTTTTGCGTCACGCTCATTGAACTCAGCTGAGTGTAACTATGCCCAGATCGACAGGGAAGCACTCAGCCTGGTACGGGGAGTGAAGAAATTCAACCATTACCTACACAGACACAAATTTACCTTGTTGACTGATCATCAACCCCTCATCTCCATATTCAACCCTAAAAAGGGTGTTACCATTATGACAGTGCAAAGGCTACAGAGGTGGTCCCTTTTCCTAGGGGCACACCAATATGACATAGAATACAAAGGATCAAAACAGCATGGGAATGCTGACGGTTTATCGCGCCTACCATTGCCAATGGTAGAAGAGGCACCTACAGTAGACCCAGTGGAGATGTTCCACTCAACCATAGTGGAATGTCTACCAGTAACAAATTCTGCCATTGAAAAGGAAACGAGAAATGACCCGACTCTCTCACGAGTCTACGATTTAACGGTGAAGGGATGGCCAGCACATGGCGAACCACTGTTGCCAGCATTCTCGCAAAGAAGAGAACAGCTGTCAGTGTGCCGAGGAACCTTGATGTGTGGATCCAGCGTGGTGATTCCACCCAAACTCCAGGATAAAGTGCTAAAGGAGCTTCACGAGGGGCATCGGGGTGGAGTGAAAATGAAGAACCAAGCCAAAGCGTTTGTGTGGTGGCCAGGTATCGATAGAGACATCGAAGAAGTGACCAAGAGCTGCCTAGGATGCAAGAAGGTCCAAAACGCCCCACCCCAAGTCCCTCTACATCCATGGGAGAGGCCCTCATCTCCATGGCCAAGGGTACACATCGACTTTGCTGGTCTATTTATGGGCTCAATGTTCTTAATCACGGTTGATGCACACTCCAAATGGCCGGAGGTAATAAAGATGTCCTCCACCACCACGGAAAAAACCATCACAGTATTAAGGACCATATTTGCCAGGAATGGGCTGCCTGAACAGATCTGTTCTGATAATGGACCGCAATTTGTGTCCGAAGAATTCAGGAATTTCTTAAAAAACAATGGGGTTAAGCATTACACGTCCGCCCCATACCATCCCGCCACCAATGGATTGGCTGAAAGGTTTGTCCAGACCTTCAAGAAGGCCATAAAGGCCATGGGTAATGAAGACATAAAACTTCAGCATAAGGTAGATAACTTCTTGTTTGCATACAGGAATGCAACACATGTGGTTACAAACCAAACTCCCACTCTGATGTTCTTCAATAGAAGCCTAAGATGCCGGCTGGATTTGATCAAGCCAAACATCAGAAGCGACGTGGAGAACGGACAATTTCAAGGCATGAATGAAAGGCCAACTAGAACCTTCCAGATAGGTCAACAATTTTTGGCCCGGGAGTACCGTACCGAGAAATGGCAGCCTGGAACTATTTGCACATGACTAGGACCACTGAAGTATACCGTGGACATTGGAGAAAGCATAATAAGGCGCCATGCTGACCAGAACCTAGAGTCATCCGAAAAGGGACAACCTACACCACAACTCTATACGCCTAATGATGAAGCAGAGATACCCATAGTATCTACCTCCGATCCGGTGATACTGGAACCAGATGAACCTGACACTGGCATTCATGCCAAATCAGCCTTGCCAAAAGAACCTACTACACCACCAGAAACTACTACACCACCGAGGCTTTATCCGGACCGAGTCAGGAAGCCTCCAGAGAGGCTGACTTATAATTGATTAACTGCAGCAAATGTGTAGATTATTGTTCTTGTAACATATTAATTAATGATTTCTTAAAATATTATGTACTGGTTGTCTAAAAGGGGAGGAATTGTGGTGTATGTGCCTTTAAGTGCCCCCTGTGTACTGTAATGCTGGTAATGGCCACTCGGGCTATATAAGCCTGTATATTGTCTTGTATCTGTTAGTTCACCTCCAGACTTTGCTCAGTAAACACCTGTGAAACCAACTCCTGCCTTCTGTGTCTCCATTAACACACGGATACAACAGCACTGCTGCACGAAAGAAAAGCAATTGTTAACTATTTTCGAGAATACGAAGTGCAATGCCTACGTTTCAAGAAGCACTGCTTTCAATTTCAACAATTATGCCAGCCGAATGCAGCTTGCAAAGAAAATGTTGGGCAATCTGCTGTGCAGTCAAACGAAGCACTGGACAACACACATCTTTCTGCCCTGCTTATTTGGAACTTGGAATGAGAGGTTGAGCCTATCATCTGATGTCAAGAACAATAAAGCAACCGTCATTGATTCAGGCAGCAAACAGTCCAGTAACCGTGGTTGGTATGCAGATGCCACCTTGTACGTCCCAAATTTCCAGCAGCTGGGACAACAAGAATTCAGGTTATACCGAGATTTGAACTCGGATTACTGGATTCAAAGCACAGAGTGCTCACCATTACACCATGGAACCGTTGTTGGAAGATTCCTTAGATTCTTTTCTCAAAATCAACAACATTACCGTCTCCACCATTATACTTTGTCTCGGCCTGGTCTCATCCTTAACTTCAGGTTGCCCACTTACCCCTCTGCTAAGCCTCGGTTCTGAGCAAATCACACAGCTTCCTTGATGGCTATCGGTTCACAAATCTCAGCTTCTTTTTCACACTGCTCGGAGCAGATGGTATTGCAGTCCTGCCAGGTAAAATGTGTATAATCTTTGCAAGGCAATGCTGCACGAAAGAAAAGCAATTGTTAACTTTTTCGAGAATTCGAAGCGCAATGCCTACGTTTCAAGAAGCACTGCTTTCAATTTCAACAATTATGCAAGCCGAATGCAGCTTGCAAAGAAAATGTTGAGCAATCTGCTGTGCTGTCAAACGAAGCACTGGACAACACACATCTTTCTGCCCTGCTTATTTGGAACTGGGAATGAGAGATTGAACCTATCATCTGATGTCGAGAACAATAAATCAACCGCCATTGATTCAGGCAGCAAACGGTCCACTAACCGTCGTTGGTATGCAGATGCCACGTTGTATGTCCCAAATTTCCAGCAGCTGGGACAAAAAGAATTCAGGTTCCACCGAGATTTGAACTCGGATCGCTGGTTTCAAATTCCAGAGTGCTCACCATTACACCATGGAACCGCTGCTGCAGAGTTCATTAGATTCTTTTCTCAAAATCAACAACATTACCGTCTCCACCATTATACTTTGTCCCAGCCTGGGCGCATCCTTATCTTCAGCTTGCCCACTTGCCCCTCTGCTAAGCCTCGGTTCTGAACAATTCACACAGCTGCCTTGATGGCTATCGGTTCACAAATCTCTGCTTCTTTTTCACACAGCTCAGAGCAGATTGTATTGCAGTCCTGCCAGGTAAAATGTGTATAATCTTTGCAAGGCAATGCTGCATGAAAGAAAAGCAATTGTTAACTTTTTTCGAGAATTCGAAGTGCAACGCCTACGTTTCAAGAAGCAGTGCTTTAAATTTCAACAATATGCCAGCCGAATGCAGCTTGCAAAGTAAATGTTGAGCAATCTGCTGTGCAGTCAAACGGAGCACTGGACAACACACATCTTTCTGCCCCGCTTATTTGGAACTGGGAATGAGAGGTTGAGCTTATTATCTGATGTCGAGAACAATAAATCAACCGGCATTGATTCAGGCAGCAAACAGTCCCGTAACCGTGGTTGGTATGCAGATGCCAAAGCTTGTATGTCCCAAATTTCCAGCAGCTGGGACAACAAGAATTCAAGTTCCACCAAGATTTGATCTTGGATCGTTGGTTTCACAGTCCAGTTTGCTCACCATTACACCATGGAACCGTTGTTGATTCATTCTTTCTCAAAATCAACAACATTACCGTCTCCACCATTATACTTTGCCTCGGCCTGGTCTCATCCTTAACTTCAGCTTGCCCACTTGCCCCTCTGCTAAGCCTCGGTTCTGTGCAAATCACACAGCTGCCTTGATGGCTATCGGTTCTCAAATCTCTGCTTCTTTTCACACTGCTCATATCATCTTGTATTGCAGTCCTGCCAGGTAAAATGTGTATAATCTTTGCAAGGCACTGCTGCACGAAGGAAAAGCAATTGTTAAATTCTTTCGAGAATATATCTAGCAACCGTAATTGTAATTGTAATTAGTTGTTATTTAGTTGTTAAATGAATGTTATGTACTGTTTATCTAAAAGGGGAGGAATTGTTGTGTATGTACCTTTAAGGGAAAAACTGGTCTCAGACTGCAGAACCGGCAGTGACCACCCCTGTATAAAAGGCCCTAGCAGGCTTCTGTAGTTTCAGTTTCCATGTTGTCTCCATTCAGTAACGACTTGTTATAATCAACTCCTGCAGTCCGTGTCTCAATTATACACAGACATAATAATCACAGGCACGGCTATCAATCAATTCATTGCCAGTATCAAAAATGCAATATTTGAAGGTTAGCAACGTGTGCAAGACTGGAATCAGAGACTCCGTGGCCCGTGCTAACTTGAGCATTAAGATGTTCATTAGCCCTTCCTGTATTGCTCAGTAGCCCACCTTGTGAGGAACTACGAACCACGGGCATTTTCAGTTCTGTGTGGGGCTCAGCACCGTACCTGCAGCTGAAGATTGAACTTGATTTGGCTCGTGATCAGTGCGGCTCAGTGAGACTTCGGCCAGACTCTCCCTTCACAACCCATCAGCGTGGAGAAAAGAACAGGGAATTTTACTCATGTTGAACATAGAAACATAGAAGATAGGAGCAGGAAAAGGACATTCGGCCTTTCGAGCCTGCTCCGCCATTCAATGAGATCATGGCTGATCATCCAAATTCAGTACCCTGTCCCTGCCTTCTCCCCATATCCCTTGATCCCTTTAGCCTCAAGAAATATATCCAACTCTTTCTTGAATATATTTAATGAACTGGCCTCCTCCGCCCTCTGTGGCAGAGTATTCCACAGGTTCACCACTCTCTGGGTGAAGAAATTCCTCCTCATTTCAGTCCTAAATGGCTTACCCCGTATCCTTAGACTGTAACCCCTGGTTCTGGACTCCCTGGCCATCAGAAACATCCTTTCTGCATCTAGTCTGTCCAGACCTGACAGAATTTTATAGGTTTCGATGAGATCCCCTCTCAATCTTCTAAACTCCAGTGAGTATAAGCCCAATTGACACAATCTCTCCTCGTACGTCATTCCTGCCATCCCTGGTGAATCTTTGCTGCACTCCCTCCATGACTCCCTACATGTGCTCGGTAAATTTATTTGGACATTTCATTGCATTTCACGCTGTGTCCAACACGGCGAGGTCCCCCGTGCTGTGTCAGCTTTGTATTTTTATCAACACTCCAGCTTTACATCAACACAACCTGAGCTCCGAGATCTGGTCTGGTCATATTGCCCGAAGTGAGGAATGAGCGACAGGGGCAATGCCACCCGGGGTTAGAAAATGCTCCAAAAGTATGACAGAAAGCTATCTTTGAAGTGAAGCCGAAATAGCACAGTTGGGAGAACGTTAGACTAAAGATGTAAAGGTCCCGGGTTTCGGCAGGTTTTAGTTACTTTTTTCTCCTTCACTACAAGAGGAGCGAATCAGCAGAGATTTTACACGCCTGATGCCGCGTTTCCCAAACGAATGGGAGTGAAACCACATCGGACATGCTGGATCCAGCTCCAAGCGTCCGGTGCAGGTTTGAATCCGGTCGGGGTCTCGCCGTCTGCTTTTATGCCGGGACAGCTTTTGAGGGAGTGGCTGTGGTGCGATAATAAATTTTAGAATGAGGTTTGTTAGACCATAGAGCTCTCTTTCTGTTACTTTCGATTTACACACTGCCCAGTTGTATATACGAACAGTAAACAATGTTTAAGCGATGTGGTGTGTTCAAAGTTTGTGCCGTAACTCGGTCACCCAGTGTGAGCCTGAAAGACAATTTCCCAGCCTGGGTTCGAGCCTGCCCAAAGGAAACATTGTGGCTGTTTAGCTCAGTTGGTGAGAGCATGGTGCTAATAACGCCAAGGCCGCAGGTTCGATCCCCGTACGGGCCATCGGAATATTTTTATAATTTTACTCTTTTCCCGCACATTTAAAATACAAACTTTATAAGGAAGCCAATGCACACAGAATCTCACAGGGAATTTATTTGGATTAACATCCATTGCACCTTTGCCACCGGGGCTGAGAGACACATCTTTCTGGTTGTTTTTCTTTCTGGGTTTGCTGTTGAAAGTTGAACAGGCGGCCTGTTCCCGATAATGGTCACAAGCAGGTAAGAGACAGACAGAGCGGCTCTGACCCCGCGAGATGGGCAAAAGGCTTCAGTTCAGGACAAATGCATCAATGAATTGTTTGCCCAGCACTGAGAGAGAAAACATCTAGAGAAAAACACAGGAGGAAATCGATTTCAAGTGGATGCCTACCCGCACTTGGTGCCGTGCTTTCAGGAACACGTCTTTTGTGTTCTCATCTACAAAGTGTCATTTGTGCGAACATTTTGCCTGGCGCGAAAGGATCTGAATTGCAAAGGAGCAGGCAGGAAACACTGCATTGCTGTGCTTGCTGGCAGGCAACCTGCTGCAGCTTCCATGGTGGTCTAGTGGTTAGGATTTGATACTTTCACTGCTGTGGCCCGGGTTTGATTCCCACTCAGGAAACAGTGCATTTGGGGCTGTTTGAATTGCTACCATACAACGCACTCTTACAGAGCAATGCTCGCCCCTGATTCAACTTTCTCAAAGTCAGCAGGAATTGGTTTCTGTCAACTTTTAGACTGGCTGACTTTAAATGTTGCCAACATTTAACTGCAGCTCACAGTTTCAGGGCAGTCAAGGTTTTTATCAGTCTTCCGTGTATCTTCTTATGTACTGCATCTCCCTAACAAACTTACCTTATCACAGGCACGGCTATCAATCAATTCATTGCCAGTATGAAAAATGCACTATTTGAAACTTAGCAACGTGTGCAAGACTGGAATCAGAGAGTCCGTGGCCCGTGATAACTTGAGCATTAAGATGTTCATTAGCCCTTCCTGTATTGCTCAGTAGCCCACTGTGTGAGGAACTAAGAACCACGGGCATTTTCAGTTCTGTGTGGGGCTCAGCACCCTACCTGCTGCTAAAGATTGAACTTGATTTGGCTCGTGATCAGTGCGGCTCAGCGGGACTTCGGCCCGTCTCTCCCTTCACAACCCATCAGTGTGGAGAAAAGAACAGGGAATATTACACATGTGTTGTGCTCTGTAGCTTTATTTGAACATGTCATTGCATTCCACGCTTTGTCCAACACGGTGAGGTCCCCCGTGCTGTATCAGCTTTGTATCTTTATCAACACTCCAGCTTTACATTAACACAACCTGAGCTCCGAGATCTGGTCTGGTCACATTGCCCGAAGTGAGGAATGAGCGAGAGGGGCAATGCCGCCCCGGGTTAGAGAATGCTCCAAAAGAACGACAGAATACTGCATTTGATGTGATCCGGAAATAGCTCAGTTGGGCGAGCGTTAGACTGAAGATCTAAAGATCCCAGGTTTCGGCAAGTTGTAGTTACTTTTTGTGTCCTTCACTACAAGACGAGCAAATCAGGAGAGATTTTATGCGCCTGATGCCACGCTTCCCAAAGGAATGGGAGTGAAACCACATCGGACATGCTGGATGCGGCTCCGACCATCCGCTGCAGGTTCGAATCCAATCGGGGTCCTGCCGTCTGCTTTTATACCGGGTCAGAGTTTGAGGGAGGGGCTGTGGTGCGATAATACATTTTAGGATGAGGTTTGTTAGACCATAGAGCTCTCTTTCTATTACTTTCGATTTTCACACTGCCCAGTTGTATATACGAACAGCTAACAATGTTTAAGCGATGTGGTGTGTTCAATGTTTGTGCCGTAACTCGGTCACCCAGTGTAAGCCTAAAAGACAATCTTCCAGCCTGGCTTCAAGCCTGACCAACCAGAGCATTGCGGTCGGTTAGCTCAGCTGGTGAGAGCGTGGTGATACTAAAGGCAAAGTCGCAGGTTCCATCCCCGTGCGGACTATCTGAAATTTTTTATAATTTTACGCTTTTCCCGCACCTTTAAAATACAAACATTATAAGGAAGCCAATGCACACAAATTCTCACGGGGGATTTATTTGGATTAACATCCATTGCACCTTTGCCACCGGGGCTGGAGACTTGCTGCAGCTTCCCTGGTGGTCTAGTGGTTAGGATTCGGCGCTCTCACTGCTGCAGCCCGGGTTCAATTCCTGGTCAGAGAACAGTGTGTTTTGGGGCTGTTTGAATTGCCACCATACAAAGCACACTTACAGAATTAATGCTCTCCCCTGATTCAGCTTTCCACACCACTCTTCATACAGCGATACAAAATGAATTTCCTTGACTTCTGTAAAATGCGTGCTTTTTCAAAGTCAGCAGGAATTGATTTCTGTCATCATTAAGACTGACTGATTGAAACTTTAAACAGTGTCAGGACAGTCACGGTTTTTGTCAGTCTTCCGTGAATCTTCTTGCCCACTGCATCTCCCTAACACACTTACCTTATCACAGGCACGACTATCAATCAATTCGTTGCCAGTTTGAAAAATGCATCATTTGAAACTTAGCAACGTGTGCAAGACTGGAATCAGAGAGTCTGTGGGCCATGAAAACTTAACCTGAGCATTAAGATGTTCATTAGCCCTTCCTGTATTGCTCAGAACCCCACTGAGTGAGGAACGAAGAGACCACAGGCCGGGCATGGAGCTTAGTCATTTTCAGGTCTGTGTGGGGCTCAGCACCATACCTGCAGCTGAAGATTGAACTTGATTTCAGTTTGGCACTTGATCAGTGCGGTGAGAGCGCCGAATCCTAACCAGTAGACCAGCAGGGAAGCTGCAGCAAGCCTCCTGCCAGCAAGCACAGCAACACAGTCTTTCCTGCTTGCTCCTTTGAATTTCGTGCCAGGCAAACTGTTGGAATGAGGTTTGTTAGCTTAAAGAGCTCTTTTACCTGCCCAGCTTCATTCCCTAAAACTAAGTCCAGAACCGCCCCCTCCCTTGTTGGGCACGGATGTTGCTTTCCACTTATCAGCCCGACTGAATGTTGTCCAGGATTTCCATCATGCGGGCACAGACTGCTTCATTATCTGAGGAGTTGTGAATTGAACTGAGCATCCCAACTTCTGACCTTACAACGGAGGGAAGGTCTTTGATGAAGCAGCTGAATATGTTGGGCCTAGAACACTGCCCTGAGGTACTCCTGCAGCGATGTCCTGGAGCTGAGATGATTGGCCTCCACCAACCACAACCATCGTAATTTGATCTAGGTGTAAATCCTGCTAGTTGAGAGAGCCCCTGTGATTCCCATTGACTTCAATTTTCCGAAGGCTCCTTGATGCCACAGTCGGTCAAATGATGCAATGATATCAAGGGCAGTCACCTTCAACTCACCATTGGAATTGAGCTCTTTAGTCGATGGTGCAACAGAGGCTGTAATGAGGTCTGAAGCTGAGCGGTCCTGGGGGAATCCAATTTGAGAATATGGGAGCAGGTAATTGGTGTGTAAGCCACACCATCCATCACTTGTGGTGATGATTGAGAGTGGAGTGATTCGGCAGTAATTGTCCGCTTTACATTTGTCCCACTTCTTGTGGACAGGATATACCTGGGCAATTTTCCACTTTGTCGGGTAGATACCAGTGTTTTAGCTGTACTAGAACAGCTTCCCCGAGGCGTGGCTATTTCTGGAGCACAAGCTTATAGTGCTGCAGACGGAGTGTTGTCGGAGCACATTGCATTTGCTGTAACTAATGAGCTCAACTGTTTCTTAATATCGCTTGGAATTAATCGAATTGAATGATGACTGGCTTCTCTCAGGATGGTTACAGACACTTCAGCTTTGTCTTTTGCATTCATTCATCTTTTCTGTTTATTTACTCCATCTAATCATTTTCTTGATTTTAAAACCCTCTGTCAAATTTCCTCTTAGTCGTCTATGCTCTAAGGAGAACAGCTCCAGCTTCTCTGGTCTATCCGCGTAACGGCAATCGTTCATCACTGGAACCAATGAAGTAAATCTCTTCTGTGCTCTCTTCAAATCCTTCATGCCCTTCTGAAAGTGCGGCGCCCAGAATAGGACTCAATACTCCACCTGCTGCCAAACTAGTATTTTATATTGGTTATCCACAACTTCATGCCATTTGGACATTATGCTTCTATTTATATAGACAAGGATCATACATGGTTTATTAACAGCGTTCAAAAGCTGTTCTGCCATCTTCAACGAATTGTTCACAAACACCCCCAGTTATGTCTGTCCGTTAACCCTTTTAAAATTATTCAATTTAGCTTGTAATCTCGTCTTATTCTTCCTACCAAATCATATCAACTCACAATTTTCAGTGTTGAATTTCATCTAAATGTGTCCGCCCATTACAACAGCCTGTCTATGTCCTCCTTTTTTAAAATTCGTTCATGGGATGTGGGCGTCGCTGGAAAGGCCAGCATTTGTTTTCCATTCCTAATTGCCTTTGGGAAGGTGGTGGCGAGCCGTCTTCTTCAACCGCTGCAGTCCGTGTTGTGAAGGTAGTCCCATTGTGCTGTTAGGGATGGAGTTCCAGGATTTTAACCCAGCGACTATGAAGGATGGTGTGTGACTTGGAGGGGAACTTGGAGGTGGTGCTGTTCCCATGCACCTGCTGCCCTTGTCCTTCTAGGTGGAAGAATTCACGGGTTTGGGAGGTGCTGCCGAAAAAGTCTTGGCGAGTTGCTGCAGTGCATCTTGTAGATGGTACTCACTGCAGCCATGGTGCACCGGTGGTGGAGGGAGTGAATGTTTAAGGTGGTGAATGGGGTGCCAATGAAGCAAGCTGCTTTGTCCTGGATGGTGTCTAGATTCTTGCGTATTGTTGGAGCTGCACTCATCCAGGCAAGTGGAGATTATTCCATCACACATCTTGTCTGTCCCTTGTAGATGGTGGAAAGTGTTTGGGGAGTAGGGAGGTGAGACACTCGCCGCAGAATACCAACCCTCTGACCTTCTCTTCTTGATACACTATTTATGTGGCTGGTACAGTTAAGTTTATGTTCAATGGTGACCCCCAGGATACATATGCTGGGGAATTCGCCGATGGTAATACCGTTAATTGTCATGGAACGGTGGTTAGACTCTCGGTTGTTGGAGATAGTAATTGCCTCGCACTTCTGCGGCGCAAATGTTACCTGTCACATATCAGCCCAATCCTGAATGCCGCCCTGGTCATGTTGCATGCGGGCTTGGACTGCTTCTTTATCTGAGAAGTTGTGAATTGCGCTGAACACTGTGCAGTTATCATCGAACATCCCCATTTCTGACCTTATCTTGAAGGGAGGGTCATTGATGAAGCAGCTGAATATGTATGGGCCTAGGACACTACCATGAGGAAATCCTGCAGCGATGTCCTGGGCTGTGATGATTGAACTTCAACCACCACGAATTGAAGTCTCTTACTCTCTTCCTCACTGTTACATGTTTCGTATCCTCTGCAAATTTCAAAATTTTGTCTATACCCCCAAATCCATGTCGTTAATGTATGCCAAGCACAGCAGTGGTCCGAGTTGTGAACCCTAGGGAACACCAATTTACACCTCTATACATTCTGCAATAACAGCCATTCACCACAAATCGCTGTTTTCTATCCCTTTGCCCCCCTTTATATCCATGCTGCTACTCCCCCTTTTATTGCATGGGTTTCAAATTTGCTCAGATGCCTAATATATGGAGCATTATCAAACGACATTTTAAAGTCAATATTCACAATAACACAATCACTGCCCTCACCCACCCTCTCTGTTATCTCAGCAAAAAACTCAATCATGTATCCCACATAACTCTCTTGCGCAAAAATCATTTGACGCTGGGTCAATTGTTAATTTTAAATCTGATATTGATAGATTTATGTTACCCAAAGTAATCAAGGGACATGGGGCAAAGCCCGGTAAATGGAGTTAGGTAATAGATCAGCCGTGATCCCCTTGAATGGCACGAGGGGCTGAATGGCTACTACTACTGTTCCTATGTTGCTATGCTCCTGTGTTCCTAACAGGTTTATTGGGGATCGCCAGCTTATATTTCTGAGGTTATGACGGATTACTGGGTCGACAGCCAATATATCTGTGATTAGGAGGGTTTATTGTGACCAACTGCCTATATATATATGGGTTTATCGTAATTTACTGCAAGCTACAGCCGTTATATCTGGGGTTATCAGGGTTCACTTGGATTACCAGCTATATTATTGAGTTTTTCGGGATTTACTGGGATCAACAGCCTATATATTTTGCTGTCCATAGTTTATTAGAATTGCCAGCTTACATGTTCAGTATTTATTGGGAAAGTGTTCCTGTGTAACAGCCTCTGTCTGTAGCATAACACATTCTGCCGAGTCTCCGAGATAACCAGGGCCTCACAATAAGATATATTTAGGTGCAACCTCCAGAATGATAAATGCTTATTGAGATCAGTGACTTCTAGATAAGGTGGCTCTTACAGAGCACGGTTCAGTGAAGTGCACATCGTTCAATGAACATCGTTATATTTTTAAGCAATGCGAGGAGCTCACGGGTTTCTAAGTCATTGAGCTAAAGACAATCCATTCAACTGCCAGTTCTGCATCCCTTTTCTCATTATCAGTGATTACCCACCAATGCAAGACTGCCGCATCTACACTCTACCCCTGAACATCGGCCTCTCTTAAATTTCTCTCATCTGCCTACCGCTCTTTGACCCCATTCCAACTCGGTGTCGTACCACCAGCTTAATCAGAAAACAATTCCATATCTACCACTGGCACATCTCCCGCCTTAATTTTGACCACATCCCAACCACCACTGAAAAACTCATCCGTGTCTTTTCATCTCCGATCTCAAGACTTCCAATAATCTTCCAGGCGGCCCCCCATCATCTACCATCCATGAAATTAAGAGCATTCTTATATCTGCAACCCATATCATAGCACAGACCAAGGCACACTGCCTAGCACCTCCGTCATTGCTAAACTGTATTCTGGTATGCAAACGTCTCAAATTTATAATTCATATTATTGTATTTATCTCCATCATTGCCCTATAGACTATTCAGGTGCTGCAACTTTACCCATAAATTTCCCATTCTATACTACCCGTCTGCTGTCCACTCCCTTTCCTTTCAGCTATCTGGGATTCACGTATGAAATTCTCTCATTAACAACAACAGCAGCAACAACTTGTATTTACATAGCGCCATAAACGTGGAACAATGTCACAAGGCGCTTCACAGGAACGGAATCACACAGAATTTGACACCCAGTAACATAAAGAGATAGTAGGACACAAGACTAAAAGCTTGGTCAAAAGTTAGAATTTAAGGGGCGTTTTATGAGGAGAGAGTGGTAGAGATTCGAAGGTTTACGGAGCGATTTGTAGAGCCTAGGGCTTAAACGTACTCTTGGCACCTCCCTCTGACCGTTTAATACATTGCTTAACAAACCACCCACTTTGACTGAGAATATGGTCAGTTCTCTTATTTCCTCCTTCTTTGCTATGAGGTGTCCCTCTTGTCTGGTGGAAGCATCGAGAGAGCGTTTTCTCCATTAAATGTGATATATAAAAAATAAGGTATTTTTGCTGATGAAATATGAATTCCTAGAATGAATATCGTATCATGGCCGTTTGCACAGATTAGTCAGTCCCACAATGCAATGGTTAATATTATATGGTAGTGGTGATTCAGTGCTGGTCAGTGAGATGGCGTGGCAAGTGCATGGGCTGAATTAGAATCAACAGGTGCGCTTCAATGTGATAGATGGCCAGTTAAAAGGGTAGTGCTGAGCTCAACAGGCAACTCAGTGCTGGTCAGTGGGAAGGAGGGGATAGAGGGCTGAATGGTACAAGGTTAAACAATTGACTCATTACAGGTCAGTGAGATGGGGTTAGTGGTACCGATATTACAGGCTCAATTGGCGAGTCAGTGTAGGTTACTGAGATAGATCGGGTAGTGGAACTGCAGGTATGAGGCTCAGTGGATGAGTCAATGCTGGTCAGTGAGTTAGAGCGAGGGTGGGCTAAATAGGTGAATTAATGCTGGTCATTAAGATGGAGGGGTAGTGTAAAGGGCAGTACTGGCCACAACAGGCAAAAAAATGTTGGTCAGTGAAATCGAGGGAGTAGTGCGAAGTGCAGTCCGAGGGTCTATAGGTGAATCAATGTTGGTTAGTGAGATGGAGATGTACTGGAACAGTAGGTGCTTTTAGGTTCAGTGGGTGAATAGCTGCAGATGATTGAGATGAACACCGAGTAAAGGAACTAGCCTTAGGCGCGTCAGAATGCTGAAGGTATATTGAATTGACCTGTACTGTACTATAAAACCCACTGCTCAGTGAAGGGGTCAAGTTGTGGTTATATATTTGGTGAACTAATTGATACCCCACAGGCCAAAGAGACAATTGCACGAGCAGAACTGAAAGGCGACTGTTGGTCTTTCATGGTAAGAAATGGGTAAAACACAGGGCATCAGTGAGTAGACGGAGTGAGTGGCAGAGTGCCGCTTTTGCAGCTAAACCATATCACCAGGTCGGAAGTTGCTGAAGGTGTGGGTGGCACGCTTGTTCAGATAATCTCCGTCCAATATCAAAAAAGCACTAAAATGTGGCGGTAATATGGTGGAGAACAAACGCTTGATCAGCTGGTCTCAAATCCCTCTCCCTGTTAATTAATCAAAAATATTACATCTTATATCAATCAATAATAAACGGTCTCTAGCATTTCTGTATTTAAATCTGGTCAGTGCTTGTTCCAAAGTTGCCTACATTACAACAGTGAGTACAGTTTCTGTCTTTCTTTCTTGCTTTCTTACATTTATTTTTCTTTCTTTATAACTATTTTTCTTTCTTTCTGCACAACATACATATTGGCCCAGTAATTCCTCTCTCAACGCGTGAGTACGGACGGGGTCCTCACGTGTGTGCCCGGAGGAATTGCCAGTTTTCAGCATGCACAGTGCATGCAGGGAAAACCGGCATTTCCTCTCCTCTGACCCAAGGGGTTAAGAGGCTGAACGCGTGCAACTACACAGGCAGCGCGTGCGACTTGGATTTCCTTTATTTTTAGAGAGTTGCGCAAGTGTAAAACCTCCGGTTTTTACACATTGAAAAACCACACGTAAGTACTTAGTTTTACAGGTAAGTGGTCTATTAATACAATTTATTAAAAATTTTTCCACAGGTTTAACATTTTTAAAGAATTTACAGTAAGGTAAATTTAGTTTTAGCCCCGATTTTTTATATAATAATTTTTTTCAAATTTTAAAATTATTGTTTAAAATAGTTTTTTTACAGTTATTTATGGTTCATTTAAGTAGTGCAATGCTTTTTTTAAATTTTCTTTCAAGTTTAAGTAGTGTTTTGGGGCCAGGAGTTTTCATGAGTTTGACAGCTCTTACTTTCAAACTCATGAATGAACTTTTGCAACCTCCATTGGTTGTCCTGTGCTCACGTGATCCCAGCTGTCTCATTGCACTAAGTACGCCGCTGGGTCACACACGCACAGCGGGTCAGTGAGAAGAAATGCAATGCGGGCCAGGATTGAAATGTCAGCGCGCCGGGTAAGTGCACATCGGGGGCTTGCACGCGAGGCAAGCTCCCGATCCTAATTTCAGGGCCATTGTGATGGATGTCATCAACTGGAATAGATATGTTCTGCGGTGAATGGATTTTATGTTAGATGGGGCCCAGAATAAATGCTCAGGCTATGTTTTATAAATTCTTAGAACAGAAGGAGAATGCTGCAGTGCTGGAAATCTGAAATAAGGGCAGAACATGCAGTAAACAGTCAACAGGTCAGGCAGCATCTGTGGAAACTGCAGCGCAGGGACTGGAGGGTGTGCTGCACACTAGGATTAACATTATTATTTAAGTTCATAAGTTTCCTTTGTTTTGCTTTGTGCTAATGTTCTTTGTTAGTTTTTACCTCTAAAAAGGCGCAATTGTGTTTTTTTGTTTGACACTGGGACATCCCGGTCTTTCCTTGTAGCTTTACTAAGGAAAGGCATCTATGGAAGTTCTTGTTAGAATTCTAAGACTTGTATGAATATATGAATGTGCAGCCTGTCTCCTGACCTTATGGGTTTGAATGGATTGGGAATTCCGCTCTTCTTGTTAACATTCTTGTTCTGAAATTTGCTGGCGTCATCTGTTTGTTCAATGACTGCAATTAAACCCAATCAGCAGGGGAGCCGACTTTCTGACTGGATGGAATTTCTCTTCAATAAATAAGGGGCTTTTTTTCAACGTGTCAATTGGAGAATCGCTCCCAGCATCACAACCAACCATCGAATCATCGAATCTAACAGAAAGGGATAAAATGTCTCTTGGTTTTCTAATCAAGCTCAAGATTCTGTGGGTGATTAATGAGATACAAATGATTTATTACCCCTTCCTGGCTGCAGTCGGTGTCCCAGGTAAGTTACTACCTGGGTCAGGTACTTCAGGAACTGGAGAATAAAAGTATGTGACATCTTATTCTGTGTGGGCAGCTCTTTGTTTTATTACTTTCCTTATATGACAGCAGTAACTACACTTCAAATTACTGCTCAGGCAGTATAGCACTATTGGACGTCCGGAGGTTGTGAAAGATCCGATAGAAATGAGAACTCTTCTTTCTTTCCAACTTTCATTCATTCTTTCTTTCTTTCTTTCTTTCCTTCTTTCTGTCTTTCTTTCCAACTTTCTTTCTTTCTTTCTTTCTTTCTTTCACTCTTCCTTTCTTTTACTTTTTCCATTCTTTCCTTTTATAGATTTCCAACTTTCTTTATGTTGTGTGTTTAATGTTGACTCACGTTTCTTTTATTGTTGTCAAAGAAAATCTTGCAATTTTCACCAAATTTTTCCTTCATTCTTTATTTCTTCCTTTTCTTTTTGTTTTCTCTCTTTATTTTTTCTTTCATACTTAATTCCTCCCTTCCTTCATTGCTTCCTTCCTTATTTCTTTCTTTCTTTCTAACTCTCTTTCCTTTTTGCTTTCTTCCTTATTTTCTTGTGTTCTTTCTTTCTTATTTCATTCACTCTTTCTTCCTTTCTTTCCTTTCCTTCACTTTTTCCCATCTTTCCTTCTGTTGTAGATTTCCAGCTGTGTTGATGCTGTGTGTTTAATGCTGACCCAGGTTCCTTTTATTGTGGTGAAGAAACTTTAGCAATGCTCGCAAACTATTTCCTTCCTTCTTTCTTTCTTTCTTTCTTTCTTTCTTTCTTTCTTTCTTTCTGTCCTTATTCTGTTCTTTATTTCATTCATTTGCTCTTTACCTTTTATCTCACTTAATTTCATTTTTTTGTTTGGTTCTTTCATTTTTTCATTCTTTCTGTCTTTCACTCTTACCTTATTCCGTTCTTTATTTAATTCTTTCACTCTTTCTCTCCTCCTTACTTAATTTATTTGTTTCTTTCTTTTAACCTTTCTTTCTTTTTTCTTTCTGTCTTTCTTTCTTTCTTCCATTCTTTATTTCATTCTTTTGTTCTTTCTCTTTCTTCTTATTTAATTTATTTTTATTTCTTCTATCCTTTCTTATGCCTTGCTTTCTTTTCATTCTTTATTCCTTCCTTTATTACATTCTATCACTCTTTCTCTCTCTTCTTTCTTAATTTCTTTCATTCTTTCTCCTTTCCTTCCTGCATTTCTTTCTTCATTTCGTTCTTTCTTTCTTTCTTTCTTTCTTTCTTTCTCTCTTTCTTAATTTATTTCTTCTTTCCTTCCTTTCTTTCTTCCTTTTTATTTTTTTCTTCATTTCTCTCTTTCTCTTTCACTCTTTCTTCCTTTCTCTTATTTTCTTTCTTTTCCTTCTTCCTTTCTTCATTTTTTGGTACTTTTCCTCTATTTTTCCCTTTCTTTATACATTATTACTCTCTTTCTCTCTTTCTTCTTTATTGCTTTATTTTCATCTTTCTATTTTTCTCTGGTGTTTGTGTTTTATAATGGCACAGGCTCCACTGATGTGAACTCGCAATCACTGGTTCAATGCAATGACTGGTGCGTCCTAACTTGTCACAATAGTTACATTTCAGCCAATCGCTTTAAGACCCCATTGTTCTTTCAGTCTACAGCAGGAGACATGTCCTGCGATTATTTTCTTTCCTTGCTGTAAATACTGAGTCAGAATGTCAGATGATAAATTGCTTTATGACCTCACACAGTCTTCGGATTCTGCAGGATACTTTCATTTATTTTGTTGTACAAATCAATCCTAACAGATAAATCAGGAATGCATCGATGATCCAATATGATTCAGCTGTCTCACTTTCCAACGTTACCTGCTCTATGTCAGTGTCACAGTTTCTGAAATGTTACGATAGAATAGTAAGATTGATTTACTGTTTATTATTACTCAACTCATTTAATGATTTAATTTGAGTAATTAATTAGCATTATTAATTAATCCCATGCATCCGTGGTAAAGTTCTTCATATCTCTGTGTAGGACACTTGCCATTTTGGTACTGTTCATCGTATCTCTCATTTGTATCCACAATGTTTGAAAGGGGAATGTTTTGCGATTGAACCCACTCGATCAATGATTGTGTCATGCTCTGTTCATTAATTGCAAATCGACTGATTTCACAGCATCTGAGGGAGAGAACAAGATTAACATTATTTGTCTAGAATTAAGCTCTTTGCTGAAATCTCAAGATGGTGTGTTATATTATCATTCATATTATGCCTCAATTTACAAGAAATGAGCATTGTTACAAATGTTACATGTAATTCAATTCCAAAACCTACCATGAGCTACACTAAATGTTAATTTTTTGCCTTTGTAGATTTAGTGACTCTGTATATACAATTACCGAGCATGGAGCGTAGTGTGACTGTAACTCGTCTGAACCAATGATTGACCATTGGTAATCCAGGAGCAGAGGATCTGACTGTGCCTCACGTCTCACATCCAAAACAAGCAGGGATACTGTATTTAATATGTCAGGCCAGTAGCAGAAAAGTGGAAGAAATACATTACAAGCATTGAATGGGAAGGTTTGATTTCTGAAATTATACTCAAGCGCTCAATGGTTTGAACAAAATTGACCACAGTAAGTGCATGAGCAAAGAGTGGGTGTCGCTAGCTACCTGTTCCATTCAGAGTGCTCCTACTAATCACCCACTCCTCTTACTCCCATGCCCTTTTTCGCATCACCCCACCTCAGGACATTTAGTTCAAATATAACACCACTACAACAAACTCACACACACGCTGCAATGCAACTTTCAAAATGTCCCAACTGTTGCAAGTGAGGCTCCCAATTCCCAATTGGATGCATTTGTATATATACTAAACTCTAGTTTCTGTTTTTAACCTTGGTTTGTTTAACAAATGCGATGCAGACTTTTCATCCTCTCGAGCCATTCAAATAGATACTGGATGAGTTTTAGCTTCGCTCCATCGACCAGCCTTGGTTCCATATGCCTAAACACCCTTGTCTATCAATAATCTATCACTTTCAATTTTATATTTTACTTGAGCCACAACCTGAAAAGCATTTTTGGGGAGAGAGGTCCCGATTTATACTTCCCTTCTTGTAAGAACATAAGAAAATAAGAAGTAAGAGCAGGAGATGGCCATACGGCCCCTCGAGCCTGCTCGGCCATTCTATATGATCATGGCTGATCATCGACCTCGACTCAACTTTCCCTCCAGATCTCCATATTCCTTGATTCTCCTTGGATCCAAAAATCTATCTCAGCCTGGAGTAAAGAAGTGCTTCCTTGAACCCTTGAACGGCCTAGCTTTAATTTTAGTGACTCCGCCAAAAGAGATATTAGGTTACCCCTATATACTCTATCAAATCCTATAATCATCTTAAATGGATCACCCGTAATATTATATACTCCAGGGAATACATTACTAGCCTGTGTAATTTGATCACGTTGTGTCACTTAAATGACGATTCATCGCTGGCACGCTGAGTACAACCCCTGTCTCCAGGATGCCCTATCACAGGTAGAATAATCACGATCCATCACTGGATGCAAAGCCAAGCTGCACATTTTCGAAGCGTTTCAGGTAATTGTGAAGAACGTTAATGTCCCTGTTATATAACGGACTGTTACTTCCATGCAAACACGAAAAACTACTGTTAATGCCCCGTGTCTTGTGAATGATTATCGTATTTTATTGCTGCACACAGTTAACGTGGTGACGATTGCGATCCTGTCTCGGGGAAAGTGTGGACTCTCCAAATGTGTCACTCACTACCTGGTGGCCATGGCAGCGGAAGATCTACTGGTCGTGATCATCGATCTGATACTGAGGCAGATTCCTATTGTTTATCGGAAAGAATTTTTGTTTTTGAGGGAAACTAGAGTGTGTAATATTCACGCCGTCCTGCTTTATGCCACCACAGACTGTTCTGTCTGGTTCACAGTCACTTTCACTTTTGATCGATTCGTGGCCATTTGTTGTCAGAAGGTGAAATCTAATTATTGCACCGAGAAAATGGCGTCTGTGATTCTAGGCACAGTGACTGTGCTGAGCTGTTTGAAGAACATTTTCGGGAATTTTCTATGTACAAGTCAGTATTGGCTTTCTAACACTCCCTGGTTTTGCCACGTTACCCTTGTTGTATCACGTTCACTGGTCTGGGCCGTGGTTGAATTAATGAATTATATCTTAACGCCATTCAAGCCGTTTCTTTTGATTCTACTGTTCAATGCTTTAACAGTCAGGCACGTTTTAGTGGCCAGCAGAGCCCGCAGAAGACTCCGGGCTCGGAGCAGTGGCGAGAGTCCCAGTGACCCAGAGATGGAGAGCCAAAGGAAATGCACGATTGTACTGTTCGTTACATCAGGGAATTTCATACTGTTATGGGTGGTGTTTATGGTCTGTTCTATACTGAGGCGGTTGGATTACTTGGGATATCCTGCCCCTCTGCCCACATTTGTACCTGAAATCGGCTTCATGCTCCAGCTCCTGAGTTGCTGCACCAACACTTTTATTTATGCTGTGACCCAGAGGGAATTTAGAGAGGAATTGAGGAGAGGAGTGAAGTATCCCCTCGCAATGATGAACAAATTAAATAGATGAGAAGGGCTAACACTTTCTAACAATATCCTGTATTTTTGTTTCATGTGTAGATTTCACTGGGTTCCATTTGGCCTTTATATTTTCGGAAACATTTCACAATCTGGTCCAGTGTTAAAACGCAAGTTAATATCATAGTTCGGGACCTTCTCGCCTTTTTGCGCAAGGACAGGACCTGGACACAAGCTATCTACAGCTGTGGTTTTAGCAGGTACTCGCCCAGGAGTGGGTAGCTGCTTTACTCAGTCTCATGCTGAGGTCGCAGTACAAGGGTGTTTTGGGAATGAGTCCTTGTTGTGACTGATTCCAAAAAATAGACAAATCGTGTGAAATTTCCCGACATTCAGACCGGGTTTAGATCCTCAGAGTTGACAGCTTTATCCGATCTGTGCTAGTCTGTAAAGGAAGACTTGTTTTAAAAATAAAGATCAGAAAAATTTAAGGCAGCAGGATGGTTGCGATATATATTAATCTCTGCCTCGTCACTGGGAAAGATATTGAAAAGGAATCAATCTATATTAAATTCCAGTCAACCCCGTGCGTTCGTCTAAGCCTGTTCTTCATTTTGTACATTTCCGGGCAGGTGCCGTTCTGATTAAAGTGAACATATTGCATCCCATTCAGTGTTATGTATATTTTACCTGTTGTTGAATGAAACAGAATGTGACCTGAAATAAATGACATTTTGCCCAGTGATAATTTCGTCCACATATAGAGTTCTTGCCAAATTAGTTGGGAATAATGGCCCGCATTTTCCAATCCCTACGGGTGTGTACGAGCTGTGTACACACCTGTCGGGAGCTCATAAGTGCCGGATTCACGCATGTGAAGCTCATGCCCTGAAAACCGGCCCTTCCGATCTGTCAAGCATCCTCTCGGCTGATCATGCACCTGCAGAAGAGAAGGGCCACTGCGGGCAGAGCGTTCCGCTTTCTGCAATATCTCCGCCCACTGAAATCTCTTTAAAATGTTTTGCCTGGTAAAAGGAGGCGTAAGGCCTGCTTTTACCAGCAAAGAGTTTAAAAAAGTAAAAATATTTTTTTACACTCATTTATCATTTAAAATACATTTCAAAAAGGTAAGTTTATTTTAACCCCGTAAAATTTATATATCTTTTTGAAATAATTACATTTTTGTTTAAAATATTTAATTTAATGTAATTTTAAATAATTTTAAAAACGTGATTTAAAAAAATATATATTTATTGTTCTGATATATTTTTTCATTGATGCCCATTCATAATTTTGACAGGTCTAAGCTGAGAGACCTGTCAAATATATGAAGGGGATTCCCTTCTTTCATTGGTTCCTCATGGCGCACATGATCCCAGGGACGCTTGCGAACCGCCTGTGCCCGTGGGAGACCTGGGCCCTACGCATTTCGTAGAGCAGAGGCTCAGGAGTGGAACTGTCCGGACCTCCGGAGCCCTCAGGTAAGGGCGCATGCAGGAATCCTCTGATTGGAAAATACGGGCCGACATTGCTTAACAACTGGGTTCCTGTGCAGCACACTCCTTGGTCCCAGTATGGGAAACTACCGTGTCCCGTACTGCACATTCAGTGTTACCATTACAGCACTTCCCCATTCCCAATACCGCATACTCCCTGATTCCGAGGCTGCACACTCCCGGATACCGTTACAGCACATTCCCTGGTCACATTACTGCACATTTCCCGCTCCTGCTACAGCAGCAATAGAAAACTGCTTGTAGTTCTCATCCGGAAAAAGCAAGTTACCGGATTTCTTAAGGAAGTGACTAATTTAACTGAACAGCAGTAGACACCTGCAGCAGACCCGAGTTGGCTAGAGTTTGCAAATTTAGATAAGCGTCATACTCTCTGTAAAATGTATATAATGTCTGTGTATTCATTAAACTACTGTTAACACATTATCATGAAATCTTTTTAAATTTTCATTAAAAAAATCTCTCCAGAATAAACTCATTCCACCATCCCTGTTGTTATTTGTGCCGAATCTCAAATATCGGTGTTGGCATCAATAGTCCAGCAAGACTTGCGACTGTGCCTGTTATTATACCTGTCTATGCTGAATAGCTACATACCCGGTGTGTTGAATGGGTTAATACCCAGTGTGTTAAATGGTTATTACCCAGTGTGTTAAATGGTTATTACCCAGTGTGTTAAATGGGTTAATACCCAGTGTGTTAAATGGGTTAATACCCGGCGTGTTAAATGGGTTAATATCAGGTGTGTTAAATGGGTTAATGTCCAGTGTGTTAACTGGGTTCATGTCGGTTGTGTTAAATCGGTTAATACCCGGTGTGTTAAATGGGTTAATACCAGGAGTGTTAAATTAGTTGATACCCGGTGTGTTAAATGGGTTAATACCAGGAGTGTTAAATGGGTTGATACCAGGTGTGTGAAATGGGTTCATACCAGGTGTGTGAAATGGGTTGATACCCGGTGTGTTAAATGGGTTAATACCCGGTGTGTTAAATGAGTTGATACCCGGTGTGTGAAATGGGTTAATACCAGGAGTGTTAAATGGGTTAATACCAGGTGTGTTAAATGGGTTGATACCCGGTGTGTTAAATGGGTTATTACCAGGAGTGTTAAATGGGTTAATACTAGGTGCGTTAAATGGGTTGATACCCGATGTGTTAAATGGGTTATTACCAGGTGTGTTAAATGGGTTAATACTAGGTGCGTTAAATGGGTTGATACCCGCTTTACAATAGCAGACTGTGGAAAGTAAATGAGACAGACTCACTGTTCAGAAAATAATTTCCCAGAATGCCATAATCGAGCTCAGAAGTGTAACCTGTCCCGGTCCTTTCAGCATCCCTGTTCTTCCTGCCAGTGGCTTCTAAGCCAGGGCCCAGAGGAAGGAGCAGTGGAACCCGGGAGAACTAACATAAATATGGGGGATAAGTATTAAGGTAACGAAGTAAGATTATATAAAAAACTGGAACTGTGTATCAGGAGATAGTCACACCAATTAGATTAATTAATTCAGATGTAGTCCGTGGCCAGGGGCAGGATGGTGTGACTAGAAGTGAGGCAGGTACGGGGATCCAGGAGGTAGTGTTGGAGGAGCCGCAGCCCTTGCACTTGTCCAACAGGTTCAAGGCTCTTACTCCCTGTGAGGATGGGAACAGGGACTGCGGGGAGGATGAGAAACCTGGCCACAGCACCGTGGAGCGGGGGACCATTCAAGTGGGGGGAGTTAAAAGAAATGTTGTAGTGGTAGGGGATAGTATCGTTAGGGGGATAGATAGAGTTCTCTGCAGCCGAGAGCGAGAGTCCCGAAGGCTGTGTTGCCTGCCCAGTGCCAGGGTTAAGGACATCTCCTCTGGACTGGAGAGAAACTTGGAGTCGGAAGGGGAGGATCCAGTTGTCGTGGTCCATGTTGGTACCAACGACATAGATAGGACAAGGAAGGAGGTTCTGCTGAGGGAGTTTGAGCAGCTAGGGGCCAAATTAAAAAGCAGAACAACAAGGGTAATAATCTCTGGATTACTACCTGAGCCACGAGCGAATTTCGCTGGGACAAATATAATTAGAGAGTTAAATGCGTGGCTCAAAGACAGGTGTGGGAGAAATGGGTTTTGATTCCTGGGACACTGGCACCAGTACTGGGGCAGGAGGGAGCTGTTCCGTTGGGACGGGCTTCACTTGGCCAGTGCTGGGACTAGAGTCCTGGCGGATCATATAACTAGGGCTGTAGAGAAGGCTTTAAACTAACTAGTGGGGGGGAGGTTCCTAGAGAGCAAATAATACAAATGACAACAGAGAAGGTCATAGACCTAGGTAGCAGTGGGGAAATTAAAAACCAGAGCATGTCAGGAAGGGGCAGAAGGTATGGAGTAAAAGGTAAAGTAATAAAAAGGGCAAAAGCAGGAACTAAGTGTCACAAAACATCTTTGAAAGTTCTCTATCTGAATGCACGTAGCATTCGTAACAAAATAGACGAGTTAATGGCACAAATAACTACATATGGGTATGATGTTGTGGCCATTACAGAAACATGGCTGCAGGGTGACAATGCCTGGGAATTAAACATACCAGGTTATTTAACGATCAGGAAGGACAGGCAGGAAGGAAGGGGAGGTGGGGTGGCAATGTTAATAAAGGAAGGAATCACTGTAATACAGAGAAATGATATTGGGTCAAAAGATCAGGACAATGAAACAGTTTGGGTGGAGGTAAGGAATAATAAGGGAAAAAAAACACTAGTGGGCGTAGTCTATAGGCCTCCGAACTGTGGCAACTCTGTTGGACGGAGTATCAATCAGCAAATAGTTGAGGCTTGTAATAAGGGAGCATCTATAATTTTGGGGGATTTTAACTATCATATTAATTGGAGAAATCAAATTGGGCAGGGCTGCCTTGAGGATGAGTTCATTGAGTGTATTAGGGATGGGTTTCTTGAGCAGTATGTAACTGAACCGACCAGGGGGCAAGCAACCTTAGATCTGGTCCTGTGTAACGAGACAGGATTAATTAAAAATGTCCTAGTAAAGGATCCCCTTGGAATGAGTGACCATAACATGGTTGAATTCCATATTCAATTAGAGGGTGAGAAGGTTGGATCTCAAACAAGCATGCTAAGCTTGAATAAAGGAGACTATGAAGGTATGAGAGCGGAATTGAGTAGAGTGGATTGGGAAAATAGATTAAAGGGTAAGACGATACATGATCAGTGGTGTACATTTAAGGAGTTATTTTACAACTTCCAAAAAATATATATTTCACTGAGAAGAAAAGGGTGTAAAAGAAAAGACAGCCATCCGTGGCTAAGTAAAGAAATTAAGGATAGTATTCAACTAAAAACAAGGGCATATAAGGTAGCCAAATCTAGTGGGAGGATAGAGAATTGGGAAAACTTTAAAAGACAGCAAAAAATAACAAAAAGATTGATTAAGAAAGGGAAGATAGATTATGAAAGTAAATTAGCAAACAATATAAAAACAGATAGTAAGAGTTTTTATAGTTATATAAAAAGAAAAAGGGTGGCTAATGTAAATGTTGGTCCCTTAGAGGATAAGACCGGGAAATTAATTGTGGGAAATATGGAGATGGCAAAAACACTGAATGAATATTTTGTATCAGTCTTTACAGTAGAGGACACTAAGAATATCCCAACGCTGGACAAACAGGGGGCTATAGGGGGGGAGGAGCTAAACACGATCAAAATCACTAAGGAAGTGGTACTCAGTAAATTAATGGGACTCAAGGCGGATAAATCACCTGGACCTGATGGCTTACATTCTAGGGTCTTGAGGGAAGTGGCGGTAGGGATTGTGGATGCATTGGTAATAATTTTCCAAAACTCCCTGGACTCAGCAAAGGTCCCGGCAGACCTGAAAACTGCTAATGTAACACCCTTATTTAAAAAGGGCAGTAGACAGAAGGCTGGAAACTATAGTTAGCCTAACATCTGTGGTAGGTAAAATTTTGGAGTCCATTATTAAGGAGACAGTAACAGGACATTTGGATAAACATAATTTAATAGGACAAAGTCAGCATGGTTTTATGAGGGGGAAGTCATGTTTGACAAATTTGCTGAAGTTCTTTGAGGAAGTAACATATAGGGTGGATAAAGGGGAACCAGTGGACATAATGTATTTAGACATCCAAAAGGCATTTGACAAGGTGCCACACATAAGATTATTGCTTAAGATAGAAAATCACGGGATTGGGGGTAATATTCTGGCATGGATAGAGGATTGGCTATCTAAGAGAAGGCAGAGAGTTGGGATAAATGGTTCATTCTCAGACTGGCAATCAGTAACTAGTGGTGTTCCGCAGGGGTCAGTGCTGGGTCCCCAACTCTTTACAATCTATATTAACGATTTGGAGGAGGGGACTGAGTGTAACATATCAAAGTTTGCAGATGATACTAAGATGGGAGGGAAAGTAGTGAGTGAGGAGGACATAAAAAACCTGCAAGGGGACATAGACAGGTTAAATAAGTGGGCAGAGATTTTACAGATGGAATACAATACTAGAAAGTGTGAGGTTATGCACTTTGGCAGGAAAAATCGTAGAGCAAGTTATTATCTTAATGGCAAGAAACTGGAAAGTACTGAAGTACAAAGGGATCTGGGGGTCCTGGTGCACGAAACTCAAAAGGTTAGTATGCAGGTGCAGCAAGTGATTAAGAAGGCCGATGTAATGTTGGCTTTCATTGCTAGGGGGATAGAATATAAAAATAGGGAGGTATTGCTTCAGTTGTACAAGGTACTGGCGAGACCGCACCTGGAATACTGCATACGGTTTTGGTGTCTATACTTAAGAAAAGACATACTTGCTCTCGAGTCAGTACAAATAAGGTTCACTCGTTTAATCCCGGGGATGAGGGGATGGACATATGAGGAGAGGTTGAGTAGATTGGGACTCTACTCATTGGAGTTCAGAAGAATGAGAGGCGATCTTATTGAAACATATAAGATTGTGAAGGGGTTGGATCGGGTGGATGCGGGGAGGATGTTCCCGATGATGGGCGAAACTAGAACTAGGGGGCATAGTCTTAGAATAAGGGGTTGCTCTTTCAAAACTGAGATGAGGAGGAACTACTTCAGTCAGAGGGTGGTAGGTCCATGGAATATGCTGCCCCAAAAAGCTGTAGAAGCTACATCATTACATAAATTTAAAACAGAAATAGACAGTTTCCTAGAAGTAAAGGGAATTAAGGGTTACGGGGAGCAGGCAGGAATTTGGACATGAGTCTAGGTTCGGATCGGTCATGGCCCTGTGGGTAGCGGAGCGGGCCCAGGGGCCATGTAGCCTGATCCTGCTCCTATTTCGTGTGTCTAATTCTGTTAGATTCAGGAGATGGTTCTGTGATTGTAGATTGGCAGTTAGGATCAGATCAGCCATGATCTTATTGAATGGCGGAGCAGGCTCGAGGGGCCGATTGGCCTACTCCTGCTCCTATTTCTTTTGTTCTTATGTTCTTATGTTCACTGAACCGTGCTCTCTAAGAGATACTTTATCCAGAAGTCACTGATCCCAATAAGCATTTATCATTCTGGAGGTTGCACCTAAATCAATCTTATGCAGAGCCGCTGGTGATCTCGGAGACTCATCAGAATGTGTTATGCTACAGACAGAGGCTGTTACACAGGAACATTTTACCAATAAATACTGGACATGTAAGCTGGCAATTCTAATAAACCCTGGAAAGCAAAATATATAGGCTGTTGATCCCAGTAAATCCCGACAAACCCAATAATATAGCTGGTTATCCAAGTGAACCCAGATAAACCCAGATATCTTGGCTGGAGTTTACAGTAAATTACGATTAATCCATATATATATATAGGCAGTTGTTCTCAATGAGCCCTCATAATCACAGATATATTGTCTGTCGATTCTAGTAATCTGTCATAAACCCAGAAATATAAGCAGGCGATCCCGAATAAACCTGTTTGGAGCACAGGAGCATAGCAACAGTAGTAGTAGCCATTCAGCCCCTCGAGCCATTCAAGGGGATCACGGCTGATCTATTGCCTAACTCCATTCACCTGGCTTTGCCCCATATCCCTTGATAACTTTGGGTAACTGAAATCTAATAATATCAGATTTTAAATTAACAATTGACCCCACATCAAATGTTTTTTGTGGAAGAGTGCTTTATGAGATATTGTATTGAGTGTTTTGCTGAGGTAACAGAGAGGGTGGGTGAGGGCAGTGCATTTGCTATTGTGTATATGGACAATACAAATCTTTTGATAAAGCTCCATATATTAGGCATGTGAGACAATTTGAAGCCCATGCAATAAAAGGGGAAGTAGCATCATGTATATAAAGGCGGCGAAGGGATAGAAAGCAGTGAGTTGTGGTGAATGGCTGTTATTGCGTAATGTATAGAGGTGAAAATTGGTGTTCCCTCGGGTTAACTACTCGGGCCACTGCTGTGCTTGGCATACATTAACGTCATGGACATGGGGGTATAGGCCCAATTTTGAAAATTGCAGAGGATACGAAATATGTAAGAGTGAAGAAGATAGTAAGAGACTTCAATTCGTGGTGATTGAAGGTCAATCATCACAGCCCAGGACATCGCTGCAGGATATCCTCATGGTAGTGCCCTAGGCCCAACCATCTTCAGCTGCTTCATCAATGACCCTCCCTTCAAGATAATGTCAGAAATGGGGATGTTTGATGATAACTGCGCAGTGTTCAGCGCAATTCACAACTTCTCAGATAAGAAGAAAGCAGTCCAAGCCCGCATGCAACATGACCTGGATGGCATTCAGGATTGGGCTGATATGTGGCAGGTAACATTCGTGCCACAGAAGTGCCAGGCAATTACTACCTCCAACAACCGAGAGTCTAACCACCGTCCCATGATATTTACCAGTATTACCATCGCCGAATCTCCTACCATCAGCATCCTGGGGGTCAACATTGACCAGAAACTTAACTGTACCAGCCACATAAATACTGTGGCAACAACAGCAGGTCAGAGGGTCGGTATTCTGCGGCGTGTGTCGCACCTCCTGACTCCCCAAAGACTTTCCACCATCTACAAGGGACAAACAAGGAGTGTGATGGAATACTCTCCACTTGCCGGGATGAGAGCAGCACAAACAACACGCAAGAATCTCGACACCATCCAGGACAAAGCAGCTCGTTTATTGGCACCCTATTCACCATCTTAAACATTCACTCCCTCCGCTACCAGTGCATGGTGGCTGCAGTGTGTACCATCTATAAGATGCTTTGCAGCAACCGCTAAGGCTTCTTCGGCAGCACCTCCCAAACCCGCGACCTATTCCACCTAGAAGGACAAGGGCAGCAGGTGCATGGGAACAGCACCACCTCCAAGTTCCCCTACAAGTCACACACCGTCCTGCATCGTCGCTGGGTTAATATCCTGGAACTCCATCCCTAACAGCACAATGGGACTACCTTCACATCACGGACTGCAGCGGTTGAAGAAGGTGGCTTGCCACCACCTTCCCAAAGGTAATTAGGAATGGAAAATAAATGCTGGTCTTTCCAGCGACGCCCACAGCCCATGAAAGAATTTTTAAAAATGATGACATAGACAGGCTGTTGTAATGGGCGGACACATTTAGATGAAATTCAATGCTGAAAATTGTGAGTTGATATGATTACAAGCTAAATTGAATAATTTTAGAAGGGTTAACGGACAGATATCACTGGGGGAGTTTGTGAACAATTCGTTGAAGATGGCAGAACAGCTTTAGAACGCTGTTAATAAACCATGTGTGATCCTTGTTTATATAAAAAGAAACATGAAGTCCAAACGGCATGAAGTTGTGGATAACCATAATATAATATACTAGTTGGGCTGCAGCTGGAGTATTGAGTCCTATTCTGGGCGCCGCACTTTCAGAAGGACATGAAGGATTTGAAGAGAGCACAGAAGAGATTTACTTCATTGGTTCCAGTAATAAACGATTGCCGTTACGTGGATAGACCAGAGAAGCTGGAGCTGTTCTCCTTAGAGCATAGACGGCTAAGAGGAAATTTGACAGAGGGTTTTAAAATCAAGAAAACGATTAGATACAGTAAATAAACAGAAAAGATGGATGAATACAAAAGACAAAGCTGAAGTGTCTGTAACCATCCTGAGAGAAGCCAGACTTCATTCAATTCGATTAATTCCAAGCGATATTAAGAAACAGCTGAGCTGATTAGTTACAGCAAATGCAATGAGCTCCGACAACACTCCGTCTGCAGCACTAAAAGCGTGTGCTCCAGAACTAGCCACGCCTCGGGGAAGCGGTTGCGTTAAGAGATTGAGTAAACTAGGCCTGTAATCTCTTGAATTCGGAAGAATGAGAGGGGATCTCATGAAGCATGCAAAATTATTACACGGTTTGATCGGTTGGATGCTGGGAGAATGATTCCCTTTGCTGGGGAGTCTAGAACCAGCGGACACAGCCTCAGGATAAAGGTTAGGCCATTCAGGACTGAGAGAAGACATTTCTTCACACAGAAAGTGGTGAATCTTTGGAATTCTCTTCCCCAGAGTGCTGTGGAGGCTCAGTTATTGGGTATATTCAAAACAGAAGTGGGTAGATTTCTGACTGGTAAGGGCATCAAGGGATATGGCGATAGGGCCGGTGAGTGGAATTGAGGCAGGAGATCAGCCATGATCTCATTGAATCCCCTGCACTGCTTAAAAATCTGTTCCATTACCTTTTCTTTATAGTTCTGACGAAAGGTTATCGACCTGAAACGTTACCTCTGTTTCTCTCTTCGCAGATGCTGCCTGACCTGCTGAGTATCTCCAGCATTTTCTGTTTCAATTCATATTTCCAGCATCTGCAGTATTTTCTCAGTTCGCATTTCTTTCATTGTGCAAAACAAGGATATCGCTTAATTAATGACGCTTTGAAAGCAACATAAAAGTTTAACAAAATAACTACCGCCCAACGTGGGGCTCGAACCCACGACCCTGAGATTAAGAGTCTCATGCTCTACCGACTGAGCTAGCCGGGCCTGTTGCAGCGACATTGCCTTGTCGCTGATTGCAGTCAGGAACCTTGTGGCTCCGGCCAGGTCACAACAGCATGTCTGAGCCGCGTTTCTGCAAACTACGAAACAAGTTCTCCAGAAGCCCAAGGCGTATAAGGAACTCAAGCAGCAAAATCCCTTTCATTAACCACAGGGGTTCAGGCAAATTTCTGATCACAAATCGCTTTAGTCCTTGTCAACATCGCTTGTCTATTTCCCGGAGATTCCCGATTCTGTCTGTCTCTCTGGCTCTGTTTATTGTGTCTGTGGCCACCTGCAGGTAGATTTTGAACGAATTACCTGTGTTTGTGTCTGCTTGTTACTTTAAACAAATGAGGGCATCAGGCGCTTCTGTGCATGACACTGAGGAATCAGGAGAAGGCAGGAGGGATGAAACAGTGTTTGTGGAACGAGTATATATACAAACATCCGCGGTTATGTTGTGGACCTCATGGTGCAACGGTAGCGCATCTGACTCCAGATCAGAAAGTCTGCGTGTTCAAATCTAATCGATCTCCCAACTGAGCTATTTCAGTGTTGTATGGTGGCTATTCAAACAGCCCCAAAACGCACTGTTTTCTCACCGGGAATCGAACCCGGGCCGCGGCGGTAAAAGTGCCTGGAATCCTAACCACTAGACTACCAGAAAAGCTGCAGCAAGTCTCCTGCCAGCAAGCACAGCAATGCAGTGTTTCCTGCCTGCTCCTTTGCAATTCAGATCCTTTCGCGCCAGGCAAACTGTTCGGACAAAATGATATTTTTAACATGAGAACACAAAAGACGTGTTCGCGAAAGCACGGCACCAAGTGCGGGTAGGCATCCACTTGAAATCGATTTCCTTCAGTGGTTTTCTCTGGATGTTGTCTCTTTCGGTGCCGGCGAACATTTCATTGATGCATTTGTCCTGAACTGAAGCCTTTTGCCCTTCTCGCGGGGTCAGAGCTGCTCTGTCTGTCTATTACCTGCCTGTTAACCTTATCGGGAACAGGCCACCTGTTCAACGTTCAACAGCAAACCCAGAAAGACAAATAAACAGAAAGATGTGTCTCTCAGCCCCGGTGGCAAAGGTGCAATGGATGTTAATCCAAATAAATCCCCCGTGAGTCTGTGTGCATTGGCTTCCTTATAAAGTTTGTATTTGAAATGTGCGGGAAAAGTGTAAAATTATGAAAACATCCTGATGGCCAGTACGGGGATCAAACTCGCGACCTTGTCGTTATTAACACCAGGCTTTCACCAACTGGGCTAACCGGCCACAATGCTCTTGTTGGCCAGGCTCGCACCCAGGCTGCGAGATTGTCTTTCAGCCTCACACTGGGTGACCGAGTTACTGCTCAATCATTGAAAACACCACATCGGTTAAACATTGTTAACTGTTCGTATATACAACTGGGCAGAGTGTAAATCGAAACTAACAGAAAGACAGCTCTATGGTCGAACAAACCTCATTCTAAAATTTATTATCGCACCACAGCCCCTCCCACAAACACTGCTCCGGTATAAGAGCAGACGGCGGGACCCCAACTGGATTCGCACCTGCAGCGGACGGTTGGAGCCGGATCCAGCATGTCCGATGTGGTTTCACTCCCATTCGTTTGGGAAACGCGGCATCAGGAGCGTAAAATTTCTCTTCATTCACTCCTCTTGTAGTGAAGGAGACAGAAAGTAACTAAAACCTACCGAAACCCGGGACCTTTAGATCTTCAGTCTAACGCTCTCCCAACTGAGCTATTTCGGCTTCACATCAAAAGCAGTATACTGTTGTTCTTTTGGAGGTTTTTCTATCCCCGGGTGGAATTGCCCCTCTCGCTCATTCCTCACTTCGGGCAATGTGACCGGACCAGATCTCGGAGCTCAGGTTGTGTTAATGTAAAGCTGCAGTGTTGATAAAGATACAATGCTGACACAGCACGGGGGACCTCACTGTGTTGGACACAGCGTGAAATGCAATGACATGTTCAAATAAAGTTACAGAGCACAACACATGTGTAAAATTCCCTGTTCTTTTCTCCACACTGATGGGTTGTGAAGGGAGAGACGGGCCGAAGTCTCACTGAGCCGCACTGATCACGAGCCAAAACAAGTTCAATCTTCAGGTATCGTGCTGAGCCCGACACAGAAGTGAAAATGCCCGTGGTTGTGGGTTGATTAATGATAATAGAAACAAATATGAAGTGTCTCACAGACTTCAATGATTCCTTAATACCGTTGGTTGTCTAAAAGCTATCAATCGCAGGTTAAAATGAGCAATTCATGATGCATCTTTGAAAGAGCTATCCAATCAGTCCCACTCCGCTGCTCTTCCCCCATAGCCCTGCTGACACTCCTGCCAGCGGAAACTGTTTCCCCCATAATTTTGATCACCTCTATTAAATCTCCCCTGACCAGTGATTAATGGAGTTCAACGCGGGCAAGTATCAGATCATCCAATTGGGGCCGAGCAAAGATCGGTCAGTGTGTGGTCTGAAAACATCATGTGGGAGAATAGTTTTTTTCTGTGAAGCAGCCGGTCCCGTTAAATTTTACAAATGTTGCCCCAGATCGCTGCTCTCTCAAGCAATGAACATTTTAAACCATTCTCCTAAAATGCAATGTATTAAATGAGATATGGGTTAACAGTTCAGGAGATGCAAAGAGCAAAATAAATGAATGAAGTTTCGACTGTCCCTCAGTAACAATATTATTATGTCTTTCATTCCGCAAAATAAAGTTACCGGTTAATTAATGGTGATTAAAGCAGTTCTTATTTATTCACATTAGATGCATGTAATTAATTTAATAAAATTACATCGCATTCATGAATAACAAACGGTGGTATCAAAATTTCTTCCCTAACCGTGAATCGAACCCAGCCTGCAAAACTGATAGGAATAAATTATTGAATCACTTAATGGTGCCTCGAAAAATATCACACTAGTAAATTAAAATCACTGCTATAATGTGTTTCGGTGTTGAAGGGGATTGAAAAAAGCCCAGACTGCGCCCGCGGTGAGACAGAATTCGAACTTACAAAGAAGTTGGTGCTGCGAAGTAACCGCCAAGCGAAAGCTGACACCGATTAAAGAAGGAGACACCGCTCAATATAAAGGAAGAGCTCACAAACGTTAACTTTCTGTATTCTGTGTAAAAGGACTCTCAAATCCTTGAATATACTCAATGACTGAGCATCCACTGCCCTCTGAGGTTGAGAATTGCAAAGATTCACAAGCCTCTGAGTGAAGAAATGTCTCCTCATCTGACTCTCAAATGGCCGACCCCTTATCCTGAGACTCTGCCCCCTAGTTCTAGACTCTCCAGCCAGGGGGAACAACCTCTCAGCTTCTACCCTTTCAAGCCCTCCATGAAAATTGAACCTTTCAATGAGAACTCCTCTCGTTCTTCTGATCTCCAGAGATTATAGGCCCAATCTACTCAATCTCTCCTCATAGGACAATCCTATCATCATTGAAAACAATCAGGTTTGATTCCCAGTCAGGGATTTCAGTTCTGACAAAAATCATTGAATCTGTGAGAATCTTAATAATTGTATTAAAACCAACAAAATTGTGTGTTGCACACTGAAGGAAATTGTAACATGTTTGCTGGGTGGCAGTCAAACTTTAAAAACTTTCTTCATAGATTCATAGATGTCTAGCAAAAGGCGACTGTTTGATCCAGCGTTTTCGTAGTGTAGTGGTTATCCCGTTCGCCTAACAAGCGAAAAGTCCCCGGTTCGCAACCGGGCGGAAACATTTTGTAAATCATGTTCATTTAAATCGTAGAAAAATGGATCAATTCGCATTTGTTATGCAATGTAACAAAGTCCTGTTACATTTGTGTTATTCTGCACAGTTGTGCACACACACAGAACACTACGGTTTCGCTCGCTCACTTCCGTTTCCAGCCCTGACCGTGCAGACAGCCCCTCTCAAAGTTGCACATTCCGGCTGCTTTCAGTTGAATTGTGAAAGATTATTCAAGGATCCTGCAGCTTGACCTCGGTTCACAACAGCAGATCTAAGCCCCGTTTCTGCAAACTGCAAACCATGTTTTCCAGAATTCCAAGGTGTATACGGAACTCAACCATTAAAATTCCCTTCATTAACCACAGGGGTTCAGGCAATTTCTATGATTCTTTAAAAAGTTATTGACGTTTGACTGTCATCCGGTATACATGTTAGCAATTCCTGCAGTGTGCAACAAAATGTTGTGGGTTGATTAATGATAATAGAAACAATTATGAAGTGTCTCACAGACTTCAATGATCCCTTAATACCGTTGGTTAACTAAAGTCTATCAATTGCAGGTTAAAATGAGGAATTCATATTGCATCTTTGAAAGAGCTATCCAATCAGTCCCACTCCGCTGCTCTTCCCCCATAGCCCTGCTGACACTCCTGCCAGTGGAAACGGTTTCCCCCTTAATTTTGATCACCTCTATTAAATCTCCCCTGACCAGTGATTAATGGAGCTCAACGCGGGCAAGTGTCAGATCATCCACTTGGGGCCTAGCAAAGATCAGTCAGTGTGGGGTCTGAAAACATCATGTGAGAGAATCGTTTTTTTCTGTGAAATAGCCGGTCCCGTTAAATTTTACAAATGTTGCCCCAGATCGCTGCTCTCTCAAGCAATGAACATTTTAAACCATTCTCCTGAAATGCAATGTGTTAAATGACATATGGGTTAACAGTTCAGGAGATGCAAAGAGCAAAATAAATGTATGAAGTTTCGACTGTCCCTCAGTAACCATATTATTATCTCTTTCATTCCGCAAAATAAAGTTACCGGTTAATTAATGGTGATTAAAGCAGTTCTTATTTATTCACATTAGATGCATGTAATTAATTTAATAAAATTACATCGCATTCATGAATAAGAAACGGTGATATCAAAATTTCTTCCCTAACCGTGAATCGAACCCAGCCTGCAACACTGATAGGAATAAATTATTGAATCATTTAATGGTGCCTCGAAAAATATCACACTACTAAATTAAAATCACTGCTATAATGTGTTTCGGTGTTGAAGGGGATTGAAAAAAGCCCAGACTGCGCCCGCGGTGAGACAGAATTCGAACTTACAAAGAACTTGGTGCTGCGAAGTAACCGCCAAGCGAAAGCTGACAACGATTAAAGAAGGAGACACCGCTCAATATAAAGGAAGAGCTCACAAACGTTAACTTTCTGTATTCTGTGTAAAAGGACTCTCAAATCCTTGAATATACTCAATGACTGAACATCCACTGCCCTCTGAGGTTGAGAATTGCAAAGATCACAAGCCTCTGAGTGAAGAAATGTCTCCTCATCTGAGTCTCAAATAGCCGGCCCCTAATCCTCAGACTCTGCCCCCCAGTTCTAGACTCTCCAGCCAGGGGAAACAACCTCTCAGCTTCTACCCTTTCAAGCCCTCCAAGAAAATTGTACCTTTCAATGAGAACACCTCTCGTTCTTCTGAACTCCAGAGATTATAGGCCCAATCTGCTCAATCTCTCCTCATAGGACAATCCTATCAACATTGAAAACAATCAGGTTTGATTCCCAGTCAGGGATTTCAGTTCTGACAAAGACCATTGAAGTCTGTGAGAATCTTAATAATTGTATTAAAACCAACAAAAATGTGTGTTGCACACTGAAGGAAATTGTAACATGTTTGCCGGGTGACAGTCAAACTTTAATAATTTTCGTCAGAGATTCATAGATTTATAACAAAAGGCGATGGTTTTATCCAGCGTTTCCGTAGTGTAGTGGTTATCACGTTCGCCTCACACGCGAAAAGTCACCGGTTCGAAACCGGGCGGAAACATTTTGTAAATCATGTTCATTTAAATCGTAGAAAAATGGATCAATTCCCATTTGTTATGCAAAGTAACAAAGTCCTGTTACATTTGTGTTATTCTGTACAGTTCTGCACACACACAGAACACTACGGTGTCGCTCGCTCACTTCCGTTTCCAGCCCTGACCGTGCAGACAGCCCCTCTCAAAGCTACACAATCCGGCTGCTTTCAGTTGAATTGTGAAAGATTATTCAAGGATCCTGCAGCTTTACTTCGGTTCACAACAGCAGATCGAAGCCGCGTTGCTGCAAACAACAAACCATGTTTTCCAGGATTACAAGGTGTATACGGAACTCAACCATTAAAATTCCCTTCATTAACCTCAGGGGTTCAGGTAATTTTCTATGATTCTATAACAAGTTATTAGAGTTTGACTGTCATCCGGTATATATGTTAGCAATTCCTGCAGTGTGCAACAAAATGTTGTGGGTTGATTAATGATAATAGAAACAATTATGAAGTGTCTCACAGACTTCAATGATTCCTTAATACCGTTGATTGACTAAAAGCTATCAATCGCAGGTTAAAATGAGCAATTCATGATGCATCTTTGAAAGAGCTATCCAATCAGTCCCACTCCGCTGCTCTTCCCCCATAGCCCTGCTGACACTCCTGCCAGTGGAAACTGTTTCCCCCATAATTTTGATCACCTCTATTAAATCTCCCCTGACCAGTGATTAATGGAGTTCAACGCGGGCAAGTATCAGATCATTCACTTGGGGCCGAGCAAAGATCGGTCAGTGTGTGGTCTGAAAACATCATGTGAGAGAATAGTTTTTTTCTGTGAAATAGCCGGTCCCGTTAAATTTTACAAATGTTGCCCCAGATCGCTGCTCTCTCAAGCAATGAACATTTTAAACCACTCTCCTAAAATGCAATGTGTAAAATGAGATATGAGTTATCAGTTCAGGAGATGCAAAGAGCAAAATAAATGAATGAAGCTTCGACTGTCCCTCAGTAGCCATATTATCATGTCCTTCATTCTGCAAAATAAAGTTACCGGTTAATTAATGGTGATTAAAGCAGTTCTTATTTATTCACATTAGATGCATGTAATTAATTAAATAAAATTACATCGCATTCATGAATAAGAAACGGTGATATCAAAATTTCTTCCCTAACTGGGAATCGAACCCAGCTCGCGATACTGATAGGAATACGTTATTGAATCATTTAATGGTGCCTCAAAAAATATCACACTGCTAAATTAAAATCACTGCTTTAATGTGTTTCGGTGTTGAAGGGGATTGAAAAAAGCCCAGACTGCGCCCGCGGTGAGACAGAGTTCGAACTTACAAAGAAGTTGGTGCTGTGAAGTAACAGCTGGGCGAAAGCTGACACCGATTAAAGGACGAGAAACCGCTCAATATAAAGGATGAGCTCACAAACGTTAATTTCTGTATTCTGTGTAAAAGGACACCCAAATTCTTGAATATACTCAATGACTGAGCATCCACTGCCCTCTGAGGTTGAAAATTGCAAAGATTCACAAGCCTCTGAGTGAAGAAATGTCTCCTCATCTGAGTCTCAAATGGCCGGCCCCTTATCCTGAGACTCTGCCTCCTAGTTCGAGACTCTCCAGCCAGGGGAAACAACCTCTCATCTTCTACCGTTTCAAGCCCTCCAAGAAAATTGTACCTTTCAATGACAACACATCTCGTACTTCTGAACTCCAGAGATTATAGGCCCAATCTACTCAATCTCTCCTCATAGGACAATCCAATCATCATTGAAAACAATGAGGTTTGATTCCCAGTCAGGGGTTTCAGTTCTGACAAAGACAATTGAAGTCTGTGAGAATCTTATTAATTGTATTAAAACCAACAAAAATGTGTGTTGCACACTGAAGGAAATTGTAACATGTTTGCTGGGTGACAGTCAAACTTTAATGACTTTCTTCATAGATTCATAGATTTATAGCCAAAGGCGACGGCTTTATACAGCGTTTCCGTCGTGTAGTGGTTATCACATTCGCCAAACACGCGAAAAGTCCCCGGTTCGAAACCGGGCGGCAACATTTTGTAAATCATGTTCATTTATGTCGTAGAAAAATGGATCAATTCGCATTTGTTATGCAATGTAACAAAGTTCTGTTGCATTTGTGTTATTCTGTACAGTTCTGCACACACACAGAACACTACGGTGTCGCTCGCTCACTTCCGTTTCCGGACCTGACCGTGCAGACAACCCCTCTCAAAGCTGCACATTCCGGCTGCTTTCAGTTGAATTGTGAAAGATTATTCAAGGATCCTGCAGCTTTACCTCGGTTCACAACAGCAGATCTAAGCCGCGTTTCTGCAAACTACAAACCATGTTTTCCACAATTCCAAGGTGTACACGGAACTCAAACATTAAACTTCCCTTCATTAACCACAGGGGTTCAGGCAATTTTCTCTGATTCTATAAAACGTTATTAAAGTTTGACTGTCGTCCGTTATACATGTTAACAATTCCTGCAGTGTGCAACAAAATGTTGTGGGTGGATTATTGATAATAGAAACAATTATGAAGTGTCTCACAGACTTCAATGATCCCTTAATAACGTTGTTTAACTAAAATCTATCAATCGCAGGTTAAAATGAGCAATTCATGATGCATCTTTGAACGAGCTATCCAATCAGTCCCACTCCGCAGGTCGTCCCCCATAGCCCTGCTGACACTCCTGCCAGTGGAAACTTTTTCCCCCATAATTTTGATCACCTCTATTAAATCTCCCCTGACCAGTGATTAATGGAGTTCAACGCGGGCAAGTGTCAGATAATCCACTTGGGGCCGAGCAAAGATTGGTCAGTGTGTTGTCTGAAAACATCATGTGAGAGAATAGGTTTTTTCTGTGAAACAGCCGGTCCCGATAAATTTTACAAATCTTGCCCCAGATCGCTGCCTCTCAAGCAATGAAGATTTTAAACTATTCTCCTAAAATGCAATGTGTAAAATGAGATATGGGTTAACAGTTCAGGAGATGCAAAGAGCAAAATAAATGAATGAAGTTTCGACTGTCCCTCAGTAACCATATTATCATGTCTTTCATTCTGCAAAATAAAGTTACCGGTTAATTAATGATGATTATAGCAGTTCTTATTTATTCACATTAGATGCATGTAATTAATTTAATAAAATTACATCGCATTCATGAATAAGAAACGGTGGTATCAAAATTTCTTCTCTAACCGGGAATCGAACCCAGCCTGCAACACTGATAGGAATACGTTATTGAATTATTTAATGGTGCCTCGAAAAATGTCACGCTGCTAAATTAAAATCACTGCTATAATGTGTTTCGGTGTTGAAGGGGATTGAAAAAAGCCCAGACTGCGCCCGCGGTGAGACAGAGTTCGAACTTACAAAGAAGTTGGTGCTGCGAAGTAAACGCTGAGCGAAAGCTGACACCGATTAAAGAAGGAGACACCGCTCAATATAAAGGAAGAGCTCACAAACGTTAACTTTCTGTATTCTGTGTAAAAGGACTCTCAAATCCTTGAATATACTCAATGACTGAGCATCCACTGCCCTCTGAGGTTGAGAATTGCAAAGATTCACAAGCCTCTGAGTGAAGAAATGTCTCCTCATCTTAGTCTCAAATGGCCGGCCCCTTATCCTGAGACTCTGCCTCCTAGTTCGAGACTCTCCAGCCAGGGGAAACAACCTCTCATCTTCTACCGTTTCAAGACCTCCAAGAAAATTGTACCTTTCAATGACAACACATCTCGTACTTCTGAACTCCAGAGATTATAGGCCCAATCTACTCAATCTCTCCTCATAGGACAATCCAATCATCATTGAAAACAATCAGGTTTGATTCCCAGTCAGGGATTTCAGTTCTGACAAAGACAATTGAAGTCTGTGAGAATCTTATTAATTGTATTAAAACGAACAAAAATGTGTGTTGCACACTGAAGGAAATTGCAACATGTTTGCTGGGTGACAGTCAAACTTAAATAACTTTCTTCATAGATTCATAGATTTATAGCCAAAGGCGACTGTTTTATCCAGCGTTTCCGTAGTGTAGTGGTTATCACGTTCGCCTAACACGCGAAAGGTCCCCGGTTCGGAACCGGGCGGAAACATTTTGTAAATCATGTTCATTTAAATCGTAGAAAAATGGATCAATTCGCATTTGTTATGCAATGTAACAAAGTCCTGTTACATTTGTGTTATTCTGTACAGTTGTACACACACACAGAACACTACGGTTTCGCTCGCTCACTTCCGTTTCCAGCCCTGACCGTGCAGACAGCCCCTCTCAAAGTTGCACATTCCGGCTGCTTTCAGTTGAATTGTGAAAGATTATTCAAGGATCCTGCAGCTTTACCTCGGTTCACAACAGCAGATCTAAGCCCCGTTTCTGCAAACTACAAACCATGTTTTCCATAATTCCAAGGTGTATACGGAACTCAACCATTAAAATTCCCTTCATTAACCACAGGGGTTCAGGCAATTTTCTATGATTCTATAAAAAGTTATTGAAGTTTGACTGTCATCCGGTATACATGTTAGCAATTCCTGCAGTGTGCAACAAAATGTTGTGGGTTGATTAATGATAATAGAAACAGTTATGAAGTGTCTCACAGACTTCAATGATCCCTTAATACCGTTGGTTAACTAAAATCTATCAATTGCAGGTTAAAATGAGGAATTCATATTGCATCTTTGAAAGAGCTATCCAATCAGTCCCACTCCGCTGCTCTTCCCCCATAGCCCTGCTGACACTCCTGCCTGTGGAAACGGTTTCCCCCTTAATTTTCATCACCTCTATTAAATCTCCCCTGACCAGTGAATAATGGAGCTCAACGCGGGCAAGTGTCAGATCATCCACTTGGGGCCTAGCAAAGATCAGTCAGTGTGTGGTCTGAAAACATCATGTGAGAGAATCGGTTTTTTCTGTGAAATAGCCGGTCCCGTTAAATTTTACAAATGTTGCCCCAGATCGCTGCTCTCTCAAGCAATGAACATTTTAAACCATTCTCCTGAAATGCAATGTGTAAAATGAGATATGGGTTAACAGTTCAGGAGATGCAAAGAGCAAAATAAATGAATGAAGTTTCGACTGTCCCTCAGTAACCATATTATTATGTCTTTCATTCCGCAAAATAAAGTTACCGGTTAATTAATGGTGATTAAAGCAGTTCTTATTTATTCACATTAGATGCATGTAATTAATTTAATAAAATTACATCGCATTCATGAATAAGAAACGGTGATATCAAAATTTCTTCCCTAACCGTGAATCGAACCCAGCCTGCAACACTGATAGGAATAAATTATTGAATCATTTAATGGTGCCTCGAAAAATATCACACTACTAAATTAAAATCACTGCTTTAATGTGTTTCGGTGTTGAAGGGGATTGAAAAAAGCCCAGACTGCGCCCGCGGTGAGACAGAGTTCGAACTTACAAAGAAGTTGGTGCTGCGAAGTAACCGCCAAGCGAAAGCTGACAACGATTAAAGAAGGAGACAGCGCTCAATATAAAGGAAGAGCTCACAAAAGTTAACTTTCTGTATTCTATGTAAAAGGACTCTCAAATCCTTGAATATACTCAATGACTGAGCATCCACTGCCCTCTGAGGTTGAGAATTGCAAAGATCACAAGCCTCTGAGTGAAGAAATGTCTCCTCATCTGAGTCTCAAATAACCGGCCCCTAATCCTCAGACTCTGCCCCCCAGTTCTAGACTCTCCAGCCAGGGGAAACAACCTCTCAGCTTCTATCCTTTCAAGCCCTCCAAGAAAATTGTACCTTTCAATGACAACACATCTCGTACTTCTGAACTCCAGAGATTATAGGCCCAATCTACTCAATGTCTCCTCATAGGACAATCCAATCATCATTGAAAACAATCAGGTTTGATTCCCAGTCAGGGATTTCAGTTCTGACAAAGACAATTGAAGTCTGTGAGAATCTTATTAATTGTATTAAAACGAACAAAAATGTGTGTTGCACACTGAAGGAAATTGTAACATGTTTGCTGGGTGACAGTCAAACTTAAATAACTTTCTTCATAGATTCATAGATTTATAGCCAAAGGCGACTGTTTTATCCAGCGTTTCCGTAGTGTAGTGGTTATCACGTTCGCCTAACACGCGAAAGGTCCCCGGTTCGAAACCGGGCGGAAACATTTTGTAAATCATGTTCATTTAAATCGTAGAAAAATGGATCAATTCGCATTTGTTATGCAATGTAACAAAGTCCTGTTACATTTGTGTTATTCTGTACAGTTGTACACACACACAGAACACTACGGTTTCGCTCGCTCACTTCCGTTTCCAGCCCTGACCGTGCAGACAGCCCCTCTCAAAGTTGCACATTCCGGCTGCTTTCAGTTGAATTGTGAAAGATTATTCAAGGATCCTGCAGCTTTACCTCGGTTCACAACAGCAGATCTAAGCCCCGTTTCTGCAAACTACAAACCATGTTTTCCAGAATTCCAAGGTGTATACGGAACTCAACCATTAAAATTCCCTTCATTAACCACAGGGGTTCAGGCAATTTTCTATGATTCTATAAAAAGTTATTGAAGTTTGACTGTCATCCGGTATACATGTTAGCAATTCCTGCAGTGTGCAACAAAATGTTGTGGGTTGATTAATGATAATAGAAACAGTTATGAAGTGTCTCACAGACTTCAATGATCCCTTAATACCGTTGGTTAACTAAAATCTATCAATTGCAGGTTAAAATGAGGAATTCATATTGCATCTTTGAAAGAGCTATCCAATCAGTCCCACTCCGCTGCTCTTCCCCCATAGCCCTGCTGACACTCCTGCCAGTGGAAACGGTTTCCCCCTTAATTTTCATCACCTCTATTAAATCTCCCCTGACCAGTGAATAATGGAGCTCAACGCGGGCAAGTGTCAGATCATCCACTTGGGGCCTAGCAAAGATCAGTCAGTGTGTGGTCTGAAAACATCATGTGAGAGAATCGGTTTTTTCTGTGAAATAGCCGGTCCCGTTAAATTTTACAAATGTTGCCCCAGATCGCTGCTCTCTCAAGCAATGAACATTTTAAACCATTCTCCTGAAATGCAATGTGTAAAATGAGATATGGGTTAACAGTTCAGGAGATGCAAAGAGCAAAATAAATGAATGAAGTTTCGACTGTCCCTCAGTAACCATATTATCATGTCTTTCATTCCGCAAAATAAAGTTACCGGTTAATTAACGGTGATTAAAGCAGTTCTTATTTATTCACATTAGATGCATGTAATTAATTTAATAAAATTACATCGCATTCATGAATAAGAAACGGTGATATCAAAATTTCTTCCCTAACCGTGAATCGAACCCAGCCTGCAACACTGATAGGAATAAATTATTGAATCATTTAATGGTGCCTCGAAAAATATCACACTACTAAATTAAAATCACTGCTATAATGTGTTTCGGTGTTGAAGGGGATTGAAAAAAGCCCAGACTGCGCCCGCGGTGAGACAGAGTTCGAACTTACAAAGAAGTTGGTGCTGCGAAGTAACCGCCAAGCGAAAGCTGACAACGATTAAAGAAGGAGACAGCGCTCAATATAAAGGAAGAGCTCACAAAAGTTAACTTTCTGTATTCTATGTAAAAGGACTCTCAAATCCTTGAATATACTCAATGACTGAGCATCCACTGCCCTCTGAGGTTGAGAATTGCAAAGATCACAAGCCTCTGAGTGAAGAAATGTCTCCTCATCTGAGTCTCAAATAGCCGGCCCCTAATCCTCAGACTCTGCCCCCCAGTTCTAGACTCTCCAGCCAGGGGAAACAACCTCTCAGCTTCTATCCTTTCAAGCCCTCCAAGAAAATTGTACCTTTCAATGACAACACATCTCGTACTTCTGAACTCCAGAGATTATAGGCCCAATCTACTCAATCTCTCCTCATAGGACAATCCAATCATCATTGAAAACAATCAGGTTTGATTCCCAGTCAGGGATTTCAGTTCTGACAAAGACAATTGAAGTCTGTGAGAATCTTATTAATTGTATTAAAACGAACAAAAATGTGTGTTGCACACTGAAGGAAATTGTAACATGTTTGCTGGGTGACAGTCAAACTTAAATAACTTTCTTCATAGATTCATAGATTTATAGCCAAAGGCGACTGTTTTATCCAGCGTTTCCGTAGTGTAGTGGTTATCACGTTCGCCTAACACGCGAAAGGTCCCCGGTTCGAAACCGGGCGGAAACATTTTGTAAATCATGTTCATTTAAATCGTAGAAAAATGGATCAATTCGCATTTGTTATGCAATGTAACAAAGTCCTGTTACATTTGTGTTATTCTGTACAGTTGTACACACACACAGAACACTACGGTTTCGCTCGCTCACTTCCGTTTCCAGCCCTGACCGTGCAGACAGCCCCTCTCAAAGTTGCACATTCCGGCTGCTTTCAGTTGAATTGTGAAAGATTATTCAAGGATCCTGCAGCTTTACCTCGGTTCACAACAGCAGATCTAAGCCCCGTTTCTGCAAACTACAAACCATGTTTTCCAGAATTCCAAGGTGTATACGGAACTCAACCATTAAAATTCCCTTCATTAACCACAGGGGTTCAGGCAATTTTCTATGATTCTATAAAAAGTTATTGAAGTTTGACTGTCATCCGGTATACATGTTAGCAATTCCTGCAGTGTGCAACAAAATGTTGTGGGTTGATTAATGATAATAGAAACAGTTATGAAGTGTCTCACAGACTTCAATGATCCCTTAATACCGTTGGTTAACTAAAATCTATCAATTGCAGGTTAAAATGAGGAATTCATATTGCATCTTTGAAAGAGCTATCCACTCAGTCCCACTCCGCTGCTCTTCCCCCATAGCCCTGCTGACACTCCTGCCAGTGGAAACGGTTTCCCCCTTAATTTTGATCACCTCTATTAAATCTCCCCTGACCAGTGAATAATGGAGCTCAACGCGGGCAAGTGTCAGATCATCCACTTGGGGCCTAGCAAAGATCAGTCAGTGTGTGGTCTGAAAACATCATGTGAGAGAATCGGTTTTTTCTGTGAAATAGCCGGTCCCGTTAAATTTTATAAATGTTGCCCCAGATCGCTGCTCTCTCAAGCAATGAACATTTTAAACCATTCTCCTGAAATGCAATGTGTAAAATGAGATATGGGTTAACAGTTCAGGAGATGCAAAGAGCAAAATAAATGAATGAAGTTTCGACTGTCCCTCAGTAACCATATTATTATGTCTTTCATTCCGCAAAATAAAGTTACCGGTTAATTAATGGTGATTAAAGCAGTTCTTATTTATTCACATTAGATGCATGTAATTAATTTAATAAAATTACATCGCATTCATGAATAAGAAACGGTGATATCAAAATTTCTTCCCTAACCGTGAATCGAACCCAGCCTGCAACACTGATAGGAATAAATTATTGAATCATTTAATGGTGCCTCGAAAAATATCACACTACTAAATTAAAATCACTGCTTTAATGTGTTTCGGTGTTGAAGGGGATTGAAAAAAGCCCAGACTGCGCCCGCGGTGAGACAGAGTTCGAACTTACAAAGAAGTTGGTGCTGCGAAGTAACCGCCAAGCGAAAGCTGACAACGATTAAAGAAGGAGACAGCGCTCAATATAAAGGAAGAGCTCACAAAAGTTAACTTTCTGTATTCTATGTAAAAGGACTCTCAAATCCTTGAATATACTCAATGACTGAGCATCCACTGCCCTCTGAGGTTGAGAATTGCAAAGATCACAAGCCTCTGAGTGAAGAAATGTCTCCTCATCTGAGTCTCAAATAGCCGGCCCCTAATCCTCAGACTCTGCCCCCCAGTTCTAGACTCTCCAGCCAGGGGAAACAACCTCTCAGCTTCTATCCTTTCAAGCCCTCCAAGAAAATTGTACCTTTCAATGACAACACATCTCGTACTTCTGAACTCCAGAGATTATAGGCCCAATCTACTCAATCTCTCCTCACAGGACAATCCAATCATCATTGAAAACAATCAGGTTTGATTCCCAGTCAGGGATTTCAGTTCTGACAAAGACAATTGAAGTCTGTGAGAATCTTATTAATTGTATTAAAACGAATAAAAATGTGTGTTGCACACTGAAGGAAATTGTAACATGTTTGTTGGGTGACAGTCAAACTTAAATAACTTTCTTCATAGATTCATAGATTTATAGCCAAAGGCGACTGTTTTATCCAGCGTTTCCGTAGTGTAGTGGTTATCACGTTCGCCTAACACGCGAAAGGTCCCCTGTTCGAAACCGGGCGGAAACATTTTGTAAATCATGTTCATTTAAATCGTAGAAAAATGGATCAATTCGCATTTGTTATGCAATGTAACAAAGTCCTGTTACATTTGTGTTATTCTGTACAGTTGTACACACACACAGAACACTACGGTTTCGCTCGCTCACTTCCGTTTCCAGCCCTGACCGTGCAGACAGCCCCTCTCAAAGTTGCACATTCCGGCTGCTTTCAGTTGAATTGTGAAAGATTATTCAAGGATCCTGCAGCTTTACCTCGGTTCACAACAGCAGATCTAAGCCCCGTTTCTGCAAACTACAAACCATGTTTTCCAGAATTCCAAGGTGTATACGGAACTCAACCATTAAAATTCCCTTCATTAACCACAGGGGTTCAGGCAATTTTCTATGATTCTATAAAAAGTTATTGAAGTTTGACTGTCATCCGGTATACATGTTAGCAATTCCTGCAGTGTGCAACAAAATGTTGTGGGTTGATTAATGATAATAGAAACAGTTATGAAGTGTCTCACAGACTTCAATGATCCCTTAATACCGTTGGTTAACTAAAATCTATCAATTGCAGGTTAAAATGAGGAATTCATATTGCATCTTTGAAAGAGCTATCCAATCAGTCCCACTCCGCTGCTCTTCCCCCATAGCCCTGCTGACACTCCTGCCAGTGGAAACGGTTTCCCCCTTAATTTTGATCACCTCTATTAAATCTCCCCTGACCAGTGAATAATGGAGCTCAACGCGGGCAAGTGTCAGATCATCCACTTGGGGCCTAGCAAAGATCAGTCAGTGTGTGGTCTGAAAACATCATGTGAGAGAATCGTTTTTTTCTGTGAAATAGCCGGTCCCGTTAAATTTTACAAATGTTGCCCCAGATCGCTGCTCTCTCAAGCAATGAACATTTTAAACCATTCTCCTGAAATGCAATGTGTAAAATGAGATATGGGTTAACAGTTCAGGAGATGCAAAGAGCAAAATAAATGAATGAAGTTTCGACTGTCCCTCAGTAACCATATTATTATGTCTTTCATTCCGCAAAATAAAGTTACCGGTTAATTAATGGTGATTAAAGCAGTTCTTATTTATTCACATTAGATGCATGTAATTAATTTAATAAAATTACATCGCATTCATGAATAAGAAACGGTGATATCAAAATTTCTTCCCTAACCGTGAATCGAACCCAGCCTGCAACACTGATAGGAATAAATTATTGAATCATTTAATGGTGCCTCGAAAAATATCACACTACTAAATTAAAATCACTGCTTTAATGTGTTTCGGTGTTGAAGGGGATTGAAAAAAGCCCAGACTGCGCCCGCGGTGAGACAGAGTTCGAACTTACAAAGAAGTTGGTGCTGCGAAGTAACCGCCAAGCGAAAGCTGACAACGATTAAAGAAGGAGACAGCGCTCAATATAAAGGAAGAGCTCACAAAAGTTAACTTTCTGTATTCTATGTAAAAGGACTCTCAAATCCTTGAATATACTCAATGACTGAGCATCCACTGCCCTCTGAGGTTGAGAATTGCAAAGATCAAAAGCCTCTGAGTGAAGAAATGTCTCCTCATCTGAGTCTCAAATAGCCGGCCCCTAATCCTCAGACTCTGCCCCCCAGTTCTAGACTCTCCAGCCAGGGGAAACAACCTCTCAGCTTCTATCCTTTCAAGCCCTCCAAGAAAATTGTACCTTTCAATGACAACACATCTCGTACTTCTGAACTCCAGAGATTATAGGCCCAATCTACTCAATCTCTCCTCACAGGACAATCCAATCATCATTGAAAACAATCAGGTTTGATTCCCAGTCAGGGATTTCAGTTCTGACAAAGACAATTGAAGTCTGTGAAAATCTTATTAATTGTATTAAAACGAACAAAAATGTGTGTTGCACACTGAAGGAAATTGTAACACATTAAATGGCGGAGCAGGCTCGAGGGGCCGAATGGCCTACTCCTGCTCCTATCTTCTATGTTTCTATGTGAATGGAGCAGGTGAACTGCTGAATCCCACTTTTAAGGGATGTCCCAATGTCTTTACAGTGGTGTGAAAATAAATGAGTTCCGCTTGGTAATTAAAAGTAAAGACTGTCAGAAGTGGGATTCGAACCCACGCCTCCAGAGGAGACTGCGACCTGAACGCAGCGCCTTAGACCGCTCGGCCATCCTGACTTGTTCCGTTAACTTCTGCATCTCATCACTTCCGCATGAAGAACGTTTCCGTCCGGGTGCTGATGCAATGCTGATGAAGGCTCAGTGACCGGGATATCATCTCCCCCGGGGTTTTCCTGAGCTTGTGCTCGGTGTTTGGGGAGGTTTGTCCTGGGTCCCTGGTATCTTGCAGCTCCAGGGATGGGCAGTAACAATCTGAGCGCTGGAGCTGGGGAAAAGCGAATAATTAATGGATTTAACCCAGGGGTTTAAATTGTTCTGCAAACCATGAACCAGGTTCATCTGAATTCCAAGGTGTGTAAGGAAATCAAGCATCAAAAGCCCTTTCATTAACCACAGGGATTCAGGCAATTTTTTGATCGCAAAGCGCTTTCTCACCTTGTCAATATCTCTCGTGTATTTGCCGGTGTTTCCCGATTCTGCCTGTTTCTCTGGCTCTGTTTATTCTGTGTGACCACCTGCAGGTTGATTTTGAGCGAATACCTGTGCTTGTGTCTTGTCACATTAAATAAATGAGGAATTGTGACGCTTCTCTCCCTGACACTGGGGAAAGAGTGAGACAGTCTTTGGAGCAAGAGTCTGGTTATTGTGAAACGGCAAAGAAAGCAATAAATCTTAAATTACCCGGAAGAACATTGACCCCGACGTGATTTGAACACGCAGCCTTCTGATCTGGAGTCAGACGCGCTACCGTTGCGCCACGAGGTCCGAAAATATAAACCGCGCTGTTTTCATATACACACGTTCCACAAACACTGTTTCATTCCTCCTGCCTTCTGCTGATTCCTCAGTGTCATTCACAGAAGCGCCTGATGCCCTCATTTGTTTAACGTACCAAGCAGACACAAACACAGGTATTCCTTCAAAATCAACCCGCAGGTGGCCACAGACACAATAAACAGAGCCAGAGAGAAAGACAGAATCGGGAATCTCCGGGAAATAGACAAGAGATATTGACAAGGACTAAAGCGCTTTGCGATCAGAAAATTGCCTGTGGTTAATGAAAGGGATTTTGCTGCTTGAGTTCCTTATACGCCTTGGGCTTCTGGAGAACTTGTTTCGTAGTTTGCAGAAACGCGGCTCAGACATGCTGTTGTGACCGTGCCGGGCCTGACTGCAATCAGCGACAATGAAATATAGTTTCGACTGGCCCGGCTAGCTCAGTCGGTACAGCATGAGACTCTTAATTTCAGAGTCGTGGGTTCGAGTCCCACGTTAGGCGGTATTTATTTGTTAAACTTTTATGTTGCTTTCAAAGCGTCATTAATTGAGCGATAACCTTGTTTTGCACAATGAAAGAAATGCGAACTGAGAAAATACTGCAGATGCTGGAAATCTGAATTGAAACAGAAAATGCTGGAGATACTCAGCAGATCAGGCAGCTTCTGCGAAGACAGAAACAGAGTTAACGTTTCAGGTCGATAACCTTTCGTCAGAGATAATGGAACAGATTTTTAAGCAAATGCAGGGGATTCTATGAGACCATGCCTGATCTCCTGCCTCAAATCCATTCACCGGCCCTATCGCCATATCCCTTGATGCCCTTACCAGACAGAAATCTACCGACTTCTGTTTTGAACATACCCAATGACTGAGCCTCCACAGCCATCTGCGGTAGAAAATTCCAAAGATTCACCACCCTCTGTGTGAAGAAATTTCTTCTCCTCTCAGTCCTGAATGGCCTAACCTTTATCCTGAGGTTGTGGCCCCTGGTTCTAGACTCCCCAGCCAAGGGAAACATTCTCCCAGCATCCAACCGATCAAACCCTGTAATAATTTTGCATGCTTAATGAGATCCCCTCCCATTCTTCCGAATTCAAGAGATTGCAGGCCTAGTTTACTCAATCTCTTCTCATACGAGGTCAGTGACAGTCTTGCAAATGGTGACTTGATATTCGGCAGTGGGGTCATGGTCCAGGCGGAGGTAGGAGGAGGTGTTGGAGAGTTGGCGTACAGCTTCCGCTAGGTAGAGGTCGGTTCGCCAAACAGCAACAGCACCACCCTTGTCAGCAAGTTTTGTGCTTTGCATGTTAACTGTTAACTGTTACCCATATCTCATTTTACACAATATATGGGCTACTCCAGCTCCTAATTCTTTTGTTTTATTTGTTATTTCCACACACAGGAGAGCAATCTCGCCCCTGGACAAGCAGAAGGAGCAAGTTCCAACAAAATGATTCCGCAAACGTGATAACTGCTATACTGTGGAACCGTCTCCACTTTCAGTACCAGGTCAGATGGAAATGTTAGAATTTTTTGAGGATGTAACTGGTAGAATAGATAAGGGAGAACCAGTGGATGTGGTGTATTTGGACTTTCAGAAGGCTTTCGATATTGTCCCACATAAGAGATTGGCGTGCAAAGTTAAAGCACATGGGATTGGGGGTAAGGTACAGACTTAGATAGAGAACTGGTTGGCAGACAGGAAGCAAAGATTATGTCTAAACGGGTCTGTTTCCAAGTGGCAGGCAATTACTAGTGGGGTAGGGCAGGGATAAGTGCTAGGACTCCAGCTACTCACAATATATATTAATGATCTAGAAGGTTGAACTAGATGTAATAACTCCAAGTGTGCAGACGACACAAAGCTGGGTGGGCATGTGTGCTGTGAGGAGGATGCAGAGAAACTCCAGTATGATTTGGACAGGTTAGGTGATTAACAGAAGCATGGCAGATGCAGTATAATGTGGATAAATGTGAGGTTATCAACTTTGGTGGCAAAAACAGGAAGACAGCTTATTATCAGAATGTCAATAGATTGGGAAAAGGGGAACTGCAATGAGACCTGGGTGTCCGTGTGCACCAATCGCTGAAGGTAAGCATGCAGGTGCAGCAGGTGGTTAAGAAGGCAAATGTTGGCCTTTATAGTGAGAGGTTTCGAGTACAGGAGCAAGGATGTCTTGCTGCATTTGTACAAGGCCTTGGTGAGACCATACCTAGAGTATTGTGTGCAGCTTTGGTCACCTTATCTGAGGAAGGATGTTCTTGCCATGGAGGGAGTGCAGCGAAGATTCACCAGACTGATACATGGGATGGCAGGAATGACGTATGAAGACAGATTGAGATGATTAGGCTTATATTCGCTAGAATTAAAAGAACGAGAGGGGATCTCATTGAAACTTACAAAATTCTAACAGGACTAGACACACTAGATGCAGGAAGAATGATCCCGACGGTGCGGGAATCCAGAACCAGCGGTCACAGTCTAAGGATAAGGGGTAAGCCACTAAGGGCTGAGATGAGGAGGAATTTCTTCACCCAGAGAGTGGTGAACCTGCTGAATTCTGTAACACAGAAGGCAGTTGAGGCCAATTCATTAAATATATTCAAGAAGGAGTTAGATATATTTCTTAAGGCTAAAGAGATAAAGGGATATGGGGAGAAAGCAGGGACAGGGTACTGAATGTGGATGATCAGCCATGATCTCATTAAATGGCGGAGCAGGCTCGAGGGGCCGAATGGCCTACTCCTGCTCCTATCTTCTATGTTTCTATGTGAATGGAGCAGGTGAACTGCTGAATCCCACTTTTAAGGGATGTCCCAAAGTGCTTGACAGTGGTGTGAAATTAAATGAGTTCCGCTTGGTAATTAAAAGTAAAGACTTTCAGAAGTGGAATTGGAACCCACGTCGCCAGAGAACACTGCGATCTGAACGCAGCGCCTTAGACCTCTCGGCCATCCTGACTTCTTCCATTAATTTCGGCATCTCATCACTTCCACATGAAGAACGTTTCCGTCCGGGTGCTTGTTCAATGCTGTTGAAGGCTCAGTTACCGGGATACCATCTCCCCCGGGGTTTTCCTGAGCTTGTGCTCGGTGTATGGGGAGGTTTTTTCCATGTCCCTGGAATCTTGCAGCTCCAGGGATGGGTAGTAACAATCTGAGCTCTGGAGCTGGGGAAAAGCGATTAATTAATGGGTTTGTTTTCGGGCCTGAAATGCGGCTTCGATCTGTTGGTATTAACCGAGGCCGGGGCTGCGAGATATTTCAGTTTGTTCACGTTTAATCAGAGGAATATCCGCTGTCAGGAGCTGAAAGGACCAAGAGCTGAAAAAACACCAGAAAAAAGATAAGAAATATCAGCAATTGTGATCAACTCTTTAATGTGTGTTCTGGTAGTTTAGTGGTTTAATTGTTTTAATCAACATTCATTAACCGAAAGCGTTGTTTTGCAGAATGAAAGAAATGCTCACAGTGAGGGACAGTCGAAAGTTGAGTAATTTAACTTTAATAATTTGTGAAAGTTTATTCATTGCCGAAGATTTATACCCTATCAGAATTTACGCACTGTGTATTTTAGGAGTCTGCTTTAAATTGTTCGTTGCTTCTGACACAAGAAACCTGTTAAATTTATTTCACAGAAAAATAATGTTTCCGCCCGAGCACCTTTCGCGAGTGAGGCAAACGTGATAACCGCTACACTACGGAAACCTGTACTTAATTCAGCATCGAGAAAGCACTGTTCAGACAGAAGGGACACTGCAGAATCGTTCTTTCTGCAATGATTTCCTTTCACTGGCATTTCTCTGATCGAACTGCACAAGTCAAAAATGTTCCTTTCACCTCATTAAACTGCCGAATTTTCTTCCCTCTGGTTTAACCCAGGGGTTTAAATTGTTCTGCAAACCATGAACCAGGTTCACCTGAATTCCAAGGTGTGTAAGGAAATCAAGCATCAAAAGCCCTTTCATTAACCACAGGGATTCAGGCAATTTTCTGATCGCAAAGCGCTTTCTCACCTTATCAATATCTCTCGTGTGTTTGCCGGTGTTTCCCGATTCTGCCTGTCTCCCTGGCTGTGTTTATTCTGTGTGACCACCTGCAGGTTGATTTTGAGCGAATACCTGTGCTTGTGTCTTGTCACATTAAATAAATGAGGAATTGTGGCGCTTCACTCCCTGACGCTGGGGAAAGAGTGAGACAGTCTTTGGAGCAAGTGTCTGGTTATTGTGAAACGGCAAAGAAAACAGTTATTCTGGAACTACCCGGAGAAACAGTGACCCCGACGTGATTTGAACACGCAGCTTTCAAGATCTGGTTGATTGAGACGCGCTACCGTTGCGCCAATTCAGTTGAATTGTGAAAGATTATTCAAGGATCCTGCAGCTTTACCTCGGTTCACAACAGCAGATCTAAGCCGCGTTTCTGCAAACTACAAACCATGTTATCCAGAATTCCAAGGTGTCTACGGAACTCAACCATTAAAATTCCCTTCATTAACCACAGGGGTTCAGGCAATATTCTCTGATTCTATAAAACGTTATTAAAGTTTGACTGTCATCCGGTATACATGTTAGCAATTCCTGCAGTGTGCAACAAAATGTTGTGGGTGGATTATTGATAATAGAAACAATTATGAAGTGTCTCACAGACTTCAATGATCCCTTTACAACGTTAGATAACTAAAATCTATCAATCGCAGGTTAAAATGAGCAATTCATGTTGCATCTTTGAACGAGCAATCCAATCAGTCCCACTCCGCTGCTCGTCCCCCATAGCCCTGCTGACACTCCTGCCAGTGGAAACTGTTTCCCACATAATTTTGATCACCTCTATTAAATCTCCCCTGACCAGTGGTTAATGGAGTTCAACGCGGGCAAGTGTCAGATCATCCACTTGGGGCCTAGCAAAGATTGGTCAGTGTGTGGTCTGAAAACATCATGTGAGAGAATAGGTTTTTTCTGTGAAATAGCCGGTCCCGATAAATTTTACAAATCTTGCCCCAGATCGCTGCTCTCTCAAGCAATGAACATTGTAAACCATTCTCCTAAAATGCAATGTGTAAAATGAGATATGGGTTAACAGTTCAGGAGATGCAAAGAGCAAAATAAATGAATGAAGTTTCGACTGCCCCTCAGTAACCATATTATCATGTCTTTCATTCTGCAAAATAAAGTTACCGGTTAATTAATGGTGATTATAGCAGTTTGTGGTGGTTCGTGTAAATCGCCACCAAATAAAAGAGTTTTAACTTCGACGAACGATAAAAAAAAGGTTTAATTACCAGAGCAGAATAATTACAGCAGGTAAGGTAGCAGGTAATATGGCTGACTGCAGGAACACCATGTTGTAGGTCTTACCAGACAAGATTGTTACAGCAGGTAAGATGGCTACCTGCAGGAGCACCATATTGTAGGTGTTGTCCCAGCGGGGACTCCGCAGGGACTGCGTCCCAGTCCCGTGGGGAGCGAGTCCTAAGCCTCTTCCCGCTCCACTCTTTATTCCCGGGCTTATTGTGTCACGTGACCGCGTCGTGACGTCAACACGTTCACGTACGCCCAAGCGGTCACGTGACCTGCGCCGTTATGGGTGCATCTCCCCAATACGGAAGCAGGCCTTTAAGGCCGAAGTCATTAGGCCGGCTATGCCAGTACTTACTGCGGGAGCAGAGAATCTCTTCGCTCCCGCCTGCTGGCCAATGCAGCCGAAGTCGCGGTCGGCCGGACTATGCCGGCGGCCGCCTTGAAAGCCCGAAACGGGCCGGCAGCCAATGCGCATGCGTGGTGACGCGTGACGTCAACGCGTCAGGGCGACAACTAACGCGCATGCGTCACGTGATACGTGACGTCAGCGCGTTAAGTCGGCTCTTAAAGGGGCAACGGCCTAACAGATGAATTAAAGCGGTAACAACCCTAACTGGTAAGTAATACAATTAAGTAAATTAAGTACATACAGTTAGGTAAGTTATACATGCATAACTAAGTTAGTTAAACTAAAGGAAAGTAAGTTATACATGCATAAGTTAAGTTAAAGAGAATTATGTATCTCTATGTATAGAACAATCCGTGGGACCGCTATAAGTTCTTATTTATTCACATTAGATGCATGTGATTAATTTAATAAAATTACATCGCATTCATGAACAAGAAACGGTGATAGCAAAATTTCTTCCCCAACCGGGAATCGAACCCTGCTCGCAACACTGATAGGAATAAGTTATTGAATCATTTACTGGTGCCTCGAAAAATGTCACACTGCTAAATTAAAATCACTGCTATAATGTGTTTCGGTGTTGAAGGGGATTGAAAAAAGCCCAGACTGCGCCCGCGGTGATAAAGAGTTCGAAATTACAAAGAATTTGGTGCTGCGAAGTAACCGCTGAGCGAAAGCTGACACCGATTGAAGGACGAGAAACCGCTCAATATAAAGGATGAGCTCACAAACGTTAACTTTCTGTATTCTGTGTAAAAGGACTCTCAAATCCTTGAATATACTCAATGACTGAGCATCCACTGCCCTCTGAGGTTGAGAATTGCAAAGATTCACAAGCCTCTGAGTGAAGAAATGTCTCCTCATCTGAGTCTCAAATGGCCGGCCCCTTATCCTGAGAATCTGCCCCCTAGTTCTAGACTCTCCAGCCAGGGGAAACAACCTCTCAGCTTCTACCCTTTCAAGCCCTCCAAGAAAATTGTACCTTTCAATGAGAACACCTCTCGTTCTTCTAAACTCCAGAGATTATAGGCACAATCTACTCAATCTCTCCTCATAGGACAATCCTATTATCATTGAAAACAATCAGGTTTGATTCCCAGTCAAGGATTTGAGTTCTGACAAAGACAATTGAAGTCTGTGAGAATCTTAATAATTGTATTAAAACCAACAAAAATGTGTGTTGCACACTGAAGGAAATTGTAACATGTTTGCTGGGTGGCAGTCAAACTTTAAAAACTTTCTTCATAGATTCATAGATGTATAGCAAAAGGCGACTGTTTTATTCAGCTTTTTCGTAGCGTAGTGGTTATCACGTTCGCCTCACACGCGAAAGGTCCCCGGTTCGAAACTGGGTGGAAACATTTTGTAAATCATCTTCATTTAAATCGTAGAAAAATGGATCAATTCGCATTTGTTATGCAATGTAACAAAGTCCTGTTACATTTGTCTTATTCTGTACAGTTGTGCACACACACAGAACACTACGGTTTCGCTCGCTCACTTCCGTTTCCAGCCCTGACCGTGCAGACAGCCCCTCTCAAAGCTGCACATTCCGGCTGCTTTCAGTTGAATTGTGAAAGATTATTCAAGGGTCGTGCAGCTTTACCTTGGTTCACAACAGCAGATCTAAGCCGCGTTTCAGCAAACTACAAACCATGTTTTCCAGAATTCCAAGGTGTATACGGAACTCAACCATTAAAATTCCCTTCATTAACCACAGGGGTTCAGGCAATTTTCTATGATTCTATGAAAAGTTATTAAAGTTTGACTGTCATCCGGTATACATGTTAGCAATTCCTGCAGTGCGCAACAAAATGTTGTGGGTTGATTAATGATTATAGAATCAATTATGAGGTGTCTCACAGACTTCAATGATCCCTTAATACCGTTGGTTAACTAAAATCTATCAACACTTAAAATTCGTTTAGGTAAATTTTGTCAAGGTTTAAAATTTTAAGTTTTACATTTATATTTCAAAACATTCAATTTGAATTTTAAATCATAGGTTGATACGGCACAGAAGGAGGCCATGCAGCCCATTGAGTCTGTGCTGGCACTTTGAAAGAGCTCTTCAAATAATCCCACTCCCCTGATGTTTCACACAGAATCACACAGAAACCCCACAATGCAGTTAGAGGCCATTTCGGCCCATCGAGCCTGCACCGACACATGTCCCACCCGATTCCCGTAACCCCTACACGAACACATATCCCACCCTATCCCCGTAACCCCACGTATTTAATCCCCCTAACACTAAGGGTCAATTTATCATAGCCAATCAACCTAACCTGCACACCTGCAAATTTCTCCTTTACAATGATTTATTCAATTCTCTTTTGAAAGTTACTATTGTGTCTGCTCCACCGCCCTTTCAGGCAGCGCATTCCCGATCACAACAACTGGCTGTGGTAAAAAAAACTCCTCATCTCCCCTCTGGTACTTTTTGCCGGTTAGGTTCAATCGGTGTCCTCCAGTTACCGACCCTCCTGCCACTGGAAACAGATTCTCCTTATTTACTCTTATCAAAACATCTTGTAAATTTACAAACCTCGATTAAATTTCCTCTTAATCTTCTGCGGAAAAACAATTGCAGCTTCTCAGTCGCTCAACATAACTGAAGTCAACTCATCTCTCGGGCCACTCGCTCTTTGTGCTTGTCTCTCTTTTTTGTCTCTCCCTGTCACTCTCTTTGTCCCTGCCTCTCTCTTTGTCCCTATCTCTCTCTTTGTCTCTGCCTCTCTCTTTGTCCCTGTCACTCTCTTTGTCTCTGCCTCTCTCTTTGTCCCTGTCACTCTCTTTGTCCCTGCCTCTCTCTTTGTCCCTATCTCTCTCCTTGTCTCTGCCTCTCTCTTTGTCCCTGTCTCTCTCTTTGTCTCCGCCTCTCTCTTTGTCCCTGTCACTCTCTTTGTCTCTGCCTCCCTCTTTGTCCCTGTCTCTCTATCTGTCTGTCTGTCTCTTTCTCACTCTGTTCACAGTTAGCTTCTAGTTCTGATCAAACACTGCAAGTTTTAGTTTCACGTTAGTATAGTGGTGAGTATCCGCGCTTGTCACGCGGGAGACCGGGATTCAATTCCCCGACGGGCAGGTTATTTTTTTTAACAACCCCAATTTTTTAATTTCTTCCCAGTTCCTTGAAATGCTCCTTGGAAAAGTTGAACTGAAAAAGTTCAAGTGAAATAATTTTAAAAGATTTACCGACATAAGAAGAACTGCATAAAAACTTCCTGCACCTGTTCCTCGTTGGAATCGTGCTCTCCCTCTATTTCCCTCTCACTGTTGTGTGGGGCAGAGAGGAGTCATAACGGCACAGGATGAGACCATTGAATGCTTAATTAAATTCATTTATTTTGAATATGTGACCATTTATTATTACTTCCGTGGTGTGAAATGTTATTTATTTGGAGATTTCTTTTATGCTTATGGGATTCCGTACATAAAGCATCATAGGAATCCCCTGTGTGATTCGTTGGCCTGGCCAACGGATGCTGCCGAACCGTGAGCACCAATGGTATCCGTGGGCCTTTATGCTTGCGTACGCCAGCAGGCCCATGACCGCAAGAGTGCGAAGCTCCGGAGACACCAGTTAATTGGGATTTGTTTCTCGGTTCGGAGGCGTAAGCCGGCGCCAAACCTCCGATCGCAATTTCAAGGCCCATCGTATTTTAGGAGGCTGGTTTAAAATGTTTATTACTTATGACATCAGGAATCTGGGGCAAATTTTGTTCAATATAACCGGGCCGGTTTTTGCGCAGAATAAAAATGTTCCACTCGAACATATCCACCCGGGCTCGATTTGGGAACTGTTCATGTAGGAGGGGAACATGATCGTCGGTGCACTACGGAAACCGGAGCGTTAGTGTCCACGGAAAAGCGAATCAGCAGCGAGCATAAATTCTGATGGTGATCATTTTCAGATTCAATGCAGTCAGCCATTAAATAAAGTGAATAATTTTACAGTGAAAAGATTTGGAAGTATTACTCGCATCTGTGCCTTTAGTTAAAGTTTGTGGCGTCTGACTCCCGCTCATGTCTCTGAATAAGAAAGGAGAGGCTTGACATTGACCAGACTGCAATGCGCCTGGTGTTTGTGAACTCATCCTTTATATTGAACGGTTTCTCATTCATTGACCGGCGTCAGCGTCAGCTCAGCGATTACTTCGCAGCACCAACTTAATTGTAAGTTCGAACCTCTCTCACCGCGGGCGTTGCATAGTGATTTTATCGTCATTTTCAATCCCCTTCTTCTGCACCGAAACAAATTGTAGCTGTGATTTTAAATCAATGCTGCGTGATTCATAGCGATCACCTTTAAATGATTCAGAAAACCAGTCCTTTCACCTCCGTAGCACGGGATCGATTCCTGGTGAGAAAAGTTACTTTTATAACACAGTTTTAAAATCAAAATCTGATGAAATTGACTACATTCAGCTGATGGGAAAATTTAGAATTGTTTTAATTACCATTAATAAACGGAAAACTTTCTTTTGCAGAATGAATCAATTAATAGCTTTGCACCATTTAAAAAATATTCTGTTTGTCTATTCTTCCTACCACAGTGAATAACCTCACATTTCCGTACATTATACTCCGTCTGCCGCCTTATTGCCCGCCCAATAACTTAATCTGTCTATATCCCATGGTAGGCTCTTTGTGTCCTCACAGCTTACTTTCCCACCTAGCTTTGTATCATCAGAAAACTGGGATACATTACACTCTGTCCCTTCATCTAAGTCAGTAATAAAGACTGTAAATAGCTGAAGCAAGCGCACTTGATCCTTGCGGCACCCGACTAGTTACAGCCTGCCAATCTGAAAATGACCCGTTTATCCCTAATCTCTGTTTTCTGTCCGTTAACCAATCCTCTATTCTTGCTAATACATTACCTCCAGTCCCATGAGCCCTTATCTTGTGTAACAACCTGTTACGTGGTGCCTTATCGAATGCCTTCTGGAAATCCAAATATGCTGCCTCCACTGGTTCCCCTTATAGTTCCAATTAATGCCTGAAGCAGAACATCCCGTTGTGCCAATGGAGCCTGTTTGTCGGACAAGGCTACATGTAAGGAAGGAGTGTGGTAAGGAGATAAGTGAAGTGATACTTTGGTAACAAGGTCGGGTAATAAAAATAAAAGTGCTGGAAACACTCAGCAGGTCAGGCAGCTTCTGTGGAGAGAGAAGCAGAGTTAACGTTTCAGGTCGAAAATGTTCCATCAGAAGGTGGCCAGTTGTGTTAGGTTACACTATTAAACGTGCAAATTGTCACGTAGTAGATGTAAGGAAAAGATATCAAAAGTTTGGAACAGATACTTTAGAATTCGATAAAGGTTTGAGCAACTTGTATATCGAACTCGGAACTATAAAGTGTTGGAGTTCCTCGGCTAAAATTCGCAAAGATTTGTTTAAAAGCTGTTGTTTATTATACTTCTAATTGTTGCAGGATTAATAAATCTGACATTTATTGTTGCGAACACTTTTACTGCTCTGCGCGTTTCCCAGCTGTGCTCGGAGCGCCGTCCCCTTCAGTCCATCGCTCACAGGGTCTGTTCCATTCAGCGTTTCTATTCTCTGGACCTTGGTGAAATTTCATGGATTGAAAGCGACGCGTCTCAACCCCGAGCTCGTCACCGACTCGCTAACCACTGCACAGCGACCACACTCTGCTCCCGTGAGATGGAGGCCCAGCAACTGTTTCAAGCTCGAGTGCAGTTACAAGCAGAACTCATTCAAAGAAAGTCCAAGTCATTGAGGCGCCTGATTCTTTGTACCTTCCCAACGTGTTGAGATTCATGTGGGGGTGATTTGGGCACGCCTTTCTCCACATTGCAACACTTCAAAGGTACTTCAATGGTTATAAAGCGCTTTGGGACGTCCTGAGTTCGTGAAAAGCTCTGTATCAATGCCAGTGTTTTTTTTTGTTGCAGAAGTTCGAACAGCAAGTTCATAATTCGCGGGCAAAATAAGTGTTTGTCGGGGATTTGAACCGGTGACCTCTCGTCAATTTCAACTAATAACCCCGAAGCAAGAATCATACCTCGAAAGCAACGAGCCAACTGATAGATAATATTGGAAATAAGAGCTAACCATTGTAAAACCATTTTTTCTGTGTGGTTTTACTTGATGATCAGAGCACTTGAGACCGAGACAATGACTTTGCCTTTTGGACCTGTCTTCTCAAGCGCCGCCCGGTCCCAGACCTACAGTTAATGAGCTGTGGTTCAGATATTGGATGGGATAAAAATTGATAAAGAGGAGGTACTAGAAAGGCTGGCTGTAAAGCTTTTGTTTATATTCTCTTCTGGACGCCGGTTTGCTGCAGCTCTCTTTTTCCCATAACATACTGAAAACCAAGGAGCTAACTGGTTAAAAGTAGTGGAGATAATAGATAACTATTGTAAAAACCATTTTGTGTATGTGGCTATTCTTGATGAGCAGAGCACTTGAAACCGAGACAGTGACTTTGCCTTTTGGACCTGTCTTCAGAAGCGCCGCCCGGTCCCAGACCTACAGTTATTGAGCTGTGGTTGAGATATTGGATGTGATAACAATTGTTAAAGAGGAGGTACCAGGAAAGCTGGCTGTATTTATGTCCATAAGTCACCAGGGCCAGATGAAATGCATCCTAGGATGCTCAGGGAAGCACAGGTGGAAATTGTGAAGTTACTGACCACAATCTTCCAATTCTCATTGGATACGTCGGTGGTGCCAGGCGTCTGGAGAATTGCAAATGTTACACCCTTGTTCAAAAAGGAGTATAAGGTTCAACCCAACAACTACAGGCCAGTCAGCTTAACGTCGGTAGTCAGGAAGCTTTTAGACAGGATAATCCTGGACAAAATGACTGGTCACTTGGACAAGTATGGATGAATTAAGGAAAGTCTGCACGGATTTGTTAAAGGCAAATCGTCTTTTACCAACTTGATTAAATTATTTGATGAGGTGAAAGAAAGGGTTGATGAGGGAAATGCGGTTGATGTGGTGAACATGGGCTTCCAAAAGGCACTTGATAAAGTGCCGCATAACAGGCTTGCCAGCAAAGTTGAAGCCCATGGAATAAGAGGGACAGTGGCAGCATGGATGTGAAATTGGCTAAGAGACAGGAAACAGAGTAGTGGCGAACGGTTATTTCTCTGACTGGAGGAAGGTGTTCCCCAGGGGTCGGTACTAGGACCACGGCCCATCTTGACATATTTTAATTATTTGGAGTTAGGTGTCCAGGTCGCAATTTCAAAATTTGCTGATGATACAAAACTTGGAAGGATAGTGAGCAGTGAGGAGTGTAGTGATAGTCTCCAAGTGGACATGGACAGGCTGGTGGAATGGGCGGACATGTGGCAGATGAAGTTAAATGCAGAAAACTGTGAAGTGATACATTTTGGTTGGAAGAATGAGGAGAGGCAATATAAATTAAAGGATACATTTCCAAAGTGGGTGCAGGAACAGAGAGACCTGGGGGTATATGTGCACAATTCATTGAAGGTGGCAGGACAGGTTGAGAAATCAGTTTAAAAAGCTTATGGAACCCGGGGCTTTACAAATAGAGGCATAGAGCACAAAAGCAAGGAAGTTATGATGAACCTTTATAAAACACTGGTTCGGCCACAACTGCAGTATTCATGTTCCAGAAAATGTTATTCTGTGCAATAACCGGTCCTGTTAAATTGAACAAAAGTTGCACAAGACTCCTGGTGACATAAGCAATGAACATTTTAAACCAGACTCCTGAAATACATTGGCCTGGAAATTGCGATCGGGGGCTCGCCACCGGCTAAGGCCTCGGAATCGAAAAACAAATCCGAATTACCTGGTGTCTCCGGAGCTTCGGACTCCTGCCGCCCTGGGCCTGCTGGCGTCCGCCTGCATAAAGGCACATGGATCCCAGGGGCGCACACGGTTCGCAAGCATCCCTGAGATCACATGGGCCAGACCAACCAATCAAAAAGGGGGGTTCCTATGAGGGTAATGGGGATTCTATTTATGTACAGAAACCCCATAACATAGTCGACATCTCCAAATAAATAACATTTCACACCACGGAAATAAAAATAAATGATGACTTGTTCAAACTTAATGAAATTAATTAAACATTTAAAATGCAGTTTTTAATTTTATGAAATATATATTTGAACATTTTAAAGCGGGCCAGAGTTTACCTAAACTAATTTAAAATGTATGTATGTGTATATCATTAAAAAAAAATATTTTAACATTTATTTTCACCCGTGCACTGTCAAAAGAACGTCTTACGCCTGCTATTAGGCTGGATAGCTCTTTCGACCAACGTGGACACGAAGGGCCGAATGGCCTCTTTCTGTGCCGTAAATTTCTATGATTCTATTACCAGCTGTAAGGGTTTCCTGGGCATCCGCTGGGCAGTAGTTAGCCCAACTCTGCACCAGCAAAAGTGATGTTATAGCGGATGCGGTGGCTCTGTCCCAGCGAAACTTGACAGATCACAAGTTCTGGGCTTTCGGGCGTGCGGAAACCTGGAACTTGCGGCGTGGTTATGAAGGCGTACGAGAGCCTACGCTGTGCATTCGCTGTCGGAAGCACCGTAAAATCCGGGCCATGGTGAAAAATGAGATATGCATAACAGTTCATCACATAGAAAGCACAATACACGTTATTGAAGTATCTTTAGCATTTAATTCATTCTGCAAATTAAGATTATCGGTTAATTAATGGTAACTAAAACATTTGCTCACATTAGATACATGTAAGTAATTTTAACAAGTTAGTTTAAATTAATTAAAGACTGTTACAAAAATTGCTTCTATGACCAGGAATCGAACCCGGACTATAGCGGTAAGAGCGCCGAATCCTAACCACTAGACTACCAGGTAACACAGAATAATAATGCGATAATTGTAAATAGAATGGGTCAATCCGTATTGGATACAAATTGGTTTTGATTGTTTACATCAAAAAGCAATTCATGACACTGCGGCTTACAAATCTAGTTACATGTACCTGAAGCTATGATCAATTGACCCTTAGTGTTAGGGGGATTAAACACGTGGGGTTACGGGGATAGGGTGGGATATGTGTTGGTGTAGGGGTTACGGGGATCGGGTGGGATATGTGTCGGTGCAGGCTCGATTGGCCGAAATGGCCTCTATCTGCAATGTGGGGTTTCTGTGATTCTGTGATTCTGTGATTTATTGGGGTGCATTTATCTTCATTCGAAACCTCAGTAAAATGCTCCAACCTCTTCTGTTTCCCTCATACCGGCTGTGCAACAGCCACAACTCAAATGTAACCTCACAAAACGCGCTGGCGTCTTCCAGTTCTATATCTGTATATAGAGAATTAATGACAAAAGGTCATTGACCTAAAGGTTACACATACATGTAAAAATATTTATAGCATTCTGGACTCAACATCGAGTTCAACAATTTCAGACCATAACCTCTGCTCCTATTTTTTCAGATGGCAGCTGTTGATGATTCTGCCATTCCCATTTACACCTCCTCTGGTCCCATCTCTCCTTCCTTTACTTGTCCCATTGCCATCTCCTTTTGCCTCGCACCTTCATCCCTTTTGTCATTTAATCTCTCCTGCCTTCCACCTTATCACTAATATTGCCTCTTGCTGTTTCCTCCTCTCCCCCATTTGCCTAAAATCTGTTTCATCTCTAACTTCTCCCAGTTCTGACGAAAGGTCATCGACCTGAAACGTTAACTCTGTTTCTCTCTCCACAGATGCTGCCTGACTTGCTGAGTATTTCTAGAACTTTCTGTTTTTATGTCAGATTCCCAGCCTCTGCAGTATTTCGGTATTGCATACTTTACTCCAAATAGACTCACATGCATTGATAAATATTGTGACGGTGCAATGCAACGTTCCCTAATGGGTAGGATTCAGCGTTCTCTTGGATTTGATTCCAGGTCAGGGGAGTAACAGTTTTTAATTCGAGACCTGATTTAAATGAATTACATGACTTTCATGTGGAAAAAAGAATAATTGGTTTAAACATCATTTATTAATCCATAATGTTATTTTGTGGAACTTCAATCATTTAATTAGCCCTCAGCATGTGATGAACCTTTATCCCGAGCTCATTGTATTTTTGGAGCCTTGGTGTAAAATGTTGAGTGTTTATGACACGGACCCAGCCCCAGAATCGCCACTGTGAAAGTAGGAAACTGCTCGAAATACACAACAGGGCGGGCAGTTTGTGAAAAACAATTAAACTTTTGGCGTGTAGACTTTTCACAGAAATGGAACCAGCTTCGTGTGACAATATGAGCTGTGACTGTGTGTACATGGGTGGCATGTTTCTATATCAAGTGAGTGTTTGTGTTCTGATGCGATCCTTTGCATGTCATTGAGTCATACAGTCATTGCGGCACACAAGGAGGCCATTCGGCCCTTCGAGTCCGTGCCGGCTCTCTGTGGAGCAATCCAGTAAGTCCCATTCCCCCCGCTCGATCCCCGTAGCCCTGAAAGTTTATTTCCCTCAAGTGCCTATCCAGTCTCCCCTTGTGTGTCAGTTGTACATTTAATTTCTTGACTTTTATCATATGCATCAGGTTGTCAATATATACATACCTGTGTTTGAACGAGAGATTCTTCTAAATGGATTTTAGGTGTATCAGTGAGCTGGTGATGAATAAATGTGATTGTATCTGTGTGTTATTTCTCAATGTATTTGTGTGTATCTGTGTTCTGTATAAATTTATTTGCGTGGCATTTAAAAGGAATACAGACATAAAGAGCCAGAACATGCTTTTTGAATGAGACAGATTCCCTCAAATAAATAAATCAATAACACAGATGCATGGCAATCTTGGATAAGTGCCTGAAGGAAATAAAATGTGCAGGGCTACGGGGAGAGGGCGGGGGAGTGGGACTAGCTGAAGGGCTCTTGCCGAGAGCCGGCACGGGCTGGACGGGGCGAATGGCCTCCTTCTGTGCTGTATCCATTCTCTGATTCTATGATGTAGATCTATCTGTAAGTGGTGAAAGGCGACTACAGTGATTCACCGCCACCTCGGCGATGGGCAATAAATGCTGGCCTTGCCAGCGAGACCTACATCCCAGGAACGAATATAAAAAATATATCTAATACCAGTACTCATTGTTGTGAGTTAACAAATAAGATATTAATTGTCCAGACTGATATGAGCTGTAAAAGAATAGTGACCCCGACGTGATTTGAACACGCAGCCTTCTGATCTGGAGTTGCGCCAGGAGGTCTAGACAGCGTTTGTTCTGTATTCAAGTTCATATATACAGAAGTATCATACCTGGTTCCTGCTGGACGAATGACACTCACCTGCTTTCGATTCTCAATCAAGGAATTTATGTTGACACAAGATTTGGGAACAGTAAATTACAGAAAGATAATTCAAGTCTGTGAGACGAGTGATAATTGCTTTAATCTTGGTTAATAAATCCATTACTTTCTGTTACAGATTTTGGTGACACTTGTTCCGCGTTTAATTTTGCAAACTGGGAGAGATCGCTGATCGCGGGGAGACAGTGGGAGCTTCAGCGGCCCCACTGTCAGGATGTGGAAGGATTCACGTTCGGGGTGTGCGGGGGGAATCAGTGATATTTTTTGTAAAGGGCAGCGGGGGAGAAGGACTGAGAGAATTCAGTGTGGGACAGAAGCTGTTTAAATTGAGGCAGCACATTGCCGATCAGCACAGAGGGAGTTAACTGACTCAGCGCCCCTCTGCTGCTGCTACAGATCCGGTGATTTCCACATTGTAGCGGTTATCAGATTCGAGCCCGCGTGGAAATAAATATGTTTTAAATTTGCTGTGGCGAACAAACAGAGGCGAATTTATTCTCCTGTCAAAAGGGCCACAGCGTCTTCTACCTTGTTCTTTAATTGCTCTTTATTTCACTTCACTGTGTTAGATATATTTCTTATGGCTAAAGGGATCAAGGAATATGGGGAGAAGGCAGGGACAGGGCACTGAATTTGGATGATCAGCCATGATCTCATTGAATGACGGAGCAGGCTCGACAGACCGAATGGCCTACTCCTGCTCCTACCTTCTATGTTCCTCTGTTTCTATGAATAGATAACTTTGAGTGAGAGAAAACTGATCCAGAAATATAATCCATTAATCTGCAGGGTGGCCGTCAGTAAGAGGCCTTTTCTCTCTGGATCCGGTAGCGGTTCTGGTTTCAGGCTCAAGATTGCCGGTACTGTCGATAGATTTTTGTTGAGTAAGGGTATTAAGGGTTAAGGAACCAAAGCGGGTAGCTGGAGTGAAGATACAGACTAGCCCTGATCTAATTCAATGACGGAACAGGCTCGAGGGGCTGAATGGCCTCCTGTTCCCATGGAGTCCCTGCAATGCAGTGTACTCGATGCTGGACGGTTTCTGGTGTGTAATAGTTATCGCATTCCGCTAACAGACGAAAACTCAATGGTTCGAAAGTGGGTAGAGGCAATTTACTGCCTTTTCTCCATTCAAGATTACTAAATATGAAAACAGGAATAATTTACATGTTTGTACAAATAAAACACGCATTGTCAGGCGAATTATACCTTTCAAATGGCAGCGTTACAGTGAGTGAAGTAATTCTCAATAATATGTCCCATATAGGACACAGTTTGGGTTGCGGTACTGTAAGCAGGGTTTGGGGAAAATTGGCATGGTTTAGGGAATCTCCCCCTCGCGTGTCGCGACATTAAAGAGGTTCAGAATGCGGAAGCAAAACAACACAGATTAATAGGAAAACACAGGGTGAGCGACGGGATTCAAAGTGCAGTTTCAATCGGTCTGTCTGGGTGTCCTTTCAATAACTAACAAAGAAAGCGCGTCTCCAAAAATGTCCCACACCGTGTTATGATTCAGGAAACTGAGACGGGGGTAGAAATAAGAAAAAAAAACATAGTGATATAGAGAAGAGTAAGAGAGAAGGGGAAAAATACTGTTTCCACGGAGAACTAATGCAGAGACTCCTCTGCTGCGCCTGGGGTGGCCTCCTGCAGCCCGGATACATTAACATCCTAACAGCTCATTAACTGTACGAGTGGGACCGGGCGGCGCTTCAGAAGACAGGACGAAAAGGCAAAGACACTGTGTCGGTCTCAAGTGCTCTGCTCATCAAGAAAAGCCACACACACAAAATGGTTTTAGCATGGTTACCTCTTATCTGCATTACCGCCAATCAGTCGGCTCTTTGGTCTAGGGGGTATGATTCTCGCTGCTTGAAACTTGCGAGATATTGTGGGTTGAAGTCCTGGACGTGCACTACTTTTGTCCACGGATTTTGAACTTGCAGTTGAAACTATTGCAAAGAAAGTCTCCCATTGACACAGCGCTTTTCAAGAGTTCAGGACAGCCCAAAGCGCTTTACAACCATTGCAGTATCTTTGAAGTGTTGTAAGGTTGGGAAAGGTGTGCCCAAATTCCCCCCACGTGAATCTCAACTCTTTGGGAAGGAGTTTGGTGGAAAGACTCAGACTCCTCAATATCTTGGACTTTCTTTGAATGAGTTCTGCCTGTAACTGCACTCGAGCTTGAAACAGCTTCTGGGCCTCCATCTCACGGGAGCAGAGTGTGGTCGCTGTGCAGCGGTTAGCGAGTCGGTGACGAGCTCGGGGGTGAGACACGTCGCTTTCAATCTATGAAATTTCACCAAGGGCCAGAGAATAGAAACGCTGAATGGAACAGTCCCTGTGAGCGATGGATTGAAGGGGACGGCGCACCGAGCACAGCTGGAGAACGCGCAGTGCAGCCAAAGTGTTCGCAACATTAAATGTCAGAGTTATTAATCCTGCAATAATTAGACATATAATTAACAACAACATTTAGACAAATTCTTGCGAATTTTAACCGGAGAACTCAAATACGTTATAATTCCGATCTCGATATACAAGTTAATCAAACCTATAACGGATTCTAAAGTATCTGTTCCAAACGTCACTTTTACATCCTTTCCTCGCCTCTTCTACGCGGCCCCTCAAACTATTACAGCTGTTCAAATGGATGCATCACCTCACCTAATACAAATTCTCGAACTGATACACTATCTCAAATTAATACACCTCAAAAAAATATAGCACCTCAAACTAATACAGCACCTCAAACCAATTCAGCTCCTCAAACTAATGCAGCACCTCAAACTAATCGAGCACCTCAAACAAATACAGGTCAAACTAACATGGCACATCAAATTATTACAGCACCTCAAACTAGTACACCTCAAAATAATACACTACCTCCAACTAATACAAATTCTCAAACTAATACACTATGTCATTATAATACAACACCTCAAGCTAATACACTGTGTCAAAATAATACAACACCTCAAAATAATACAGCCCCTCAAAATAATATCGCGGCTCAAACTAATGCAACAGCTCAAAATCATACACCTCAAAATATTACACTACATCAAACGAATACAAAACCTCAAACGAATACAGCAACTCAAACTAATACAGCTCCTCAAACTAATAAAGCACCTCAAACTAATACAGCACCTCAAAATAGTACACTACATCAAACGAATACAAAACCTCAAACGAATACAGCAACTCAAACTAATACAGCCCCTCAAACTAATAAAGCACCTCAAAATAATACAGCACCTCAAACTAATACAGCACCTCAAACTAATACAGCGCCTCAAACTAATAGAGCATCTCAAACTAATACAGCACCTCAAACTAATACAGCATCTCAATCTAATACAGAGCCTCAAACTAATACAGCACCTCAAATGAATACGGCACCTCAAACTAATGCAGCATCTCAAACTAATACAACCCCTCAAACTAATACAGCACCTCAAACTAATACAACACCTCAAACTAATACAGCACCTCAAACTAATACATGCCTCAAACTAATACAGCGCCTCAAACTAATACAGCGCCTCAAATTAATACAGCACCTCAAACTAATACAACACCTCAAACTAATACAACACCTCAAACTAATACAGCGCCTCAAATTAATACAGCACCTCAAACTAATACAACACCTCAAACTAATACAGCGGCTCAAACTAATACAGCACCTGAAACTAACACAGCCCCTTAAACTAATACAGTGCATCAAACTAATGTAGCACCTCAAGTCATAGAAAGATAGAGGATAGAAGCAGGAGTAGGCCATTCGGCCCCTCGATCCTGTTCCTTCATTCAATGAGATCATGGCTGATCATTCAAATTCAGTACCCTGTCCCTGCCTTCTCCCCATATCCCTTGATCCCTTTAGCCTTAAGAAATATATCTAACTCCTTCTTGAATATATTTAATAAATTGGCCTCAACTGCCTTCTGTGCGAGAGAATTCCACAGGTTCACCACTCTCTCGGTGAAGAAATTCCTCCTCATCTCAGTCCTAAATGGCTTACCCCTTATCCTTAGACTGTGACCCCTGGTTCTGGAGCCTCCCACCATCGGGAACATCCTTACTGCATCTAGTCTGTCTATTCCTGTTAGAATTTTTTAAGTTTCAATGAAATCCCCTCGCATTCTTCTAAACTCCAGCGAGTATAAGCCCAATCGACCCAATCTCTCCTCATACGTCATTCCTACCATCCCAGGTAAATCAATAGAGCATGTAAAACTAATAAAGCACCTCAAACTAATACGGCACCTCAAACTAATACAACACCTCAAACTAATACAGCACCTCAAACTAATACGGCACCTCAAAATTAAAACAACACCTCAAACTAATACAGCACCTCAAACTAATACAGCACCTCAAACTAATACAGCCCCTCAAACTAATACAGCACCTCAAACTAATACAGCGCCTCAAACTAATACAGTGCCTCAAACTAATATGGCTCCTCAAACTAATACAGCACCTCAAACTAATACAGCACTTCAAACTAATACAGCACCTCAAACTAATACAGACCCTCAAACTAATACAGCGCCTCAAACTAGTACAGCAATGCAAACTAATACAGACCCTCAAAATAATACAGCACCTCAAACTAAAAGATCACCTCAATCTAATAGAGCACCTCAAAATAATACAGCACCTCAAACTAATACAGCCCCTCCAACTAATACGGCACCGCAAACTAATACAGCACCGCAAACTAAAAGAGCACCTCAAACTAATACAGCACTGCAAACTAATACAGCACCTCAAACTAATACAGCACCTCAAACCAATACAGCGCCTCAAACTAATACAGCACCTCAAAGTAATACCGCACCTCAAACTAATACAGCACCTCAATCTAATACAGCATCTCAAACTAATACAGCACCTCAAAGTAATACAGCACCTCAAACCAATACAGCGGGTCAAACTAATAAAGCACCTCAAATTAATACAGCATCTCAAACTAATACAGCACCTCAGACTAATACAGCACCTCAAACTAATACAGCGCCTCAAACTAATGCAGCGCCTCAAACTAATACAGCACCTTAAACTAATACAGCACCTCAAACTAATACAGCACCTCAAACTAATACAGCACCTCAAACTAATACAGCACCTCAAACTAATACAGCACCTCAAACTAATACAGAACCTCAAACTAATACAGCACCTCAAACATAATCAAAAATAAAGAATGTCAGAAGTGGGATCTGAACCCACACCTCCAGGGGAGACCGCTCGACCATCCTGACTTCTAAACGTTATGTCGGGGCACCTGCAAGTTGATTCTGAACGAATATCTGTGATCGTGTCTTGTCTGCTTATTTAACTGATGCCATCAGGCTCTTCTCTCCCTGACTCTGGGGAAACAGTGAGACAGAATTTCGAGCAAGCGTCTGGTTATTGTGAAACAGCAAAGAAAATATTAAATCTGGATTTATCCAAAAAAGTTGTGACCCGACCTGATTTGAACACACAGCTAACGTTGCGCCATGAGGTCGACAACAACAAGCGGGGATGTTTATATATATAAACATTCCTCAATAAAAGGGCTTTAAAATCCCACTCCCACTCGGTGTCAGACAGCTGCAGAAGCAGCACTTACCTGTCACTCACCGAACGTCTTTTGTTAAACTGTGGTCTTTTTTTCATGGGAAAGCATCATTAATTAACCGATTATTATCTTTTGCACAACTAAAGGAATGCTAACGGAGCGAGAATCGATTCTTCAATCATTTGTTCTGTGCTTTGCATGTTAACTGTTACCCATATCTCATTTTACACACTGTGCTTTAGGAACCTGGTTTAAAATGTTCATTGCTGATGACACCAGGAATCTGGGCCAACTTTTGACAAATTGAACAGGACCGGTTATTTCTACCGTGCACAGAAAATAGAATCAGCGGTGAATATCAACTCCAATGGTACTGACTTTCAGATTTAACGCAGTCAGATTTGCAATCAAGTGAAATAATTTCACAGTGAAAAGATTGTAAGTGTTACTCGCATTTGTGCCTTTAATTAAAGTTTGTGGCGTCTGACTCACGTTCATGTCTCTTCTTCCTCCGTTGAATAAAACAGGAGGGGCTGGACGTTGACCAGATTGCACTGCCCCTGATATCTGTGAGATCATCCTTTATATTGAGTGGTTTCTCGCCCTTTGATCGGCTGCAGTGTGGCGGTTACCGTGTTCACCTCACACGCGATGGATCCTCGGTGAATCAGTTTACTCTCATTTAAATTTACCTATTTAGTGAAGTGAAATAAGAGCAATTAAAGAGTAAGTGAGCAGTCACTGCAGCCCTTTTGGTTAGAGAATGAGCTCCGAAGCAAGCTTAAACATAGTTCCCTCACCCGAGATCGAACCGGGAAATTACTGCGTGCAAAGCAAACGTGATAACCACTACACTAAGGGAACCGCTGGCTAAGGACTTTTAACAGAGGGGGACTGATCAGTGAAGCAACTCTCTGCTGATTGGTTCACCTTAAACAGCATCACTCATGTAAAGGATGAGCTCACTAATATCAGGCGCAGTGCAGTCTGGTTAACGTCAAAACCCTCCTTTCTTATTAAACAGAGGAAGAAGAGACATGAACCGGAGTCAGACGGCACAAAATTTAATTAAAGGCACAAATACGATTAACACTTACGAACAATCGTTTCACTGATAAAATCTTTCACTTGACGTAAAAGCTGACTACGTTGAATCTGAAAATGAGCACCGTGGGATATTTTGTTCACTACTGATTCTATTCTCTGTGATCAGCTGTGCAGCAGTGTCCGTAGAGTAGCGGTTATCACGCTCCCCTCACACGCGGAAAGTCCCCGGTTCGAGCGCAAGTAAACACAATACATTCGCAAAAATTTTATTCTGTTCAGTGAATAGTCCTGTTAATTTTAGCAAAAGTTGCCCCAGATTTCTGCTTTCATAAGCAATTAATATTTTAAACGAGATTCCTAGAATGCAATGTGTAAAATGAGATATGGTTAACAGTTGATTACTTGCAAAGGGCAAAATGCGTTATTGAAGTGTGTATCGCCTTTCTGTCATTCTGTAAATTATGGTAATCGGTTATTTAATGGTGATTGCAAAAGATTCAACTGCAGTTTGAATAGTGGCCGGCGACACGAGCGCTCGTTTGGGATTTTGGGCTTCTCTGAAATTTATTCAAACAACCGAAGCGAAAAATCGATCCCCGAGAATGCCGGTTAAAACCTAGCCAGGTGAGGAGCTAACCATTGCAAAATCATTTTGTGTGTGTGGCTATTCTTGATGAACAGAGCACTGGAGACCGAGACAGTGACTTTGCCTTTTCGACCTGTTTTCTGAAGCGCCGCCCGGTCCCACTGCTACAGTTAATGAGCTGTTAGGATGTTAATGTATCCGGGCTGCAGGAGGGCGCTCCAGGCGCAGCAGAGGAGTCTCTGCATTAGTTCTCCGTGGAAACGGTAATTTCCCCTTCGCTCTTCCTCCTCTCTATATCCCTGTGCTTTTATGTCTCTATTTCTCCCCCGGCTCAGTTTCTGGAATCATAACACGGTATGGGGCATTTTTGGAGACGCGTTTTCTTTGTTTCTTATTGAATGGACACACAGACAGACCGATTGAAACTGCACTTTGAATCCCGTCGCTGACCCTTTGTTTTCCTATTAATCTGTGTAGTTTTGCTTCCACATTCTCAATGAGAAAGTCCCCAGCCTCAATTTTTAAATAATATAAGGCCCACCTCGTCACATTGCGACACGCGTGGCGGAGATTCCCTAAATCAGCGCCAACTTTCCCCAAATCCTCCTTACAGTACCGCAACCCAAACTGTGTCCTATATGGGAAATACCATTGAGAATTACTTCACTCACTGTAACGCTGCCATTTGAATGGCATAATTCGCCTGTCAATGCGTGTTTTATTTATACTGAACCAATCATGCAAACTATTTCAATTTTCATATTTACTATACTTGAATGGGGAAAATACTTTAAATTGCCTCTGTCCACTTTCGAACCATTGAGTTTTCGGAAAGCGATCACCATTACACACCGGAAACCTTCAACACTGGGGTACATTGCATTGTAGCGACTCAATAGGAACAAGAGGAGGCCATTCAGCCCCTCGATCCTGTGGCGCCATTCAATTAGATCAGGGTTGATCTGTATCTTCATTTCATCTACCCGCTTTGTTTCCTTAACCCGGAATAACCTTACCCAACAAAAAGTTATTGCCAGTAGCGGCAATCTTGAGCCTGAATCCAGCTGCACACCCGGATCCAGACAGAAAAGGCATCTCTGAATTTCAGGGATTCGGAGATTCCAGGATTTAAAAGGGAACAAACGATGAAATGGGCCTCACTGTGGATCAGTTTTCTCTCACTCAGAGGTATCTGACTAGTGAAGTTAAATAAAGAACAAGGGAGGAGCCGCTGTAGCCCTATTGACAGGAGAATAAACTAGCCATACATCTCTCACGTTTCCCAATTCTAACAGAAGTGTAATCGACTTGAAACGTTCACTCTGTTTCTTTATCCACATATACTGCCTGACCTCTTGAGAAGTTCCACCATTTTCCGTTTCTATTTGAGATTTACAGCATTTGCAATAATTTTCTTTTGTCACTTAAAATATACCCGCTGGTTGTTCATCCACAGCAGCATTAAATATAATGTTCCCGCCCGGGCTCGAACCGGAGACTTTTCGCGTGTAAAACGAACGTGAAAACCACTACACTACGGGAACTGCTGGGTCCGTATCTTCAACAGAGGGGAACTGACCAGTGAAGCCCCTCTGTGCTGATTGGTTCAGCTGAAACAGCATCAGTCAATATAAAGAAGGAGCTCACAAATATCAGGCGCAGTGCAGTCTGGTCAACGTCAGCCCCTCCTTTGTTATTCAACAGAGGAAGAAGAGACATGAGCGGGAGTCAAACGTCACAAACTTTTATTAAAGCTACAAGTACGAGTTACACATACTTCCAAATCGTTTCACTGAAAACTTCTTTCATTGATGAAAAAGCTGACTGCGTTGAATCTGAAAATGTGCACTGGGCGATATTTTGTTCACTACTGATTCTATTATCTGTGGGCTATGCCGCAGCGGTTGGTGTAATGTACATGTTATTATGTTCGCCTCGCACGCGAATTGTCCCGGGTTCGAGCCCGGGCGGGAAACATTTACATTCGCCAGGATTTCGTTATGTGCAGTGAACGATCCTGTTCGCTTTAAATAAAGTTGCGCCAAATTTCTGCTTTCATAAGCAATTAGCAATTTAATCGAGATTCCAAACATACAATGTGTAAAATGAGATATGGTTAACAGTTGATAACTTACAAAGGGGAAAATGCGTCATTGAAGAGCGTTTAGTCCTTTTTTGCATTCTGTAAATTATGGTAATCGGTTATTAAAGGGTGATTGCAAAAGATTCAACTGCAAGTTGAATAGTGGCCGGCGACACGAGTGCTCGTTTGGGATTTGAACCGTGGGCTTCTCGGAAATTTAAACAAACACCGAAGCGAAAATCGGACTACCGAGAATGCCCCTTCAAAGCCTAGCCAGGTGAGGAGCTAACCATTGTAAAACCATCGTGTGTGTGTGGCTATTCTTGATGAGCAGAGCACTTTAGACCGAAACAGTGACTTTGCCTTTTCGACACGTCTTCTGAAGCGCCGCCCGGTCCCACTCCTACAGTTAATGAGCTGTTAGGATGTTAATGTATCCGGGCTGCAGGAGGCCGCTCCAGGCGCAGCAGAGGAGTCCCTGCATTAGTTCTCCTTGGAAACAGTATTTTCCCCTTCGCTCTTCCTCTTCTCTATATCCCTGTGCAGTTTCCTGAATCATAACAGGGTGGGGACAGTTTTAGAGACGCGCTTTTTTTTATTACTTATTGAAAGGACAGCCAGACAGACCGATTGAAACTGCAATTTGAACCCTGTCGCCGACCTTGTGTTTTCCTATTAATCTGTGTTGATCTGCTTTCCACATTCTCAATGAGAAAGTCCCCAGCCTCGATTTTTAAATAAAATAATGCCCAGCTCGTCAAATAGCGACACGCGAGTGGGAGATTCCCTAAATCAGCGCCAACTTTCCCCAAATCCTCCTTACAGTACCGCAACCCAAACTGTGTCCTTTTTGGGAAATATTATTGAGAATTACTTCACTCATTGTAACGCTGCCATTTGAATGGCATAATTCGCCTGTCAATGGGCATTTTATTTATACTGAACCAAGCATGCAAATTATTTCAGTTTTCATAATCACTAAACTTGAATGGAGAAAAGCCATTAAATGGCCTCTACCCACTTTCGAACCATTGAGTTTTCGTGCGTTACCGGAATGCGATAACCACAACACACCGGAAACCCTCCAGCACTCGGGTGCATTGTATTGCAGTGACTCCATAGGAAGAGGAGGAGGCCATTCAGCCCCTCGAGCCTGTTGCGCCATTCAATTAAATCAGAGCTGATTTGTATCTTCACTCCATCTACCCGCTTTGGTTACGTAACCCTGAATACGCTTACCGAACAAAAATCTATCGACAGTACCGGCAATCTTCAGCCGGAAGCCATCACTTCTCCAGGATCCAGACAGAAACGGTTTCTTACTGACTGCCACCCTGCAGATTCATGGATTACATTTCTGAACTTCAGCGATTCGGAGACTCCAGTGTTTAAAAGTGAACATAAGATGAAATGGGTCTCACTGTGGATCGGTTTTCTCTCACTCGAAGTTATCTATTCAGTGAAGTGAAATAAAGAACAATTAAAGAACAGGGGAGAAGCCATTGTGGCCCTTTTGACAGGAGGATAAGTTCGCCTCTGGTTGCTCGCCAAACCTCCAACGTGACAACCGCTACACTGCGGACACACCGGCTCTATAGCAGCAGCAGAGGGGACCTGACTCAGTGAACTCCCTCTGTGCTGATCGGCAATGTGTTGCCTCACTTTAAACAACTTCTGTCCCACACTGAAAGCTCTCAGTCCTTCTTCTCCGCTGCCCTTTGCAAAAAATGTCACTGATTCCCCCCGCACACCCCTAACGTGTTCTCTTCCACACCCACACAGTGGGGCCGCTCAGCCTCCCCCGCCTGATCACGATCAGCCATGTCACCCAGTTTGTAATATTAAACCCAGAACAAGCGCCCCGCAAAGAGAGTCTGTAACCTAAATCTGTAGCAGAAAGTACTGGGTTTATTAACGGTGATGCAAGCAATTATAAGTCGTCTCACAGACTAGAATTACTTTTATACAGTGAACTGTAGCCAAATCTTTTGTCACGCTGAATTCCTTGATTAAGAATCGTAACCGGGTGAGTTCCAGTCGACCACCAGGGACCAGCTATGATTCTTGTATATATATATATATATCAACCTGAATATGATTGGGAGCTGTCTAGACCTCGTGTCGCAACGGTAGTGCGCCTGATCCCGAGGCTGCGTGTTCAAATGACGTCGGGGCCATGGTTGCTTTGCAGCTCATATGAGTCTGGATAATTAATATATTAATGGTTACCTCACAACAATGAGAACTTGAATTAGATGTATTTTATTAGATTGGTTTCTGGGATGTAGGTCTCGCTGGCAAGGCCAGCATTTATTGCCCATCCCTGAGGTGCTGGTCAGCCACTGTAGTCGCCTTTCACCACTTACAGAACAACATCATAGAATCAGAGAATGGATACAGCATAGAAAGAGGCCATTCGGCCGTCCAGCCCGTGCCGGCTCTCTGCAAGAGCCCTTCAGCTAGTCCCACTCCCCCGCCCTTTCCCCGTAGGCCTGCACACTTTATTCCTTCAGTTACTTATCCAATATTTACATGTATCGGTATTATTTATTCATTTATTTGGGTGAAGCTGTCTCATTCAAAAATATGTTCTGGCTATTTATTTCTGTCTTACTTTTAAATTACACGCAAATGACTTTATGCAGAACACCGATACACACAAATACATTGATCAATAACACATAGATACATTCACATTTATTCATCACCAGCGCAATGATAAACCCAAAATCCATTTAGGACAATCACAGTTTCAAACACAGATATTTATATGTTAATATCCTGAAGTATGTTATAAAAATAAAGAAAATAAATGCACAACTGACTCCAGTATTTTTACATGTATGTGTAACCTTTAGGTCGATGACCTTTCACCATTAATTCTCTATATACATATATAGAACTGGAAGATGCCAGCGCGCCGTGTGAGATTACATTTGATTTGTGGCTCTTGTACAGCCGGCATGATGGAAATAGAAGAGGTTCGAGCACTTTAATGAGGTTTCCAATGAAGATAGATGCACCCCAATAAATGACAAAATATTTCAGATATAATGTAAATAGATCTATAAGCTGCAGAGTCATGAAATGCTTTACATGTAAACACGTGAAATTAATTTGTATCCAATACAGATTGACTCATTCTAATTACGATTATTGCGTCACTTTACTTCAGTGTTCCCTGGCAGTCTCATGATTAGAATTCGGCACTCTTACTGTCCGGGTTCAATTCCCGGTCAGGGAAGTCATTTTTATAACAGTTTTTTATTAAATTAAACTAATTTTGTTTCAACTCTAACATGCATCTAACCTGGAAAATTGTCTTAATTATTATTAATTAACCGATAATCTTAATTTACAGAATGACATAAATGCTAAAGATACTTCACTAACATATATTGTGCTTTCTATGTGATGAACTGTTATGCATATCTTATTTTACACCATGGCCCGGATTTTACGGTGCTTCCTACAGCGAATGCACAGCATAGGCTATTGTACACCTTCAGAACGACTACACAAGTGCCAGGTATCCGCACGCCCAGAATTTGCGATCTGTCAAGTTTCGCTTTGACAGATTCACCGCATCCGCTACAACATCACTTTTGCTGTCACAGAGTTGGGCTAACTACTGTCCAGCGAATGCCCATGAAACCCTTACACCTGATGATAGCAGGCATAAGGCTTTCTTTTACCATCGTAAGGGTTAAAATCAATATTAAAATATATTTTTAAAGTGATATAAACATACACTTACATTTAAAATTCGTTTAGGTAAATTTTGTTACGTTTTAAAATGTTACATTTATATTTCAAAACATTCAATTTGAATTTTAAATCATAGATTCATAGAATCATAGATGATACGGCACAGAAGGAGGCCATGCAGCCCATTGAGTCTGCACTGGCACTTTGAAAGAGCTCTTCACATAGTCCCACTCCACTGCTTTTCCCCATAGTCCTGCAAATTTCTCCTTTACAATTATTTATTCAATTCACTTTGGAAAGTTTCTATTGCTTCTGCTCCACCGCCCTTTCAGGCAGCGCACTCCCAATCACAACAACTGGCTGTGGTAAAAGAAAACTCATCTCCCCTCTGGTACTTTTGCCGGTTATGTTCAATTAGTCTCCTGCAGTTACCGACCCTCCTGCCACTGGAAACAGATTCTCCTTATTTACTCTTATCAAAACATCTTGTAAATTTAAAAACCTCGATTAAATTTCCTCTTAACCTTCTGCAGGAAACAATTCCAGCTTCTCAGTCTCTCAACATAACTGAAGTCAACTCATCCCTGGGACCACTCGCTCTTTGTGCTTGTCTCTCTTTCTTTGTCTCTATCTGTCTCTCTCTTTGTCTCTGCCTCTCTGTTTGTCCCTGTCTCTCTCTCTGTCTGTCTGTCCCTTCTGTCTCTTTCTCACTCTGTTCACAGGCCCATTCTAGTTCTGATCAAACACTGCAGTTTTTAGTTACTCGTTAGTATACTGGTGAGTATCCTCGCCTGTCACGTGAGTGACCGGGGTTCAATTACCCGACGGGGAGGATTGTTTTTTTTTAACAACGCCAATTTTAAACTTTTTCCCAGCTCCTTGAAATGCTCCTTTGAAAAGTTCAAGTGAAATAATTTTAAAAGATTTACTGGCATATGAAGAACTGTATAAAAACTTCCTGCACCTGTTCCTCGTTGGAATCGTGCTCGCCCCCTATTTCCCTCTCACTGTTCTGTGCGACAGAGAGGAGTCATAACGTCACAGAATGAGACCATTGAATGCTTAATTAAATTCATTTATTTTGAACATGTGACCATTTATTCTTACTTCCGTGGTGTGGAATGTTATTTATTTGGAGATTTCTATTATGCTTATGGGATTCCGTACATAAAGCATCATAGGAATCTCCCTGTTAGATTGGTTGGCCTGGCCAACGTGAATCCAGGGATGCTGCCGAACCGTGAGCGCCAATGGTATCCGTGGGCCTTTATGCAGGCATACGCCAGCAGGCCCAAGACCGCAAGTGTGCGAAGCTTCGGAGACACCAGTTAATTGGGATTTGTTTCTCGGTTCGGAGGCGTAAGCCGGAGCCAAACCTCCGATCGCAATTTCAAGGCCCATCATATTTTAGGAGGCTGGTTTAAAATGTTCATTACTTACGACATCAGGAATCTGGGGCATATTTTGTTCAATATAACCGGACCGGTTATTGCGCAGAATAAAAAGGTTCCACTCGAACATATCCACCCGGGCTCGATGTGGGAACTGTTCATGTAGGAGGCGAACATGATAGTCGCTGCACGACGGAAACCGGAGCGTTAGTGTCCACGGAAAAGCGAATCAGCAGCGAACATAAAATCTCATGGTGATCATTTTCAGATTCAATGCAGTCAGCCATTAAATAAAGTGAAATAATTTTACAGTGAAAAGATTTGGAAGTGTTACTCGTATCTGTGCCTTTAATTAAAGTTTGTGGCGTCTGACTCCCGCTCATGTCTCTGAATAAGAAAGGAGGGGCTTGACGTTGACCAGACTGCACTGTGCCTGAGGTTTGTGAGCTCATCCTTTATATTGAGCGGTTTCTCATTCTTTGATCGGCCTCAGCATCAGCTCAGCGGTAACTTCGCAGACTTAACTTAATTGTAAGCTCGAACCCACTCTCTCCGCGGGCGTTGTATGGTGATTTTATAGTCATATTCAATCCCGTTCTTCTACACCGAAACAAATTGTAGCCGTGATTTTAAACCTATGCTGCGTGATTCATAGCGATCACCTTTAAATGATTCAGAAAACCAGTCCTTTCACCTCCGCAACACGATTTCGATTCCTGGTCAGGAAAGTGACTTTTATAACAGTTTTTAAATCACAACCTGATGAAATTGACTACATTCAGCTGATTTGAAAAAATTAGAATTGTATAAATTACCATTACTTACCCCATAACTTTCATTTGCAGAACGAAATAATTAATTGCTTTGCACCATTTAAAATTATTCTGTGCGTCTATTCTTCCTACCAAAGTGAATAACCTCACATTTCCCTACATTATATTCCATCTGGCACCTTCTTGCCCGCCCACTCACTTAATCTGTCTATATCCCATTGTAGGCTCTTTGTGTCCTTCTCACAGCTTACTTTCCCACCTAGCTTTGGATCATTAGAAAACTTGGATACATTACACTCTGTCCCTTCATCTAAGTCAGTAATATCGACTGTAAATAGCTGAAGCATGCGCACTTGATCCTTGCGGCACCCCACTAGTTACAGCCTGCCAATCTGAAAATGACCCGATAATTCCTGCTCTCTATTTTCTGTCCGTTAAACAATCCTCTATTCTTGCTAATACATTACCTCCAGTCCCATGAACCCTTATCTTGTGTAACAAGCTTTTACGTGTTTGCTTATCGAATGCCTTTTGGAAATCCAAATATGCTGCCTCCACTGGTTCCCCTTATAGTTCCAATGAAGGCCTGAAGCAGAACATCCCGTTGTGCGAATGGAGCCTGTTTGTCGGACAAGGCTACCTGTAAGGAAGGAGTGTGGTAAGGGGATAAGGGAAGTGATACTCTGGTAACAAGGTCGTGTCATAAAAATAGAAAGTGCTGGAAACACTCAACAGGTCATTTAGCAGCTGTGGAGAGAGAAGCAGATTTAACGTTTCCGGTCGAATACCTTCCATCAGAAGGTGGGCAGTTGTGTTAGGTTACACTATTAAACTTGCACATTGTCACGTAGTAGAGGTAAGGAAAAGATATCAAAAGTTTGGAACAGATACTTTAGAATTCGTTAAAGGTTTGATTAACTTGTATATCGAACTCGGAACTATAACGTGTTGGAGTTCCTCGGTTAAAATTCGCAAAGATTTGTTTAAGAGCTGTTGTTAATTATACTTCTAATTATTGCATGATTAATAAATCTGACATTTACGGTTGCGAACCCTTTTACTGCACTGCGCGTTCTCCAGCTGAGCTCGGAGCGTCGTCCCCTTCAATCCATCGCTCACAGGGACTGTTCCATTCAGCATTTCTTTTCTCTGGGCCTTGGTGAAATTTCATAGATTGAAAGCGACGTGTCTCAACCCCAAGCTCGTCACCGACTCGCTAACCGCTGCACAGCGACCACACTCTGCTCCCGTGAGGTGGAGGCCCAGGAGCTGTTTCAAGCTCGAGTGCAGTTACAAGCAGAACTCATTCAAAGAAAGTCCACATCATTGAGGCGCCTGAGTCTTTGCACCGAACTCCTTTCCAAAGAGTTGAGATTAATGTGGGGGCGATTTGGGCACATTTTTCCCCACATTACAAATCTTCAAAGGGACTTCAATGGGGTTACAGACCTTTGGGACGTCCTGAGTTCGTGAAAAGCTCTGTATCAAAGCCAGTGTTTTTTTTTCCAGAAGTTCGAACAGCAAGTTCATAATTCGCGGGCAAAATAAGGGCTCGTCCGGGATCTCCCGCAAGTTTCAACCAATAACCCCAAAGCGAGAATCATACCAACGAGCCAACTGATAAATTTGACTGGAGATAAGAGGTAAGCATTGTAAAACCATTTTGTTTGTGTGGTTGTTCTTGATGAGCAGAGCACTTAAGACCGAGACAGTGACTTTGCCTTTTCGAACTGTCTACTGAAGCGCCGCCCGGGCCCACTGCTACAGTTAATGAGCTGTAGTTGAATATTGGATGGGATAAAAATTGATAAAGAGGAGGTACTAGAAAGCTGGCTGTACCAGGACCCGTTGAAATGGATCCTAGGATGCTGAGGGGAGTAAAGGTGGGAATTACGGAGGTACTGACCATAATCTTCCAATACTCATTGGATATGGGGTGGTGCCAGACGTCTGGAGGATTGCAAATGTTACACCCTTGTTGAAAAAAGTGTATAAGTTTCAACCCAGCAACTGCATGCCAGTCAGCTTAACGTCGGTAGTGAGGAAGCTTTTAGAAAGGATAACCCTGCACAAAATGACCAGTCACTTGGACAAGTGTGGATTAATTAAGGAAAGTCTGCTCGGATTTGTTAAACGCAACTCGTCTTTTCCCAACTTGATTGAATTTTTTGATGAGGTGAAAGAGAGGGTTGATGAGGGAAATTCATTTGATGTGGTGGACATGGACTTCCAAAAGGCATTTGATAAAGTGCCACGTAACAGGCTTGCCGGCAAATCTGAAGCCCATGGAATAAAAGGGACAGTGGCAGCATGGATGTCAAATTGGCTAAGTGACAGGAAACAGAGAGTAGTGCTAAACTGTTGTTTCTCTGACTGGAGGAAGGTACACAGTGGTGTTCCCCAGGGGTCGGTACTAGGAGCCTGCTCCGTCATTCAATGAGATCATGGCTGATCATCCAAATTCAGTACCCTGTCCCTGCCTTCTCCCCATATCCCTTGGTCCCTTTAGCCTTAAGAAATATATCTAACTCAGTGAAGTAAAATAAAGTGCAATTAAAGAACAAGGTAGAAACCGCTGTGGCCCATTTGACAGGAGAATAAATTCGCCTCTAGTTTTTCGCCACAGCAAGTTTAAAACATATATGTTTCCACCCGGGCACGAACCTGATAACCGCTGCAATGTGGAAACCACCGGCTCTGTAGCAGCAGCAGAGTGGTACTGAGTCAGTTAACGTGCTCTGTGCGGATCGGCAATGTGTTGCCTCACTTTAAACACCTTCTGTCCCACACTGAATGCTCTCAGTCCTTCTCCCCCGCTGCCCTTTACAAATAATGTCACTAATTCCCCCACACACCCCTAACATGAATCCTTCCACATCCTGACATTGGGGCCGCTGAAGCTCCCACTGTCTCCCCGCGATCAGCGATCTCACCCAGTTTGTAAAATTAAACGCGGAACAAATGTCACGCAAAGAGCGTCTGTAACCGAAATCTGTAACAGAAAGTGATGGATTTATTAGCCAAGATTAAAGCCATTATTACTCGTCTCACAGACTTGAATTATCTTTCTGCAATGCACTGTTCCCAAATCTTATGTCAAGATGAATTCCTTGATTGAGAATCGAAAGCAGGTGAGTGTCATTCGACCACCACGGACCAGGTATGATACTTCTGTATATATGAACCTGAATACACAAAGAAAGTTGTCGAGACCTCGTGGCGCAACGGTAGCGCGTCTGACTCCAGATTATAGAGTCATAGAGTCATAGAGTTTTACAGCACAGAAAGAGGCCCGTCGGCCCATCGTGTCTGCGCCGTCCATCAATCCATGTCCAGTCTAATCACATTTTCCAGCATTTGGTCCATAACCTTGTATGCAATGGCATTTCAAGTGCTCATCCAAATGCTTCTTGAATGTTGTGAGGGTTCCTGCCTCTACCACCCTTTCGGGCAGTGAGCTCCAGATTCCAACCACCCTCTGGGTGAAAAAGTTCCTCCTCAAATCCCCTCTAAATCTCCTGCCCCTTACCCTGAATCTATGCCCCCTTGTTATTGACCCCCCTACTAAGGGGAAAAGTTCCTCTTTATCTACCCTATCTATGCCCCTCATCATTTTGTACACCTCAATCAGGTCCCCCTCAGCCTTCTTTGCTCCAAGGAAAACAACACCAGCCTGTTTAGCCTCTCTTCATAGCTGAGGCGCTCCATCCGAGTTAACATCCTGGTGAATCTTCTCTGCACCCTCTCCAAAGCAATCACATCCTTCCTATAGTGAGGCGACCAGAACTGCACACAGTACTCCAGCTGTGGCCTCACCAGCGTTTTGTACAGCTCCATAATAACCTCCCTGCTCTTATATTCTATGCCTTGGCTAATGAAGGCAAGTATCCCATATGCCTTTTTAACCACCGTATCTACCTGTTCCGCTGCCTTCAGGGATCTATGTACATGTACACCAAGGTCCCTCTGACCCTCTGTACTTCCTAGGGTCCTATCACTCATTTTTATTCCCTTGCCTTATTTGTTCGTCCAAAATGCATCACCTCGCACTTTTCAGGGTTAAATTCCATTTGCCACTTTTCCGCCCATCTGACCAACCCGTTTATATCGTCCTGTAGACTGAGGCTTTCCTCCTCGCAATTTACCACCCCACCAATTTTCGTGTCATCTGCGAACTTACTGATCATACCTTTTACATTCTCATCCGAATCATTTATGTAGATCACAAACAGCAAGGGGCCCAGCACCGATCCCTGAGGTACCCCATTGGACACAGGCTTCCAGTCACAAAAGCAACCTTCGACCATCACCTTCTGCCTCCTGCCACTCAGCCAGTTTAGGATCCAACGCGCCAAGGCACCCTGGATCCCATGGGCTCTTACCTTCTTGACCAGTCTCCTATGCTGGACTTTGACAAAAGCTTTACTGAAGTCCATGTTAACCACATCCACAGCATTTCCCTCATCCACACACCTAGTCACCCCCTCGAAAAATTCAATCAGATTGGTCAGACATGATTTACCCTTGACAAAGCCATGCTGACTATTCCCGATTAATCCTTGCCTCTCCAATTGGTGACTAATTTTGACCCTCAGAATTTTATCCAATAATTTCCCTACCACAGATGTTAGGCTCACTGGCCTGTAATTCCCTGGTTTATCCCTGCTACCCTTCTTGAATAATGGTACTACGTTACCTGTTCTCCAGTCCTCTGGTACATCCCCTGTGGCCAGAGAGGTTCTGAAAATTTGTGTCAGAGCCCCTGCAATCTCCTCCTTTGCCTCACACAACAGCCTGGGATACATCTCGTCCGGGCCTGGGGATTCATCCACTTTTTGGCCTGCTAAAACCGCTAGTACCTCCTCCCTCTCGATGCTAATATGTTCAAGTATGTCACAGTCCCCTTGCCCGATTTCTATGTCTACATCGTCTTTCTCCATAGTGAACACAGAAGCAAAAAAATCATTTAAAACCCCGCCTACATCATCTGGCTCGACACATAGATTGCCACTTTTTTCCCTAATCGGCCCTACCCTTTCCCTGGTTATCCTCTTGCCCTTAATATACTTATAAACCATCTTAGGATTTTCCTTTATTTTGCTCGCCAGTGTTATTTCATGGCCCCTCCTCGCCCTCCTAATTTCTATTTTATGTATGCCCCTGCACTTTTTATACTCCTCTAGGGCTTCCTACGACTTTAGTCTTTTGTAATTGCCAAAAGCCCCCTTTTTTTCCTAATGCATTTTTGTATATCCCTTGTCATCCAAGGTTCCCTTTACTTGTTGGTCCCACCCTTAACCTTTACAGGAACATGTCGGCATTGTACTCTCTCTATTTCCCTTCTGAAAGTCTCCCACTGTTTTGATGTGGATTTTCCTATAAGTAGCTGCTCCCAGTGCACTTTGGCCAGATCCTGCCTTATCATATTAAAATCGGCCTTCCCCCAATTTAGAACCCTTATTTCCGGGCCGTCTTTGTCTTTTTCCATGACCTCCTTAAATCTCACCGAATTATGGTCACTGTCGCCAAAATGCTCTCCTACTGACACATCCACCACTTGCCCGGATACATTCCCTCGAATTAGGTCCAGTACCGCCCCCTCTCTTATAGGACTTTCTACATGTTGGCTCAATAAGCTCTCCTGGATGCACTTTAAGAATTCTGCACCCTCTAAGCCTTTCACACTCTGACTATCCCAATTAACATTGGGGAATTTGAAATCCCCCACTATTATTACCCTATTACTTTCGCACTTCTCTGAGATTTGCCTACATATCTGTTCCTCTAACTCCCCTGACTGTTTGGGTTCCTATCGTACACTCCCAGCAAAGTGCTTGCCCCCTTTTTGTTTTTAAGTTCTACCCATATGGCCTCATTAGAGGAACCCGCTAATATATCGTCCCTCCTTACAGCAGTAATTGACTCCTTAATTAATATTGGAACACCCCCTCCCCTTTTACACCCACCTCTGTCTCGCCTGAAGATTCTATACCCCGGAATATTGAGCTGCCAGTCCTGACCCTCCCTCAACCATGTCTCCGTGATAGCAACAATATCCTACTCCCATGTGTTCAACAACAACTTCAGTTCATCCACCTTATTTGCAAGACTCCTTGCATTAACATAAATGCCTTCCAGCCATGCCGTATTCCCTTTTGCCTTCACATATTTGCTCTGCCTTCCCAGCTGACTTGATTTTTCCTCCGTATTTGGCTGTAAATCACCCCCTACTATAGCTCCACTCTGTATCCCATCCCCCTGCCAAGTTAGTTAAACCCTCCCCCCCCCAGCAGTGCTAGCAAACCTCCCCGCAAGGATATTGGTTCCCCTCTGGTTCAGGTGGAAACCGTCCGACTTGTACAAGTCCCACCTTTCCCAGAAGCAGACCCAGTGATCCAGGAAACTAAAGCCCTCCCTCCTGCACCATCCCTTTAGCCACGCATTCATCTGTTCTATCTTCCTATTCCTATACTCACTAGCACGTGGCACCGGGAGTAATCCAGAGATTACAACCTTTGAGGTCCTGCTCCTTAATCTTCCACCTAGCTCCCTAAATTCTTGCTGCAGGACCTCATCCCTCTTTTTACCTATGTCGTTGGTACCAATGTGGACCACGACCTCTAGCTGTTCACCTTCCCCCTCCAGAATGCCCTGCAGCCGCTCAGTGACATCCTTGACCCTGGCACCAGGGAGGCAACAAACCATTCTGGATTCACGTCTACGGCCACAGAAACGCCTATCTGTTCCCCTTACTATAGAATCCCCTACCACTATTGCTCTCCCACTCTTTTTCCTCCCTTCCTGGGCAGCAGGAGCACACCCAGTGCCAGGAAGTTGGCTGCTGCTGCCTTCCCCTGGTGAGTCATCCCCCTCAACAGTATCCAAATTGCTATACCTGGTATCAGAAGGCTGCATGTTCAAATCACGTCGGGGTCACTGTTCGTTTACAGCTCATATCAGTCTGGACAATTAATATCTTAATTGTTAACTCACAACAAAGAGAAATTGTATCAGATGTATGTTTTATATTGGTTAGATGTAGGTCTCGCTGGCAAGGCAAGCATTTATTGCCAATGCCTGAGGTGACGGTGTGTCACTGTTGTCGCCTTTCACCACTTACAGATCTACACCATAGAAGCAGAGAATGGATACAGCACAGAAGGAGGCCATTCGGCCCGTCCAGCCCGTGCCGGCTCTCTGCAACAGCCCTTCAGCTAGTCCCACTCCGCCGCCCTCTCCCCGTAGCCCTGCACATTTTATTTCCTTCAGGCACTTATCCAAGATTTACATGCATCTGCGTTATTTATTCATTTATTTGGGTGAATCTGTCTCATTCAAAAAGCATGTTCTGGCTACTTATGTGTGTCTTACCTTTAAATGCCACGCAAATACATTTATACAGAACACCAATACACACACACCCATTGAGAAATAACACACAGATACAATCACATTTCTTCATCCATTTCTGTTAAAAGTTATTTTGTAGAAATTCAATCATTTATTTAGCTCTGAGCATGTGATGAGCCTTTATCCCTAGCTCATTGTATTTTAGGAGCCTTGGTTTAAAATGTTGAGTGTTTATGACACGCACCCAGCCCCAGAATCGCCACTGTGAAAGTAGGAAACTGCTCGAAATACACAACAGGGAGGGCAACTTGTGAAAAACAATTAAACTTTTGGCGTGTAGACTTTTCACAGAAATGGAACCAGCTTCGTGTGACAATATGAACTGTAAGTGGGTGTACATGGGTGGCACGTTTCTATATCAAGCGAGTGTTTGTGTTCTGAGTGCGATCCTTTGCATGTCATTGAGTCATAGAATCATAACGGCACAGAAGGAGGCCATTCGGCCCTTCCAGTCCGTGCCGGCTCTCTGTAGAGCAATCCAGTCAGCCTCATTCCCCCCGCTCCAACCCCGTAGCTCTGCAAGTTTATTTCCCTCAAGTGCTTATCCAGTCTCCCTTTGTGTGTCAGTTGTACATTTAATTTCTTGACTTTTATCATATGCATCAGGTTTGAACGAGAGATACTTCTAAATGGATTTTGTGTGCATCAGTGGGCTGGTGATGAATAAATGGGATTGTATCTGTGTGTTATTTCTCAATGTATTTGTGTGTATCTGTGTTCTATATAAATGTATTTGCGTGGCATTTAAAAGGAATACAGACATAAAGAGCCAGAAGATGCTTTTTGAATGAGACAGATTCACCCAAATAAATAAATCAATAACACAGATGAATGTAAATCTTGGATAAGTGCCTGAAGGGAATAAAAAGTGCAGGGCTACGGGGAAAGGGCGGGGGAGTAGGGCTAGCTGAAGGGCTGTTGCAGAGAGCCGGCACGGGCTGGACGGGCCGAATGGCCTCCATCTGTGCTGTATCCATTCTCTGATTCTATTGTGTAGATCTGTAAGTGGTGAAAGGCGACTACAGTGTTTCACCACCACCCCAGTGATGGGCAATAAATGCTGGCCTTGCCAGCGAGACCTACATCCCAGGAACAATATAAAAAATATATCTAATAGAAGTACTCATTGTTGTGAGTTAACAAATAAGATATTAATTGTCCAGACTGATATGAGCTGGAAAAGGACAGTGACCCCGACGTGATTTGAACACGCAGCCTGCTGATCTGAAGTCAGACGCGCTACCGTTGCGCCCCGAGGTCTAGACAGCTTCGATTGTGTATTCAAGTTCATATATACAGAAGTATCATACCTGGTTCCTGGTGGTCGAATGACACTCACCCGCTTTCGATTCTCAATCAAGGAATTTGTGTTGACAAAAGATTTGGGAACAGTAAATTGCAGAAAGATAATTCAAGTCTGTGAGACGAGTAATAATTGCTTTAATCTTGGTTAATAAATCCATTACTTTCTGTTACAGATTTCGGTTACAGACGCTCTTTGCGTGACATTTGTTCCGCGTTTAATTTTGCAAACTGGGTGAGATCGCTGATCGCGGTGAGACAGTGGGAGCTCCAGCTGGCTCCACTGTCAGGATGTGGAAGGATTCACGTTAGGGGTGTGTGGGGGAATCAGTGACATTTTTTATAAAGGGCAGCGGGGGAGAAGGACTGAGAGCATTCAGTGTGGGACAGAAGCTGTTTAAATTGAGGCAACACATTGCCGATCAGCACAGAGGGAGTTAACTGACTCAGTCGCCCTCTGCTGCTGCAACAGATTGTAACGGTTATCAGGCTCGAGCCCGGCTGGAAACATATATTTTTTAAACTTGCTGTGACGAGCAACCAGAGGCGAATTTATTCTCCTGTCAAAAGAGCCACAGCGGCTTCTACCTTGTTCTTTAATTGCTCTTTATTTCACTTCACTGAGTTAGATATATTTCTTAAGGCTAAATGGATCAAGGGGTATGGGGAGAACGCAGGGACAGGGTACTGAATTTGGATGATCAGCCATTTTAATATTGATTTTAACACTTACGATGGTAAAAGAAAGTCTACACGCCAAAAGAACCACGCAGAGCTAGAGACAGTACTAGGCATGGTTAACTACTTAGCCAAGTTTGCCCTGAGTCTCTCCGAAATCAACGCACCCATGCGTCAGTTGCTCAAACAATGCAATGAGTTCCTGTGGGACAAAGAACATGACACAGCATTTCAGAAAATGAAAGACCTAATCACCAGAGAACCAGGACCAAAGTCATACATGAAGGATGGCCTGAGGAAAGGAGGAAACGCCATCAGAGCATTTCTGAATTCTGGAACCACAGAGACAAACTGTCACAAATCAACAGAATCTTCTTCAAAGGGGAGAAAATCGTCATTCCTACCAGTCTCAGAGAAGAGATGTTGACAGAAATTCATGCTGGACATATGGGCATGGAAAAATGCAAACAAAGAGCACGTGACATTATGTTTTGGCCCGGAATGTGCAAACATATTGAGGACATTGTCGGAAAATGTTCCATTTGTCGCGAACGCCGCCCATCAAATGTCAAAGAGCCCATGATACCTCACCGTATCCCAGACAGGCCCTTGCAGGTCACGGCAATTGATCTGTTCACATGGAACAACGAGGACTACATAGTGACTGTTGATTACAACAGCAGATTTTTTGAACTGGACATGCTTCACAGCACCACATCTGCAGCTGTGATCCACAAGCAAAAGGCAGCCTTTGCCAAGCATGGCATGGTAGAGACTTTAGTCTCAGACAATGGCCCCCAATATAAATCAAAAGAGTTCGAGTCGTTTGCCAAGGCATGGGATTTCACACATGTCACATCAAGGCCACATTACCCTCAAAGTAATGGCCTTGCTGAAAAAGCTGTCCAGATTGCAAAAACACTCATGGACAAAGCCAAAGCGGGCAAAAGAGACCCCTACGTCAGTCTCCTTGAGTACCGCAACACTCCGGTTGACAATTCAAGTCACCAGCACATCAGTTGATGAGCCGCTGACCTCGCTCAATCCTTCCATGCACCAACCAGCAGCTGCAGCCAGAGGTCGCCAGCTGCAAGCAAGTGCATGCAAAACGTGTACAGAGACAGCAACACCAGAAGAAATATTATGACAGGTCAGCTAGACTACTGCCGCCACTGGAAAATGGAGAATCCATCAGAATCCAGGAGCATGACTACTGGAAGCCAGCAGTCGTCATCCAGCCAGCTGACACTGAGGGATCGTATCACGTCTGCACCCCAGAAGGACAGGTGTACTGCCGCAATGGCAGGCACCTCCTGAACACCAAGGAACAACACCGTCATTCCGACGAGAGGATCAGTTCAACAGAGTGTGATGAACAGAGCAATACACAAAACAAATCATACTTACCTGAACCTAAACCTGAACCTGAATTGTTGACCGATTCAGAGGCATGCTCAGTTCCATACCACACAAGGTCGGGACGAAAGGTCAAGCCTAGAGTTATCCTTGCCTTGTGAAATGTCAAAGGGTGTAGGCGGATCGTTGCCTTTCAAAAAACTGTACATCATTATTGAAACGTTGAGATGTTTTCACTGTTAGTTAAATGCTGAGTTTACTTATATGTTGATGCTACTGAGAACATTATGTAGAAGAAAAGTTTAAAAGTAAAGCATAACATTTTTCTTTGAAAAGAAAGGGGCTGTAACATTTGCATATTGAATTTTCATTGGCCCGCAGGCATCTGTAAGGAATACCTAGTATATTCACATGTGATCACATGCTGAGTTGTCATTGGCCTGCAGGCATCTGTAAGCACTGCTATTGTTTTGAAGACCCAGGCTAGGGGTCCTTACTCCATCTTGTCTCCACGGTACTGCTGTGAGTAAGATCAGAGCTAATGCTTCATAAAAGAGTTTAAACTGCAATACTCCATTGTCCTGCAAGTTATTATTTTGAACAAAGTGTGCAAAACAAGACAGGTATGATTCTCGCTGGTTGAAACTTGCGAGATATTGGCCCAGAAATTCGGGTCGGGGGCTTCCCGTGGGTGTAAGCCCCCGACCTGCACTTAGCTAGCGCGCCGGCAGTTGAGCTGTAGGGCCCCGTGGAATTCCGATCCGGGGCCTGGTCCAGCTGCCGGCGCGCAGTGCTTCATATCGCAGGGGTGCAGTTAGTGCGATGCGTCCCCTGGGATCACGTGAGCCATGGGCAGCCAATCGGAGGAGGGAAAGCCCATTCATAAATCTGACAGGAAGACCTGTCAAGACTTATAAATACTACGGCCCCAAAATAGCATTAAACCTTCAAATAATTTAAAAAAATATCACACTTTTTAAAATAAACTATAAATTACATTAAATAACTATTTTAAACAATAATTTAAATTTTTGAAAAAAATAATTTTATATTCTAACAGGGCTAAAAATAAACTTACCTTGCTTTAAAGTATTTAAAAATAATAAACCTGTGGAAAAAATGTTTTAATTTTTATTAATTGACCACTTACCTTGTAAAAAGCAGGCTTACACCTGCTTTTGACATTTCTAAATCCTGCAGGCTTACGATCCCGGGAAAACCTGCAAAAGAAACCTAAGTTCAAAGCGCACGCGCAGACTCTCCCGCGCACGCGTTCGACCTCTGAACCTTTTGGTTCAGGGGAACGGAAGTGCCGGAGACACGAATTTCTGGGCCAATATTCAGGGTTCAAATCCCCGACATGCCCTTCTGTTGTCCGCGGATTTTGCACTTGCAGATGAAACTGTTGAAAAGAATGACTTGCATTGACACAGCGCTTTTCATGAACTCAGGACATCCCAATGCGCTTTATAAACATTGAAGTACCTTTGAAGTGTTGCAATGTGGGGAAAGGTGAGCCGAAATGCCCCCCACATGAATCTGAACTCTTTGGGAAGGAGTTCGGTGCAAAGACTCAGGCTCCTCAATGTCTTGGACTTTCTTTGAATGAGTTCTGCTTGTAGCTGCACTCGAGCTTGAAACAGCTCCTGGGCATCCATCTTACGGCAGCAGAGTGTGGTCACTGTGCAGCGGTTCGCGAGTCGGTGACCAGCTTGGGGTGAGACACGTCGCTTTCAATCTATGACATTTCACCAAGGGCCAGAGAATTGAAACGCTGAATGGAACTGTCCCTGTGAGCGATGGACTGAAGTGGACGGCGCTCCAAGCACAGCTGGAGAACGCGCAGTGCAGTAAAAGGGTTCGCAACATTAAATGTCAGAGTTATTAATCATGCAATAATTAGACATATAATTAACAACAGCATTTAGACAAATCCTTGCGAATTTTAACCGGAGAACTCAAATACGTTATGGTTCCGATTTCGATATACAAGTTAATCCAACATTGATCGGTTTCTAAAATATCTGTTCCAAACGCCACTTTTGCATCCTTTCCTCACCTCTTGTACCTGATCATTTGCACGTTGAATTGTGTTACCTATCACAACTGCCCAACATCTGATGGAAGGTCATCGACCGGAAATGTTAACTCTGTTTCTCTCTCTACAGACGCTGTTTGACCTGCTGAGTTCGTCCATCATTTTCTCTTTATAAAACCGAAACTTGTAACCAGAGTATCAATTCCCTTTTCTCCAAACCACACTCCTTCCTGCCATGTAGCCTTGTCCAATCAACAGAGGGGAACGGACCAGGGAACTCCATCTGTGCTGATTGGCTCACCTAAAATAGCGTCACTCAATATAAAGGATGAGCTCACAAACATCAGGCACAGTGCAGTCTGGTCAAAGTCAAGCCCCTCCTTTCTTATTCAGAGACATGAACGAGAGTCAGACGCCACAAACTTTAATTAAAGACACAAATACGAGTAACACTTACTTCCAAATCGTTTCACTGATAAATTCTTTCACTTGATGTAAATGCTGACTGCTTTGAATCTGAAAATGATCACCGTGGGATAGTTTGTTCACTACTGATTATATTAGCTGTGAGTAGCAATGCAAAGTTTTCCGTAGTGTAGTGGCTATCACATTCGCTTTACATGCGAAAAGTCCCGCGTGCCACCCAAGGCGGGCGGGAACATTACAATAGCCAGTATTTTATTCTGTGCAGTGACCAGTCCTGTTAAATTTTATCGAAAGTTGACCCATTTTTCTGCTTTCATAAGCAGTGCAATTTTAAACGAGGTTCCAAAGATACAATGTGTAAAATTAGATGTGGTTAACAGTTCATTACTTACAAAGGGCAAAATGCGTTATTGAAGTGTGTTTCGCCTTTGTTGCATTCTGTAAATTATGGTAATCGGTTATTTAATGGTGATTGCAAAAGATTCAACTGCAAGTTGAATAGTGGCCGGCGACACGAGCGCTCCTTTGGGATTTGAACCGTGGGCTTCTCGGAAATTTAATCAAATACCGAAGCGAAAATCGGATGCCGAGAACGCCGGTTCAAACCTAGCCAGGTGAAGAGCTAACCGTTGTAAAACCATTTTGTGTGTGTGGCTATTCTTGATGAGCAGAGCACTGGAGACCGAGACAGTGAGATTGCCTTTTCGACACGTCTTCTGAAGCGCCGCCCGGTCCCACTCCTACAGTTAATGAGCTGTTAGGATGTTAATGTATCCGGGCTGCAGGAGGCCGCCCCAGGCGCAGCAGAGGAGTCCCGGCATTAGTTCTCCGTGGAGCAGTATTTTTCGCTTCTCTCTTCCTCTTCTCTATATCGCTGTGCAGTTTCCTGAATCATAACAGGCTGGGGACATTTTTAGTGAGGCGCATTCTTTGTTTCTTATTGAAAAGACACACAGACAGACCGATTGAAACTACACTTTGAATCCTGTCGCTGATCTTGTGTTTTCCTATTAATCTGTGTTGTTCTGCTTTCCACATTCTCAATGAGAAAGTCCCCAGCCTCAATTTTTAAATAAAATAAGGCCCAGCTCGTCAAATAGTGACACGCGAGTGGGAGATTCCCTAAATCAGCGCAAGCTTTCCCCAAATCCAGCTTGCAGTACCGCAACCAAAACTGTGTCCTATATGGGAAATATCATTGAGAATTACTTCACTCACTGTAACGCTGCCATTTGAATGGCATAATTCGCCTGTCAATGCGTATTTTGTTTATACTGAACCAAGCATGCAAATTATTCCAGTTTTCATATTCACTAAACTTGAATGGGTAAAGGGCATTAAATTGCCTCTACCCACTTTCGAACCGCTGAGTTTTCGTGCGTTAGCGGAATGCGATAACCATTACACACCGGAAACCCTCCAGCACTCGGGTGCATTGCATTGCAGTGACTCCATAGGAACAGGAGGAGGCCATTCAGCCCCTCGAGCCTGTTGCACCATTCAATTAGATCCGAGCTGATCTGTATCTTCACTCCATCTATCCGCTTTTGTTCCGTAATCTTGAATACCCTTACCCAACAAAAATCTATCGCCAGTATCGGCAATCTTCAGCCTGAAGCCATCTCCTCTCCCGGATCCAGACAGAAATGATTTCATACTGACTGCCGCCCTGCAGATTAATGGATTACATCTCTGAACTTCAGCGATTCGGAGATTCCAATGTTTAAAAGTGAGCAAAAGATGAAATGGCTCTCACTGTGGATCAGTTTTCTCTCACTCGAAGTTATCTATTCAGTGAAGTGAAATAAAGGGCAATTAAAGAACAAGGGAGAAGCCGCTGTGCCCCTTTTGACAGGTGGATAAATTCACCTCTGGTTGTTCGCCAAACCTCGAACGTGACAACCGCTTCTCTGCGGACACCCCCGGCTCTATAGTAGCAGCAGAGGGGACCTGACTCAGTGACCTCCCTCTGTGCTGATCGGCAATGTGTTGCCTCACTTTAAACAACTACTGTCCCACACTGAATGCTCTCAGTCCCTCTTCTCCGCTGCCCTTTTCAAATAATGTCACTGATTCCCCCCGCACACCCCTAATGTGTTCTCTTCCACACCCACACATTGGGGCCGCTCAGCCTCCCCCTGCCTCAACGCGATCAGCGATGTCACCCAGTTTGTAATATTAAACCCGGAACAAGTGCCCCAGAAAGAGAGTCTGTAACCTAAATCTGTAACAGAAAGTACTGGGCTTATTAACGGTGATTCAAGCAATTATTACTCATCTCACAGACTAGAATTACTTTTATACAGTGCTTTATACAATATTTTGTCACGCTGAATTCCTTGATTAAGAATCGTAACCGGATGAGTTCCAGTCGACCACAAGGGACCAGCTATGATTCCTGTATATATATATAGATATCAACCTGAATATGATTAGGGAGCTGTCTAGACCTCATGTCGCAATGGTAGTGCACCTGACTGCAGATCCGGAAGCTGCGTATTCAAATTATGTCGGAGTCACGGTTCCTTTGCAGCTCATATGTGTTTGGATAATTAACATACTAATTGTTATCTCACAACAATGAGAACTTGTATTAGATGTGTTTTTTATATTGGTTCAAGTGATGTAGGTCTCGCTGGCAAGGCCAGCATTTATTGCCCATCCCTGGGGTGGTGGTGAGCCACTGTAGTCGCCTTTCACCACTTACAGATCTGCATCATAGAATCAGAGAATGGATACAGCATAGAAAGAGGCCATTCGGCCCGTCCAGCCCGTGCCGGCTCTCTGCAAGAGCCCTTCAGCTAGTCCCACTTCCCCACCCTCTCTCCATAGCCCTGCACATTTTATTCCTTCAGTTGCTTATCCAATATTTACATGTATCGGTATTATTTATTCATTGATTTGGGTGAATCTGTCTCATTCAAAAATATGTTCTGGCTATTTATTTCTGTCTTACTTTTAAATTACACGCAAATGACCTTATTCGGAACACCGATACACACAAATACATTGATCAATAACACACAGATACATTCACATTTATTCATCACCAGCGCAATGATACACCCAAAATCCATTTAGAAGAATCACAGTTTCAAACACAGATACTTATATATTAATATCCTGAAGTATGTTATAAAAATAAAGAAAATAAATATACAACTGACTCAAGTATTTTTACATGTATGTGTAACCTTTAGGTCGATGACCTTTCGTCATTAATTCTCTATATACATATATAGAACTGGAAGATGCCAGTGCACCGTGTGAGTCTGTGGCTGTTGCACAGCCGGTCTGAGGGAAGTAGAAGAGGCTGGAGCACTTTAAAACGGTTTCGAATGAAGATGGATGCACCCCAATAAATGACAAACTTTGTCAGATACATTGTATATAGATCTCTAAGCCGCAGAGTCATGAAATGCTTTTACTTGTAAACACGCAAAATTAATTTGTATCTAATACAGACAGATTGACTCATTCTAATTACAGTTATTGCGTGACTTTACTTCAGTGTTCCCTAATAGTCTCACGATCAGAATTCGGCACACTTACTGCCCGGGTTCAATGCCCGGTCAGGGAAGTCATTTTTATAACAGTTTTTTATTAAATTAAACTAATTTTGCTTCAACTCTAACACGCAGCTAACCTGGAAAATAGTTTTAATTATTATTAATTAAACGATAATCTTAGTTCATAGAATGACGTAAATGCTAAAGATACATCACTAACATATATTGAGCTTTCTATGTGATGAACTGTTATGCAGATCTCATTTTACACCATGGCCCGGATTTTACGGTGCTTCCGACAGTGAATGCACAGCATAGGCGATTGTACGCCTTCAGAACGACTACACAAGTGCCAGGTATCCGCACGGCCAGAAATTGTGGTCTGTCAGCTTTCGCTTGGACACATCCACTGCATCTGCTGCAACATCACTTTTGCTGTCACAGAGTTGGGCTAACTACTGCCCAGCGAATGCCCACGAAACACTTACACCTGGTAATATCAGGCGAAAGGCCTTCTTTTACCATTGTAAGTGTTAAAATCAATATTAAAATATATTTTAAAAGTGATATAAACATACACTTACATTTAAAATTCGTTTAGGTAAATTTTGTTAAGTTTTAAAATGTTACATTTATATTTCAAAACATTCAATTTGAATTTTAAATCATAGATTCATAGAATCATAGATTGATATGGCACAGAAGGAGGCCATGCAGCCCATTGAGTCTGCACTGGCACTTTGAAAGAGCTCTTCAAATAGTCCCACTCCCCTGCTTTTCCTCATAGTCCTGCAAATTTCTCTTTACAATTATTTATTCAATTCTCTTTTGAAAGTTACTATTGCGTCTGCTTCACCGCCCTTTCAGGCAGTGCATTCCCGATCACAACAACTGGCTGCGGTAAAAAAAATACTCATCTCCCCTCTGGTACCTTTGCCGGTTAGGTTCAATCGGTGTCCTCCAGTTACCGACCCTCCTGCCACTGGAAACAGATTCTCCTTATTTACTCTTATCAAAACATCTTGTAAATTGAAAAACCTCAATTAAATTTCCTCTTCACCTTCTGCAGATAACAATTCCAGCTTCTCAGTCTCACAAAATAACTGAAGCAGCGATTTACTTGTACTTCTTGCAATTTAATATATTGTATTCGCTGCTCACGATACGGTCTCCTCGACATTGAGGAGACCAAACACAGATTGGGCGACTGCTTTGCAGAACATGCCCGCTCAGTCCGTACGGGTGACCCTGAGCTTCTGGTCGCCTGTCACTTTAATTCACCGCTTCACTCCCACTCTGATCTCTCTGTCCTCGGGCTATTGCATTGTTCCAATGGAGCTCAACGTAAGCTCGAGGAACAGCACCTCATCTTTCGATTGGGCACTTTGCAGCCTGCTGGAATCAACATTGAGTTCAACAATTTCACATAATTATCCCTGCCCCCATTTTTCATGCAGTATGATTTTTGCCATTCCCATTTGCAACATTTTAACTTTCCTGCCTCTTACAAAAGTACAGGATGTTCTTTCTATTTCTTCCTCCCCTCCTAACTCCGCCCCCCTGTCTCTGCACCTGCTTAATATCTGTTACATCTCCAACTTTTTCCAGTTCTGATGAAGGGTCCCAGACCTGAAACGTTAACTCTGTTTCTCTCACCACGGATGCTGCCTGGCCTGCTGAGTATTTCCAGTATTTTCTGTTGTTATTTCAGATATCCAGCATCCGCAGTATTTTGCAATTATATTGAAGTCAACTCATCCCTGGGACCACTCGCTCTTTGTGCGTGGCTCTCTTTCTTAGTCTCTATCTGTCTCTCTCTCTTTGTCTCTGCCTCTCTCTTTGTCCCTGTCTCTCTCTCTGTCTGTCTGTCTCTTCTGTCCCTTTCTCACTCTGTTCACAGGTCCATTCTAGTGCTGAGTAAACACGGCAGCGCTCAGTTCCTCGTCAGTATAGTGGTGAGTATCCCCGCCTATCACGCGGGAGACCGGGGTTCAATTCCCCGACGGAGAGGCTTTTTTTTTTAACAAACCCAATTTTTTAACTTCTTCCCAGCTCCTTGAAATGCTCCTTGGAAAAGTTGAACTGGAAAAGTTCAAGTGAAATAATTTTAAAACATTTACTGGCATATGAATAACTGTATAAAAACTTCCTGCACCTGTTCCTCGTTGCAATCGTGCTCTCCTTCTATTTCCCTCTCACTGTTGTGTGGGGCAGAGAGGAGTCATAACGGCACAGAATGAGACCATTGATGGCAGATGGAATATAATGTAGGGAAATGTGAGGTTATTCACTTTGGTAGGAAGAATAGACAAACAGAATATTTTTAAATGGTGCAAAGCTATTAATTCTTTCGTTCTGCAAATGAAAGTTATGGGGTAAGTAATGGTAATTTATACAATTCTAATTTTTTCAAATCAGCTGAATGTAGTCAATTTCATCAGGTTGTGATTTAAAATCTGTGTTATAAATGTCACTTTCCTGACCAGGAATCGAAACCGTGTGGCGGAGGTGAAAGGCCTGGTTTTCTGAATCATTTAAAGGTGATCGCTATGAGCAGCATAGGTTTAAAATCACGGCTACAATTTGTTTCGGTGTAGAAGAAGGGGATTGAATATGACAATAAAATCACCATGCAACGCCCGCGGTGAGAAAGAGGTCGAGCATACAATTAAATTGAGATTGCGAAGTTACCGCTGAGCTAAACCTGACGCCAATCAAAGAATGCGAAACCGCTCAATATAAAGGATGAGTTCATAAACATCAGGCACAGTGCAGTCTGGTCAACGTCAAGCCTCTCTTTCTTATTCAGAGACATGAACGGGAGTCAGACGCCACAAACTTTAATTAAAGGCATAGATACGAGTAATACTTCCAAATCTTTTCACTGTAAAATTATTTCACTTTATTTAATGGCTGACTGCATTGAATCTGAAAATGATCACCATGGGATTTTATGTTGGCTCGACCTCCTTCTCACCGCGGGCGTTGCATGGTGATTTTATTGTCATATTCAATCCCCTTCTTCTACACCGAAACAAATAGTAGCTGTGATTTTAAACCTATGCTGCGTGATTCATAGCGATCACCTTCAAATGATTCAGAAAACCAGTCCTTTCACCTCCGCCACACGGTTTTGAATACTGGTCAGGAAAGTGACTTTTATAACAGATTTTAAATCACAATCTGATGAAATTGACTACATTCAGCTGATTTGAAAAAATTAGAATTGTATAAATTACCATTACTTACCCCATAACTTTCATTTGTAGAACGAAAGAATTAATAGCTTTACTATTTAAAAATATTCTGTTTGTCTATTCTTCCGACCAAAGTGAATAACCTCACATTTCCGACATTATATTCCATCTGCCACCTTATTGCCCGCCCACTCACTTAATCTGTCTCTATCCCATTGTAGGCTCTTTGTGTCCTCCTCACAGCTTACTTTCCCACCTAGCTTTGGATCATCAGAAAACTTGGATACATTACACCCTGCCCCTTCATCTAAGTCAGTAATATAGACTGTAAATAGCTGAAGCATGCACACTTGATCCTTGCGGCACACCACTAGTTATAGCCTGCCAATCTGAAAATCACCCGATAAATCCTGCTCTCTATTTTCTGTCCGTTAACCAATCCTCTATTCTTGCTAATACATTATCTCCAGTCCCATGAGCCCTTATCTTGTGTAACAAGCTTTAACGTGTTTCCTTATCGAATGTCTTTTGGAAATCCTAATATACTGCCTCCACTGGTTCCCCTTATAGTTCCAATGAATGTCTGAAGCAGAACATCCCGTTGTGCGAATGGAGCCTGTTTGTTGGACAATGCTACATGTAAGAAAGGAGTGTGGTAAGGAGATAAGGGAAGTGATACTCTGGTAACAAGGTCGGGTAATAAAAATAGAAAGTGCTGGAAACACTCAACAGGTCAGGCAGCAGCTGTGGAGAGAGAAGCAGATTTAATGTTTCCGGTCGAAAACCTTCCATCAGAAGGTGGGCAGTTGTGTTAGGTTACACTATTAAACGTGCAAATTGTCACGTAGTAGAGGTAAGGAAAAGATATCAAATGTTTGGAACAGATACTTTAGAATTCGATAAAGGTTTGATTAACTTGTATATCGAACTCGGAACTATAACGTGTTGGAGTTCCTCGGCTAAAATTCGCAAAGATTTGTTTAAGAGCTGTTGTTAATTACATGCCTAATTATTGCGGGATTAATAAATCTGACATTTAATGCTGCGAACAATTTTGCTGCACTGCGCGTTCTCCAGCTGTGCTCGGAGCGCCGTCCCCTTCAATCCATCGCTCACAGGGACTGTTCCATTCAGCATTTCTTTTCTCTGGGCCTTGGTGAAATTTCATAGATTGAAAGCGACGCGTCTCAACCCCAAGCTCGTCACCGACATGCTAACCGCTGCACAGCAACCACACACTGCTCCCGTGAGATGGAAGCCCGGGAGATGTTTCAAGCCCGAGTGCAGTTACAAGCAGAACTCATTCAAAGAAAGTCCACATCATTGAGACGCCTGAGACTTTGCACCGAACTCCTTCCCAAAGAGTTGAGATTCATGTGGGGGTCATTTGGGCACATCTTTCCCCACATTACAACACTTCAAAGGGACTTCAATGGGCTTAAAGCGCTTTGGGACGTCCTGAGTTCGTGAAAAGCTGTGTATCAAAGCCAGTGTTTTTTTTTGCAAAAGTTCCAACAGCAAGTTCATAATTCGCGGGCAAAATAAGGGCTCGTCCGGGATCCCTCGCAAGTTTCAACCAATAACCCCGAAGCAAGAATCATACCAATCTAGCGAACTGATAAATTTGACTGGAGATAAGAGGTAAGCATTGTAAAACCATTTTGTTTGTGTGGTTGTTCTTGATGAGCAGAGCACTTAAGACTGAGACAGTGACTTTGTCTATTCGAACTGTCTACTGAAGCGCCGCCCGGGCCCACTGCTACAGTTAATGAGCTGTGTTGAATATTGGATGGGATAAAAATTGATAAAGAGGAGGTACTAGAAAGCTGGCTGTACCAGGACCAGTTGAAATGCATCCTAGGATGCTGAGGGGAGTAAAGGTGGGAATTACGGAGGTGCTGACCATAATCTTCCAATACTCATTGGATATGGGGTGGTGCCAGACGTCTGAAGAATCGCAAATGTTACACCCTTATTGAAAAAAGTGTACAAGGTTCAACCCAGCAACTACACGCCAGTCAGCTTAACGTCGGTAGTGAGGAAGCTTTTAGAAAGGGTAACCCTGCACAAAATGACCAGTCACTTGGACAAGTGTGGATTAATTAAGGAAAGTCTGCTCGGATTCGATAAACGCAAATCGTCTTTTCCCAACTTGATTGCATTTTTTGATGAGGTGAAAGAGAGGGTTGATGAGGGAAATGCAGTTGATGTGGTGGACATGGACTTCCAAAAGGAATTTGATAAAGTGCCACGTAACAGGCTTGCCAGCAAATCTGAAGCCCATGGAATAAAAGGGACAGTGGCAGCATGGATGTCAAATTGGCGAAGTGACAGGAAACAGAGAGTAGTGCTAAACTGTTGTTTCTCTGAATGGAGGAAGGTACACAGTGGTGTTCCCCAGGGGTCGGTACTAGGACCACGGCACTTCTTGACATATATTAATCCTTTGGAGTTAGGTGTCCAGGGCACAATTTCATAATTTGCAGATGATACAAAACTTGGAAGTATAGTGAGCAGTGAGGAGTATAGTGATAGACTTCAAGAGGACATGGATCGGCTGGTGGAACGGGCGGACATGTGGCAGATGAAGTTAAAAACAGAAAAGTGCGAATTGATACATTTTGGTCGGAAGAATGAGGAGAGGCAATATAAACTAAAGGATACAATTCCAAAGTGGTTGCAGGAACAGAGATACCTGGGGGTGTATGTACACAAAACGTTCAATGTGGCAGGACAGGTTGAGAAACCAGTTTAAAAAGCTTACAGTATCCGGGGCTTTATAAATAAAGGCGCAGAGTACAAAAGCAAGGAAGTTATGACGAACCTTTATAAAACACTGGCTCGGCCACAACTGCAGAAATTATGTGTTCCAGAAAATTATATCCCGTGCAATAACTGGTCCCATTAAATTAAACAAAAGTTGCCCCAGATTCCTGGTGACATAAGCAACGAGCATTTTAAACCAGACTCCTGAAATACAATCGGCCTGGAAAATGCGATCGGAAACTCGCCGCTGGCTAACGCCTCTGAATCAAAAAACCAATACGACTTACCTGGTGTCTCCAGAGCTTCGGACTCTTGCTGCCCTGGGCCTGCTGGCATACGCCTGCATAAAGGCCCATGGATCCCAGGGGCACACACGGTTCGCAAGCCTGGGTGTGCTTGTGCACCAGTCGCTGAAGGTAAGCATGCAGGTGCAGCAGGCGGTTAAGAAGGCAAATGGTATGTTGGCTTTCGTAGCGAGAGAATTCGAGTACAGGAGCAAGGATGCCTTGCTGCAGTTGTACAGGGCTTTGGTGAGACCACATCTTGAGTATTGTGTGCAGTTTTGGTCGCCTTATCTGAGGAAGGATGTTCTTGCCATGGAAGGAGTTCAGCGAATATTGACCAGGCTGATACCTGGGATGGCAGGAATGCCATATGAGGAGAGATTGGGAGGATTGGGCTCGTACTCGCTGGAGTTTAGAAGAATGAGAGGGGATCTCATTGAAACTTATAAAATTCTGACAGCACTGGAAAGACTAGATGCAGGAAGGATGTTCCTGATGGTCGGGGACTCCAGAACCAGGGGTCACAGTCTAAGGATAAGGGGTAGGCCATTTAGGACAGACATGAGGAGGAATATCTTCACTCAGAGAGTGGTGAACCTGTCGAATTCTCTACCACAGAAGGCAGTAGAAGCCAATTCATTAAATATATTCAAGAAGGAGTTGGATATATTTCTTCAGGCTAAAGGGATCCAGGTGTATGGGGAGAAAGCAAGTTTAATCAGAGGAATATCCGCAGTCAGGAGCTGAAAAGGAACAAGAGCTGAAAAAACACCAGAAAAAAGATAAGAAATATCAGCAATTGTGATCAACTCTTTAATGTGTGTTGTCGTAGTTTAGTGGTTTAATTGTTGTAATCAACATTCATTAACCGAAAGCGTTGTTTTGGAGAATGGAAGAAATGCTCACAGTAAGGGACAGTCGAAAGTTGAGTAATTTAACTTTAATAATTTGTGAAAGTTTATTCATTGACGAAGATTTATACCCTATCAGAATTTACACACTGTGTATTTTAGGAGTCTGCTTTAAATTGTTCGTTGCTTCTGACACAAGAAAGCTGTTAAATTTATTTCACAGAAAAATAATGTTTCCGCCCGGGCTCGAACCGGGAACCTTTCGCGTGTGAAGCTAACGTGATAACCGCTACATTACGGAAACCTCTGCTTAATTAATCATCGAGAAAGCACTGTTCAGACAAAAGGGACACTACAGAATCGCTGTTTCTGCAATGAATTCCTTTCACTGGTATTTCTCTGACCGAACTGCACAAGTCAAAAATGTTCCTTTCAAACTCATTAAACTGCCGAATTTCCTTCCCTCTGTTTTAACCCAGGAGTTTAAATTGCTCTGCAAACCATGAACCAGGTTCACCTGAATTCCAAGGTGTGTAAGGAAATCAAGCATCAAAACCCCTTTCATTAACCACAGGGATTCAGGCAATTTTCTGATCGCAAAGCGCTTTCTCACCTTGTCAATATCTCTCGTCTATTTGCCGGTGTTTCCCGATTCTGCCTGTCTCTCTGGCTCTGTTTATTCTGTGTGACCACCTGCAGGTTGATTTTGAGCGAATACCTGTGCTTGTGTCTTGTCACATTAAATAAATGAGGAATTGTGGCGCCTCTCTCCCTGACACTGGGGAAAGAGTGAGACAGTCTTTGGAGCAAATGTCTGGTTATTGTGAAACGGCAAAGGAACGAATAATTTTGGAATTACCCGAAAGAACAGTGACCCCGACGTGATTTGAACACGCAGCCCTCTGATCTGCAGTCAGACGAACTACCGTTGCACCACGAGATCCTACAATATAAAACGCGCTGTTTTCATATACACACGTTCCACAAACACTGTTTCATTCCTCCTGCCTTCTCCTGATTCCTCAGTGTCATTCACAGAAGCGCCTGATGCCCTCATTTGTTTAACGTAACAAGCAGACACAAACACAGGTATTTCTTCAAAATCAACCCGCAGGTGGCCACAGACAGAATAAACAGAGCCAGAGAGAAAGACAGAATCGGGAATCTCCGGGAAAGAGACAAGAGATATTGACAAGGGCTAAAGCGCTTTGCGATCAGAAAATTGCCTGAACCCCTGTGGTTAATGAAAGAGATTTTGCTGCTTGAGTTCCTAAAACGCCTTGGGCTTCTGGAGAACTTGTTTCGTAGTTTGCAGAAACGTGGCTCAGACATGCTGTTGCGACCGGGCCGGAGCCAGCAGGTACCTGACTGCAATCAGCGACAATGAAAGATAGTTTCAACGGGCCTGGCTAGATCAGTCTGTAAAGCATAAGACTCTTAGATTTCTGCGTCGTGGGTTCGAGCCCCACATTAGGCGGTATTTTTTTTGTTAAACTTTTATGTTGCTTTCAAAGCGTCATTAATTGAGCGATAACCTTGTTTCGCACAATGAAAGAAATGCGAACTGAGAAAATCCTGCAGATGCTGGAAATCTGAATTGAAACAGAAAATGCTGGAGATACTCAGCAGGTCAGGCAGCTTCTGCGAAGAGAGAAACAGAGTTAACGTTTCAGGTCGATAACCTTTCGTCAGAACTGGAAAAAAGAGGTAATGCAACAGATTTTTAAGCAAGTGTAGGGGATTCTATCAGATCATGGCTGATCTCCTGCCTCAATTCCATTCACCGGTCCTATCGCCATATCCCTTGATGCCCTTACCAGTCAGAAATCTACCGACTTCTGTTTTGAACATAACCAATGACTGAGCCTCGACAGTCCTCTGGGGGAGAGAATTCCAAAGATTCACCACCCTCTGTGTGAAGAAATTTCTTCATCTCTCAGTCCTGAATGGCCTAACCTTTCTCCTGAGGCTGTGGCCCCTGGTTCTAGACTCCCCAGCCAAGGGAAACATTCTCCCAGCATCCAACCGATCAAACCCTGTAATAATTTTGCATGCTTAACGAGATCCCCTCTCATTCTTCCAAATTCAAGAGATTGCAGGCCTAGTTTACTCAATCTCTTCTCATACGAGGTCAGTGACAGTCTTGCAAATGGTGACTTGATATTCGGTAGTGGGGTCATGGTCCAGGCGCAGGTAGGAGGAGGTGTTGGAGAGTTGGCGTACAGCTTCCGTTAGGTCGAGGTCGGTTCGCCAACCGGCAACAGCACCACCCTTGTCAGCAGGTTTTGTGCTTTACTTGTTAACTGTTAACTGTTACCCATATCTCATTTTACACAATATATGGGCTACTCCAGCTCCTAATTCTTTTGTTCTTAGTTGTTATTTCCTCACACAGGAGAGCAATCTCGCCCCTGGACAAGCAGAAGGAGCAAGTTCCAACAAAATGATTCTGCAAACGTGATAACTGCTACACTGTGGAATCGTCTCCACTTTCAGTACCAGGTCAGATGGAAATGTTAAAATTTTTTGAGGATGTAACTGGTAGAATAGATAAGGGAGAACCAGTGGATGTGGTGTATTTGGACTTTCAGAAGGCTTTCGATAAGGTCCCACATAAGAGATTGGCGTGCAAAGTTAAAGCACATGGGATCGGGGGTAAGGTACTGACTTGGATAGAGAACTGGTTGGCAGACAGGAAGCAAAGAATATGTCTAAACGGGTCTTTTTCCAAGTGGCAGGCAGTTACTAGTGGGGTAGGGCAGGGATAAGTGCTAGGACCCCAGCTACTCACAATATATATTAATGATCTAGAAGGTTGAACTAGATGTAATAAGTCCAAGTTTGCAGACGACACAAAGCTGGATGGGCATGTGTGCTGTGAGGAGGATGCAGAGAAACTCCAGTATGATATGGACAGGTTAGGTGATTTAGCAGAAGCATGGCAGATGCAGTATAATGTGGATAAATGTGAGGTTATCAACTTTGGTGGCAAAAACAGGAAGACAGCTTATTATCAGAATGTCAATAGATTGGGAAAAGGGGAACTGCAATGAGACCTGGGTGTCCGTGTGCAACAATCGCTGAAGGTAAGCATGCAGGTGCAGCAGGTGGTTAAGAAGGCAAATGTTGGCCTTTATAGTGAGAGGTTTCGAGTACAGGAGCAAGGATGTCTTGCTGCAGTTGTACAAGGCCTTGCTGAGGCCATACCTTGAGTACTGTGTGCAGCTTTGGTCACCTTATCTGAGGAAGGATGTTCTTGCCATGGAGGGAGTGCAGCGAAGATTCACCAGACTGATACATGGGATGGCAGGAATGACGTATGAAGACAGATTGAGATGATTAGGCTTAAATTCGCTAGATTTTAGAAGAACGAGAGGGGATCTCATTGAATCTTACAAAATTCTAACAGACTAGACACACTAGATGCAGGAAGAATGATCCCGATGGTGCGGGAATCCAGAACCAGCGGTCACAGTCTAAGGATAAGGGGTAAGCCACTTATGGCTGAGATGAGGAGGAATTTCTTCACCCAGAGAGTGGTGAACCTGTTGAATTCTGTAACACAGAAGGCCGTTGAGGCCAATTCATTAAAAATATTCAAGAAGGAGTTATATATATTTCTTAAGACAAAAGACAAAAAGGGATAATGGGAGAAAGCAGGGACAGGGTACTGAATGTGGATGATCAGCCATGATCTCATCAAATGGCGGAGCAGTCTCGAGGGGCCGAATGGCCTACTCCTGCTCCTATCTTCTATGTTTCTATGTGAATGGAGCAGGTGAACTGCTGAATCCTACTTTAAAGCGATGTCCCAATGTCTTTACAGTGGTGTGAAAATAAATGAGTTCCGCTTGGTAATTAAAAGTAAAGACTGTCAGAAGTGGGATTCGAACCCACGCCTCCAAAGGAGACTGCGATCTAAACGCAGCGCCTTAGACCGCTCGGCCACCCTGACTTGTTCCGTTAATTTCTGCAACTCATCACTTCCGGATGAAGAACGTTTCCGTCCGGGTGCTTGTTCAATGCTGATGAAGGCTCAGTGACCGGGATATCATCTCCCCCGTGGTTTTCTTGAGCTTGTGCTCGGTGTTTGTGGAGGTTTGTGCTGGGTCCCTCGTACCTTGCAGCTCCAGGGATGGGCAGTAACAATCTGAGCTCTGGAGCTGGGGAAAAGCGAATAATTAATGGATTTAACCCAGGGGTTTAAATTGTTCTGCAAACCATGAACCAGGTTCATCTGAATTCCAAGGTGTGTAAGGAAATCAAGCATCAAAAGCCCTTTCATTAACCACAGGGATTCAGGCAATTTTTTGATCGCAAAGCGCTTTCTCACCTTGTCAATATCTCTCGTGTATTTGCCGGTGTTTCCCGATTCTGCCTGTCTCTCTGGCTCTGTTTATTCTGTGTGACCACCTGCAGGTTGATTTTGAGCGAATGTCTTGTCACATTAAATAAATGAGGAATTGTGGCGCTTCTCTCCCTGACACTGGGGAAAGAGTGAGACAGTCTTTGGAGCAAGTGTCTGGTTATTGTGAAACGGCAAAGAAAACAATAATTCTGAAATTACCCGGAAAAACATTGACCCCGACGTGATTTGAAAACGCAGCCTTCTAATTCGGAGTCAGACGCGCTACCGTTGCGCTACGAGCTCCTACATTTTAAACTGCCCTGTTTTTATATACACACGTTCCACAAACACTGTTTCATTCCTCCTGCCTTCTCCTGATTCCTCAGTGTCATGCACAGAAGCGCCTGATGCCCTCATTTGTTTAACGTAACAAGCAGACACAAACACAGGTATTCCTTCAAAATCAACCCGCAGGTGGCCACAGACACAATAAACAGAGCCAGAGAGAAAGACAGAATCGGGAATCTCCGGGAAATAGACAAGAGATATTGACAAGGACTATTGCGCTTTGCGATCAGAAAATTGCCTGAACCCCTGTGGTTAATGAAAGGGATTTTGCTGCTTGAGTTCCTTACACGCCTTGGGCTTCTGGAGAACTTGTTTCGTAGTTTGCAGAAACGCGGCTCAGACATGCTGTTGTGACCGGGCCGGAGCCACCAGGTAACTGACTGCAATCAGCGACAATGAAATTCAGTTTCAACCGTCCCGGCTAGCTCAGTCGGTAGAGCTTGACACTCTTAATGTCTGGTTCGTGGGTTAGAGCCCCACATTAGGCGCTATTTATTTTGTTAAACTTTTATGTTGCTTTCAAAGCGTCATTAATTGAACGATAACCTTGTTTTGCACAATGAAAGAAATGCGAACTGAGAAACTGCTGCAGATGCTGGAAATCTGAATTGAAACAGAAAATTCTGGAGATACTCAGCAGGCCAGGCAGCTTCTGCGAAGAGAGAAACAGAGTTAACGTTTCAGGTCGATAACCTTTCGTCAGAACTGGAAAAAAGAGTTAATGGAACAGATTTTTAAGCAAGTGTCGGGGATTCTATGAGATCATTGCTGATCTCCTGCCTCAATTCCATTCACCAGCCCTATCGCCATATCCCTTGATGCCCTTACCAGTCAGAAAGCTACCGACTTCTGTTTTGAACATACCCAATGACTGAGCCTCCACAGCCCTCTGGGGTAGAGAATTCCAAAAAAAACCACCCTCTGTGTGAAGAAATTTCTTCTCTTCTCAGTCCTGAATGGCCTAACTTTATCCTGAGGCTGTGGCCCCTGGTTCTAGACTCCCCAGCCAAGGGAAACATTCTCCCAGCATCCAACCGATCAAACCCTGTAATAATTGTGCATGCTTAATGAGATCCCCTCTCATTCTTCCGAATTCAAGAGATTGCAGGCCTAGTTTACTCAATCTCTTCTCATACGAGGTCAGTGACAGTCTTGCAAATGGTGACTTGATATTCGGTAGTGGGGTCATGGCCCAGGCGGAGGTAGGAGGAGGTGTTGGAGAGTTGGCGTACAGCTTCCGCGAGGTAGAGGTCGGTTCGCCAAACAGCAACAGCACCACCCTTGTCAGCAGGTTTTGTGCTTTGCATGTTAACTGTTAACTGTTACCCATATCTCATTTTACACAATATATGGGCTACTCCAGCTCCTAATTATGTTGTTCTTAGTTGTTATTTCCTCATACAGGAGAGCAATCTCGCCCCTGGACAAGCAGAAGGTGCAAGTTCCAACAAAATAATTCTGCAAACGTGATAACTGCTACACTGTGGAACCGTCTCCACTTTCAGTACCAGGTCAGATGGAAATGTTAAAATTTTTTGAGGATGTAACTGGTAGAATAGATAAGGGAGAACCAGTGGATGTGGTGTATTTGGACTTTCAGAAGGCTTTCGATAAGGTCCCACATAAGAGATTGTCGTGCAAAGTTAAATCACATGGGATCGGGGGTAAGGTACTGACTTGGATCGAGAACTGGTTGGCAGACAGGAAGCAAAGTGTATGTCTAAACGTGTCTTTTTCCAAGTGGCAGGCAGTTACTAGTGGGGTAGGGCAGGGATAAGTGCTAGGACTCCAGCTACTCACAATATATATTAATGATCTAGAGGGTTGAACTAGATGTAATAACTCCAAGTTTGCAGACGACAGAAAGCTGGGTGGGCATGTGTGCTGTGAGGAGGATGCAGAGAAACTCCAGTATGATATGGACAGGTTAGGTGATTTAGCAGAAGCATGGCAGATGCAGTATAATGTGGATAAATGTGAGGTTATCAACTTTGGTGGCTAAAACAGGAAGACAGCTTATTATCAGAATGTCAATAGATTGGGAAAAGGGGAACTGCAATGAGACCTGGGTGTCCGTGTGCACCAATCGCTGAAGGTAAGCATGCAGGTGCAGCAGGTGGTTAAGAAGGCAAATGTTGGCCTTTATAGTGAGAGGTTTGAGTACAGGAGCAAGGATGTCTTGCTGCAGTTGTACAAGGCCTTGGTGAGACCATACCTTGAGTATTCTGTGCAGCTTTGGTCACCTCATCTGAGGAAGGATGTTCTTGCCATGGAGGGAGTGCAGCGAAGATTCACCAGACTGACACATGGGATGGCAGGAATGACATACGAAGACAGATTGAGATGATTAGGCTTATATTCGCTAGAGTTTAGAAGAACGAGAGGGGATCTCATTGAAACTTACAAAATTCTAACAGGACTAGATACACTAGATGCTGGAAGAATGATCCCGATGGTGCGGGAATCCAGAACCAGCAGTCACAGTCTAAGGATAAGGGGTAAGCCACTTAGGGCTGAGATGAGGAGGAATTTCTTCACCCAGAGAGTGGTGAACCTGTTGAATTCTGTACCACAGAAGGCAGTTGAGGCCAATTCATTAAATATATTCAAGAAGGAGTTAGATATATTTCTTAAGGCTAAAGAGATAAAGGGATATGGGGAGAAAGCAGGGACAAGGTACTGAATGTGGATGATCAGCCATGATATCATTAAATGGCGTAGCAGGCTCGAGGGGCCTATCTTCTATGTTTCTATGTGAATGGAGCAGTTGAACTGCTGAATCCCACTTTTGAGGGATGTCCCAAAGTGCTTGACAGTGGTGTGAAATTAAATGAGTTCCGCTTTGTAATTAAAAGTAAAGACTGTCAGAAGTGGGATTGGAACCCACGTCGCCAGAGAAAACTGCGATCTGAACGCAGCACCTTAGACTGCTCGGCCATCCTGACTTCTTCCGTTAATTTCGGCATCTCATCCCTTCCACATGAAGAACGTTTCCGTCCGGGTGCTTGTTCAATGCTGTTGAAGGCTCAGTTACCGGGATATCATCTCCCCCGGGGTTTTCCTGAGCTTGTGCTCGTTGTATGGGGAGGTTTATTCCATGTCCCTGGAATCTTGCAGCTCCAGGGATGGGCAGCAACAATCTGAGCTCTGGAGCTGGGGAAAAGCGATTAATTAATGGGTTTGTTTTCGGGCCTGAAATGCGGCTTAGATCTGTTGGTATTAACCGAGGCCGGGGCTGCGAGATATTTCAGTTTGTTCACGTTTAACCAGAGGAATATCCGCAGTCAGGAGCTGAAAAGGACCAAGAGCTGAAAAAACACCAGAAAAAAGATAAGAAATATCAGCAATTGTGATCAACTCTTTAATGTGTGTTCTGGTAGTTTAGTGGTTTAATTGTTTTAATCAACATTCATTAACCGAAAGCGTTGTTTTGCAGAATGAAAGAAATGCTCACAGAAAGGGACAGTCGAAAGTTGAGTAATTTAACTTTAATAATTTGTGAAAGTTTATTCATTGCCGACGATTTATACCCTATCAGAATTTACACACTGTGTATTTTAGGAGTCTGCTTTAAATTGTTCGTTGCTTCTGACACAAGAAACCTGTTAAATTTATTTCACAGAAAAATAATGTTTCCGCCCGGGCACCTTTCGCGAGTGAGGCAAACGTGATAACCGCTACACTACGAAAACCTCTACTTAATTCAGCATCGAGAAAGCACTGTTCAGACAGAAGGGACAATGCAGAATCGCTCCTTCTGCAATGATTTCCTTTCACTGGCATTTCTCTGACCGAACTGCACAAGTCAAAAATGTTCCTTTCAAACTCATTAAACTGCCGAATTTCCTTCCCTCTGGTTTAACCCAGGGGTTTAAATTGTTCTGCAAACCATGAACCAGGTTCACCTGAATTCCAAGGTGTGCAAGGAAATCAAGCATCAAAAGCCCTTTCATTAACCACAGGGATTCAGGCAATTTTCTGATCGCAAAGCGCTTTCTCACCTTGTCAAAATCTCTCGTGTGTTTTTCGGTGTTTCCCGATTCTGCCTGTCTCTCTGGCTCTGTTTATTCTGTGTGAGTACCTGCAGGTTGATCTTGAGCGAATACCTGTGCTTGTGTCTTGTCACATTAAATAAATGAGGAATTGTGGCGCTTCACTCCCTGACACTGGGGAAAGAGTGAGACAGTCTTTGGAGTAAGTGTCTGGTTATTGTGAAACGGCAAAGAAAACAAAAATTCTGAAACTACCCGGAGAAACAATGACCCCGACGTGATTTGAACACGCAGTTTTACAAACCGATTGAGACGCGGTGCCGTTGACGCCACGAGAGTTTATAGGCCCAATGTACTGAATCTCTCCTCATAGGACAATCTTATCATCATTGAAAACAATCAGGTTTGATTCCCAGTCAGGGATTTCAGTTCTGACAAAGACCTTTGAAGTCTGTGAGAACCTTAATAATTTTATTAAAACCAACAAAAATGTGTGTTGCACACTGAAGGAAATTGTAACATGTTTGCCGGGTGACAGTCAAACTTTAATAACTTTCGTCAGAGATTCATAGATTTATAACAAAAGGCGCCTGCTTTACTCAGCGTTTCCGTAGTGTAGTGGTTATCACGTTCGCCTAAAATCCGAAAAGTCCCTGATTCGAAAACGGGCGAAAACATTTTGTAAATCATCTTCATTCAAATCGTAGAAAAATGGATCAATTCCCATTTGTTATGCAAAGTAACAAAGTCCTGTTACATTTGTGTTATTCTGTACAGTTGTGCACACACACAGAACACGACGGTGTCGCTCGCTCACTTCCGTTTCCAGCCCTGACCGTGCAGACAGCCCCTCTCAAAGCTACACAATCCGGCTGCTTTCAGTTGAATTGTGAAAGATTATTCAAGGATCCTGCAGCTTCACTTCGGTTCACAACAGCAGATCTAAGCCGCGTTTCTGCAAGCCACAAACCATGTTTTCCAGAATTCCAAGGTGTATCCGGAACTCAAACATTAAACTTTCCTTCATTAACCTCAGTGGTTCAGGCAATTTTCTCTGATTCTATAAAACGTTGTTAAAGTTTGACTGTCATCCGTTATACATGTTAACAATTCCTGCAGTGTGCAACAAAATGTTGTAGGTGGATTATTGATAATAGAAACAATTATGAAGTGTCTCACAGACTTCAATGATCCCTTAATAACGTTGGTTAACTAAAATATATCAATCGCAGGTAAAAATGAGCGATTCATGATGCATCTTTGAACGAGCTATCCAATCAGTCCCACTCCGCAGGTCGTCCCCCATAGCCCTGCTGACACTCCTGCCAGTGGAAACTTTTTCCCCCATAATTTTGATCACCTCTATTAAATCTCCGCTGACCAGTGATTAATGGAGTTCAACGCGGGCAAGTATCAGATCATCCACTTGGGGCCGAGCAAAGATCGGTCAGTGTGTGGTCTGAAAACATCATGTGAGAGAATAGGTTCTTTCTGTGAAGTAGCCGGTCCCGTTAAATTTTACAAATGTTGCCCCAGATCGCTGCTCTCTCAAGCAATGAACATTTTAAACCACTCTCCTAAAATGCAATGTGTAAAATGAGATATGAGTTATCAGTTCAGGAGATGCAAAGAGCAAAATAAATGAATGAAGTTTCGACTGTCCCTCAGTAACCATATTATCATGTCTTTCATTCAGCAAAATAAAGTTACCGGTTAATTAATGGTGATTAAAGCAGTTCTTATTTATTCACATTAGATGCATGTAATTAATTTAATAAAATTACATCGCATTCATGAATAAGAAACGGTGATATCAAAATTTCTTCCCTAACCGGGAATCGAACCCAGCTCGCGATACTGATAGGAATACGTTATTGAATCATTTAATGGTGCCTCAAAAAATATCACACTGCTAAATTAAAATCACTGCTTTAATGTGTTTCGGTGTTGAAGGGGATTGAAAAAAGCCCAGACTGCGCCCGCGGTGAGACAGAGTTCGAACTTACAAAGAAGTTGGTGCTGTGAAGCAACAGCTGGGCGAAAGCTGACACCGATTAAAGGACGAGAAACCGCTCAAGAAAAAGGATGAGCTCACAAACCTTAATTTCTGTATTCTGTGTAAAAGGACTCCCAAATTCTTGAATATACTCAATGACTGAGCATCCACTGCCCTCTGAGGTTGAGAATTGCAAAGATTCACAAGCCTCTGAGTGAAGAAATATCTCCTCATCTGAGTCTCAAATGGCCGGCCCCTTATCCTGAGACTCTGCCTCCTAGTTCGAGACTCTCCAGCCAGGGGAAACAACCTCTCATCTTCTACCGTTTCAAGACCTCCAAGAAAATTGTACCTTTCAATGACAACACATCTCGTTCTTCTAAACTCCAGAGATTATAGGCCCAATCTACTCAATCTCTCCTCATAGGACAATCCAATCATCATTGAAAACAATCAGGTTTGATTCCCAGTCAGGGATTTCAGTTCTGACAAAGACAATTGAAGTCTGTGAGAATCTTATTAATTGTATTAAAACCAACAAAAATGTGTGTTGCACACTGAAGGAAATTGTAACATGTTTGCTGGGTGACAGTCAAACTTTAATAACTTTCTTCATAGATTCATAGATTTATAGCCAAAGGCGACTGCTTTATCATGCGTTTCCGTAGTGTAGTAGTTATCACGTTCACTTAACACGCGAAAAGTCGCCGGTTCGAAACCGCGGGGCAACATTTTGTAAATCATGTTCATTTATGTCGTAGAAAATGGATCAATTCGCATTTGCTATGCAATGTAACAAAGTCCTGTTACATTTGTGTTATTCTGTACAGTTCTGCACACACACAGAACACGACGGCGTCGCTCGCTCACTTCCGTTTCCGGACCTGACCGTGCAGACAGTCCCTCTCAAAGCTGCACATTCCGGCTGCTTTCAGTTGAATTGTGAAAGATTATTCAAGGATCCTGCAGCTTTACCTCGGTTCACAACAGCAGATCTAAGCCGCGTTTCTGCAAACTACAAACCATGCTTTCCAGAATTCCAAGGTGTATACGGAACTCAAACATTAAACTTCCCTTCATTAACCACAGGGGTTGAGGCAATTTTCTCTGATTCTATAAAACGTTATTAAAGTTTGACTGTCATCCGTTATACATGCAGTGTGCAACAAAATGTTGTGGGTGGATTATTGACAATAGAAAAATTATGAAGTGTCTCACAAACTTCAATGATCCCTTAATAACGTTGGTTAACTAAAATCTATCAATTGCAGGTTAAAATGAGCAATTCATGATGCATCTTTGAACGAGCTATCCAATCAGTCCCACTCCGCAGGTCGTCCCCCATAGCCCTGCTGACACTCCTGCCAGTGGAAACTTTTTCCCACATAATTTTGATCACCTCTATTAAATCTCCCCTGACCAGTGATTAATGGAGTTCAACGCGTTCAAGTGTCAGATCATCCACTTGGGGCCTAGCAAAGATTGGTCAGTGTGTGGTCTGAAAACATCATGTGAGAGATTAGGTTTTTTCTGTGAAATAGCCGGTCCCGATAAATTTTACAAATGTTGCCCCAGATCGCTGATCTCTCAAGCAATGAAGATTTTAAACTATTCTCCTAAAATGCAATGTGTAAAATGAGATATGGGTTAACAGTTCAGGAGATGCAAAGAGCAAAATAAATGAATGAAGTTTCGACTGTCCCTCAGTAACCATATTATCATGTCTTTCATTCTGCAAAATAAAGTTACCGGTTAATTAATGATGATTATAGCAGTTCTTATTTATTCACATTAGATGTATGTAATTAATTTAATAAAATTACATCGCATTCATGAATAAGAAACGGTGATATCAAAATTTCTTCTCTAACCGTGAATCGAACCGAGCTCGCAACACTGAAAGGATACGTTAAGTTGAATTATTTAATGGTGCCTCGAAAGATGTCACGCTGCTAAATTAGAGTCACTGCTTTAATGTGTTTCGGTGTTGAAGGGGATTGAAAAAAGCCCAGACTGCGCCCGCGGTGAGACAGATTTCGAACTTAAAAAGAAGTTAGTGCTGTGAAGTAACCGCTGAGCGAAAGCTGACACAGATTAAAAGACGAGAAACCGCTCAATATAAAGGATGAGCTCACAAACGTTAATTTCTGTATTCTGTGTCAAAGGACCCCCAAATCCTTGAATATACTCAATGACTGAGCATCCACTGCCCTCTGAGGTTGAGAATTGCAAAAATTCACAAGCCTCTGAGTGAAGAAATGTCTCCTCATCTGACTCTCAAATGGCCGGCCCCTTATCCTGAGACTCTGCCCCCTAGTTCGAGACTCTCCAGCCAGGGGAAACAACCTCTCAACTTCTACCCTTTCAAGCCCTCCATGAAAATTGTACCTTTCAATGAGAACTCCTCTCGTTCTTCTGAACTCCAGAGATTACAGGCCCAATCTACTCAATCTCTCTTCATTGGACAATCCTATCATCATTGAAAACAATCAGGTTTGATTCCCAGTCAGGGATTTCGGTTCTGACAAAGACCATTGAAGTCTGTGAGAATCTTAATAATTGTATTAAAACCAACAAAAATGTGTGTTGCACACTGAAGGAAATTGTAACATGTTTGCTGGGTGGCAGTCAAACTTTAAAAACTTTCTTCATAGATTCATAGATGTATAGCAAAAGGCGACTATTTGATCCAGCGTTTTCGTAGTGTAGTGGTTATCACGTTCGCCTAACACGCGTAAAATCCCCGGTTCGAAACCAGGCGGAAGCATTTTGTAAATCATGTTCATTTAAATCGTAGAAAAATGGATCAATTCCCATTTGTTATGCAAAGTAACAAAGTCCTGTTACATTTGTGTTATTCTGTACAGTTATGCACACACACAGAACACTACGGTGTCGCTCGCTCACTTCCGTTTCCAGCCCTGACCGTGCAGACAGCCCCTCTCAAAGCTACACAATCCGGCTGCTTTCAGTTGAATTGTGAAAGATTATTCAAGGATCCTGCAGCTTTACTTCGGTTCACAACAGCAGATCGAAGCCGCGTTGCTGCAAACAACAAACCATGTTTTCCAGAATTCCAAGGTGTATACGGAACTCAATCATTAAAATTCCCTTCATTAACCTCAGGGGTTCAGGTAATTTTCTATGGTTCTATAACAAGTTATTAAAGTTTGACTGTCATCCGGTATACATGTTAGCAATTCCTGCAGTGTGCAACAAAATGTTGTGGGTTGATTAATGATAATAGAAACAATTATGAAGTGTCTCACAGACTTCAATGATTCCTTAATGCCGTTGGTTGACTAAAAGCTATCAATCGCAGATTAAAATGAGCAATTCATGATGCATCTTTGAAAGAGCTATCCAATCAGTCCCACTCCGCTGCTCTTCCCCCATTGCCCTGCTGACACTCCTGCCAGTGGAAACTGTTTCCCCCATAATTTTGATCACCTCTATTAAATCTCCCCTGACCAGTGATTAATGGAGTTCAACGCGAACAAGTATCAGATCATCCACTTGGGGCCGAGCAAAGATCGGTCAGTGTGTGGTCTGAAAACATCATGTGAGAGAATAGGTTTTTTCTGTGAAGTAGCCGGTCCCGTTAAATTTTACAAATGTTGCCCCAGATCGCTGCTCTCTCAAGCAATGAACATTTTAAACCATTCTCCTAAAATGCAATGTGTAAAATGAGATATGAGTTATCAGTTCAGGAGATGCAAAGAGCAAAATAAATGAATGAAGTTTCGACTGTCCCTCAGTAACCATATTATCATGTCTTTCATTCTGCAAAATAAAGTTACCGGTTAATTAATGGTGATTTAAGCAGTTCTTATTTATTCACATTAGATGCATGTAATTAATTTAATAAAATTACATCGCATTCATGAATAAGAAACGGTGATATCAAAATTTCTTCCCTAACCGTGAATCGAACCCAGCCTGCAACACTGATAGGAATAAATTATTGAATCATTTAATGGTGCCTCGAAAAATATCACACTACTAAATTAAATCACTGCTTTAAAGTGTTTCGGTGTTGAAGGGGATTGAAAAAAGCCCAGACTGCGCCCGCGGTGAGACAGAGTTCGAACTTACAAAGAAGTTGGTGCTGCGAAGTAACCGCCAAGCGAAAGCTGACAACGATTAAAGAAGGAGACAGCGCTCAATATAAAGGAAGAGCTCACAAAAGTTAACTTTCTGTATTCTATGTAAAAGGACTCTCAAATCCTTGAATATACTCAATGACTGAGCATCCACTGCCCTCTGAGGTTGAGAATTGCAAAGATCACAAGCCTCTGAGTGAAGAAATGTCTCCTCATCTGAGTCTCAAATAGCCGGCCCCTAATCCTCAGACTCTGCCTCCCAGTTCTAGACTCTCCAGCCAGGGGAAACAACCTCTCAGCTTCTATCCTTTCAAGCCCTCCAAGAAAATTGTACCTTTCAATGACAACACATCTCGTACTTCTGAACTCCAGAGATTATAGGCCCAATCTACTCAATCTCTCCTCATAGGACAATCCAATCATCATTGAAAACAATCAGGTTTGATTCCCAGTCAGGGATTTCAGTTCTGACAAAGACAATTGAAGTCTGTGAGAATCTTATTAATTGTATTAAAACGAACAAAAATGTGTGTTGCACACTGAAGGAAATTGTAACATGTTTGCTGGGTGACAGTCAAACTTAAATAACTTTCTTCATAGATTCATAGATTTATAGCCAAAGGCGACTGTTTTATCCAGCGTTTCCGTAGTGTAGTGGTTATCACGTTCGCCTAACACGCGAAAGGTCCCCGGTTCGAAACCGGGCGGAAACATTTTGTAAATCATGTTCATTTAAATCGTAGAAAAATGGATCAATTCGCATTTGTTATGCAATGTAACAAAGTCCTGTTACATTTGTGTTATTCTGTACAGTTGTACACACACACAGAACACTACGGTTTCGCTCGCTCACTTCCGTTTCCAGCCCTGACCGTGCAGACAGCCCCTCTCAAAGTTGCACATTCCGGCTGCTTTCAGTTGAATTGTGAAAGATTATTCAAGGATCCTGCAGCTTTACCTCGGTTCACAACAGCAGATCTAAGCCCCGTTTCTGCAAACTACAAACCATGTTTTCCAGAATTCCAAGGTGTATACGGAACTCAACCATTAAAATTCCCTTCATTAACCACAGGGGTTCAGGCAATTTTCTATGATTCTATAAAAAGTTATTGAAGTTTGACTGTCATCCGGTATACATGTTAGCAATTCCTGCAGTGTGCAACACAATGTTGTGGGTTGATTAATGATAATAGAAACAGTTATGAAGTGTCTCACAGACTTCAATGATCCCTTAATACCGTTGGTTAACTAAAATCTATCAATTGCAGGTTAAAATGAGGAATTCATATTGCATCTTTGAAAGAGCTATCCAATCAGTCCCACTCCGCTGCTCTTCCCCCATAGCCCTGCTGACACTCCTGCCAGTGGAAACGGTTTCCCCCTTAATTTTGATCACCTCTATTAAATCTCCCCTGACCAGTGAATAATGGAGCTCAACGCGGGCAAGTGTCAGATCATCCACTTGGGGCCTAGCAAAGATCAGTCAGTGTGTGGTCTGAAAACATCATGTGAGAGAATCGGTTTTTTCTGTGAAATAGCCGGTCCCGTTAAATTTTACAAATGTTGCCCCAGATCGCTGCTCTCTCAAGCAATGAACATTTTAAACCATGCTCCTGAAATGCAATGTGTAAAATGAGATATGGGTTAACAGTTCAGGAGATGCAAAGAGCAAAATAAATGAATGAAGTTTCGACTGTCCCTCAGTAACCATATTATTATGTCTTTCATTCCGCAAAATAAAGTTACCGGTTAATTAATGGTGATTAAAGCAGTTCTTATTTATTCACATTAGATGCATGTAATTAATTTAATAAAATTACATCGCATTCATGAATAAGAAACGGTGATATCAAAATTTCTTCCCTAACCGTGAATCGAACCCAGCCTGCAACACTGATAGGAATAAATTATTGAATCATTTAATGGTGCCTCGAAAAATATCACACTACTAAATTAAAATCACTGCTTTAATGTGTTTCGGTGTTGAAGGGGATTGAAAAAAGCCCAGACTGCGCCCGCGGTGAGACAGAGTTCGAACTTACAAAGAAGTTGGTGCTGCGAAGTAACCGCCAAGCGAAAGCTGACAACGATTAAAGAAGGAGACAGCACTCAATATAAAGGAAGAGCTCACAAAAGTTAACTTTCTGTATTCTATGTAAAAGGACTCTCAAATCCTTGAATATACTCAATGACTGAGCAACCACTGCCCTCTGAGGTTGAGAATTGCAAAGATCACAAGCCTCTGAGTGAAGAAATGTCTCCTCATCTGAGTCTCAAATAGCCGGCCCCTAATCTTCAGACTCTGCCCCCCAGTTCTAGACTCTCAAGCCAGGGGAAACAACCTCTCAGCTTCTATCCTTTCAAGCCCTCCAAGAAAATTGTACCTTTCAATGACAACACATCTCGTACTTCTGAACTCCAGAGATTATAGGCCCAATCTACTCAATCTCTCCTCATAGGACAATCCAATCATCATTGAATACAATCAGGTTTGATTCCCAGTCAGGGATTTCAGTTCTGACAAAGACAATTGAAGTCTGTGAGAATCTTATTAATTGTATTAAAACGAACAAAAATGTGTGTTGCACACTGAAGGAAATTGTAACATGTTTGCTGGGTGACAGTCAAACTTAAATAACTTTCTTCATAGATTCATAGATTTATAGCCAAAGGCGACTGTTTTATCCAGCGTTTCCGTAGTGTAGTGGTTATCACGTTCGCCTAACACGCGAAAGGTCCCCGGTTCGAAACCGGGCGGAAACATTTTGTAAATCATGTTCATTTAAATCGTAGAAAAATGGATCAATTCTCATTTGTTATGCAATGTAACAAAGTCCTGTTACATTTGTGTTATTCTGTACAGTTGTACACACACACAGAACTCTACGGTTTCGCTCGCTCACTTCCGTTTCCAGCCCTGACCGTGCAGACAGCCCCTCTCAAAGTTGCACATTCCGGCTGCTTTCAGTTGAATTGTGAAAGATTATTCAAGGATCCTGCAGCTTTACCTCGGTTCACAACAGCAGATCTAAGCCCCGTTTCTGCAAACTACAAACCATGTTTTCCAGAATTCCAAGGTGTATACGGAACTCAACCATTAAAATTCCCTTCATTAACCACAGGGGTTCAGGCAATTTTCTATGATTCTATAAAAAGTTATTGAAGTTTGACTGTCATCCGGTATACATGTTAGCAATTCCTGCAGTGTGCAACAAAATGTTGTGGGTTGATTAATGATAATAGAAACAGTTATGAAGTGTCTCACAGACTTCAATGATCCCTTAATACCGTTGGTTAACTAAAATCTATCAATTGCAGGTTAAAATGAGGAATTCATATTGCATCTTTGAAAGAGCTATCCAATCAGTCCCACTCCGCTGCTCTTCCCCCATAGCCCTGCTGACACTCCTGCCAGTGGAAACGGTTTCCCCCTTAATTTTGATCACCTCTATTAAATCTCCCCTGACCAGTGAATAATGGAGCTCAACGCGGGCAAGTGTCAGATCATCCACTTGGGGCCTAGCAAAGATCAGTCAGTGTGTGGTCTGAAAACATCATGTGAGAGAATCGGTTTTTTCTGTGAAATAGCCGGTCCCGTTAAATTTTACAAATGTTGCCCCAGATCGCTGCTCTCTCAAGCAATGAACATTTTAAACCATTCTCCTGAAATGCAATGTGTAAAATGAGATATGGGTTAACAGTTCAGGAGATGCAAAGAGCAAAATAAATGAATGGAGTTTCGACTGTCCCTCAGTAACCATATTATTATGTCTTTCATTCCGCAAAATAAAGTTACCGGTTAATTAATGGTGATTAAAGCAGTTCTTATTTATTCACATTAGATGCATGTAATTAATTTAATAAAATTACATCGCATTCATGAATAAGAAACGGTGATATCAAAATTTCTTCCCTAACCGTGAATCGAACCCAGCCTGCAACACTGATAGGAATAAATTATTGAATCATTTAATGGTGCCTCGAAAAATATCACACTACTAAATTAAAATCACTGCTTTAATGTGTTTCGGTGTTGAAGGGGATTGAAAAAAGCCCAGACTGCGCCCGCGGTGAGACAGAGTTCGAACTTACAAAGAAGTTGGTGCTGCGAAGTAACCGCCAAGCGAAAGCTGACAACGATTAAAGAAGGAGACAGCGCTCAATATAAAGGAAGAGCTCACAAAAGTTAACTTTCTGTATTCTATGTAAAAGGACTCTCAAATCCTTGAATATACTCAATGACTGAGCATCCACTGCCCTCTGAGGTTGAGAATTGCAAAGATCACAAGCCTCTGCGTGAAGAAATGTCTCCTCATCTGAGTCTCAAATAGCCGGCCCCTAATCCTCAGACTCTGCCCCCCAGTTCTAGACTCTCCAGCCAGGGGAAACAACCTCTCAGCTTCTATCCTTTCAAGCCCTCCAAGAAAATTGTACCTTTCAATGACAACACATCTCGTACTTCTGAACTCCAGAGATTATAGGCCCAATCTACTCAATCTCTCCTCATAGGACAATCCAATCATCATTGAAAACAATCAGGTTTGATTCCCAGTCAGGGATTTCAGTTCTGACAAAGACAATTGAAGTCTGTGAGAATCTTATTAATTGTATTAAAACGAACAAAAATGTGTGTTGCACACTGAAGGAAATTGTAACATGTTTGCTGGGTGACAGTCAAACTTAAATAACTTTCTTCATAGATTCATAGATTTATAGCCAAAGGCGACTGTTTTATCCAGCGTTTCCGTAGTGTAGTGGTTATCACGTTCGCCTAACACGCGAAAAGTCCCCGGTTCGAAACCGGGCGGAAACATTTTGTAAATCATGTTCATTTAAATCGTAGAAAAATGGATCAATTCGCATTTGTTATGCAATGTAACAAAGTCCTGTTACATTTGTGTTATTCTGTACAGTTGTGCACACACACAGAACACTACGGTTTCGCTCGCTCACTTCCGTTTCCAGCCCTGACCGTGCAGACAGCCCCTCTCAAAGTTGCACATTCCGGCTGCTTTCAGTTGAATTGTGAAAGATTATTCAAGGATCCTGCAGCTTTACCTCGGTTCACAACAGCAGATCTAAGCCCCGTTTCTGCAAACTACAAACCATGTTTTCCAGAATTCCAAGGTGTATACGGAACTCAACCATTAAAATTCCCTTCATTAACCACAGGGGTTCAGGCAATTTTCTATGATTCTATAAAAAGTTATTGAAGTTTGACTGTCATCCGGTATACATGTTAGCAATTCCTGCAGTGTGCAACAAAATGTTGTGGGTTGATTAATGATAATAGAAACAGTTATGAAGTGTCTCACAGACTTCAATGATCCCTTAATACCGTTGGTTAACTAAAATCTATCAATTGCAGGTTAAAATGAGGAATTCATATTGCATCTTTGAAAGAGCTATCCAATCAGTCCCACTCCGCTGCTCTTCCCCCATAGCCCTGCTGACACTCCTGCCAGTGGAAACGGTTTCCCCCTTAATTTTGATCACCTCTATTAAATCTCCCCTGACCAGTGAATAATGGAGCTCAACGCGGGCAAGTGTCAGATCATCCACTTGGGGCCTAGCAAAGATCAGTCAGTGTGTGGTCTGAAAACATCATGTGAGAGAATCGGTTTTTTCTGTGAAATAGCCGGTCCCGTTAAATTTTACAAATGTTGCCCCAGATCGCTGCTCTCTCAAGCAATGAACATTTTAAACCATTCTCCTGAAATGCAATGTGTAAAATGAGATATGGGTTAACAGTTCAGGAGATGCAAAGAGCAAAATAAATGAATGAAGTTTCGACTGTCCCTCAGTAACCATATTATTATGTCTTTCATTCCGCAAAATAAAGTTACCGGTTAATTAATGGTGATTAAAGCAGTTCTTATTTATTCACATTAGATGCATGTAATTAATTTAATAAAATTACATCGCATTCATGAATAAGAAACGGTGATATCAAAATTTCTTCCCTAACCGTGAATCGAACCCAGCCTGCAACACTGATAGGAATAAATTATTGAATCATTTAATGGTGCCTCGAAAAATATCACACTACTAAATTAAAATCACTGCTTTAATGTGTTTCGGTGTTGAAGGGGATTGAAAAAAGCCCAGACTGCGCCCGCGGTGAGACAGAGTTCGAACTTACAAAGAAGTTGGTGCTGCAAAGTAACCGCCAAGCGAAAGCTGACAACGATTAAAGAAGGAGACAGCGCTCAATATAAAGGAAGAGCTCACAAAAGTTAACTTTCTGTATTCTATGTAAAAGGACTCTCAAATGCTTGAATATACTCAATGACTGAGCATCCACTGCCCTCTGAGGTTGAGAATTGCAAAGATCACAAGCCTCTGAGTGAAGAAATGTCTCCTCATCTGAGTCTCAAATAGCCGGCCCCTAATCCTCAGACTCTGCCCCCCAGTTCTAGACTCTCCAGCCAGGGGAAACAACCTCTCAGCTTCTATCCTTTCAAGCCCTCCAAGAAAATTGTACCTTTCAATGACAACACATCTCGTACTTCTGAACTCCAGAGATTATAGGCCCAATCTACTCAATCTCTCCTCATAGGACAATCCAATCATCATTGAAAACAATCAGGTTTGATTCCCAGTCAGGGATTTCAGTTCTGACAAAGACAATTGAAGTCTGTGAGAATCTTATTAATTGTATTAAAACGAACAAAAATGTGTGTTGCACACTGAAGGAAATTGTAACATATTTGCTGGGTGACAGTCAAACTTAAATAACTTTCTTCATAGATTCATAGATTTATAGCCAAAGGCGACTGTTTTATCCAGCGTTTCCGTAGTGTAGTGGTTATCACGTTCGCCTAACACGCGAAAAGTCCCCGGTTCGAAACCGGGCGGAAACATTTTGTAAATCATGTTCATTTAAATCGTAGAAAAATGGATCAATTCGCATTTGTTATGCAATGTAACAAAGTCCTGTTACATTTGTGTTATTCTGTACAGTTGTGCACACACACAGAAGACTACGGTTTCGCTCGCTCACTTCCGTTTCCAGCCCTGACCGTGCAGACAGCCCCTCTCAAAGTTGCACATTCCGGCTGCTTTCAGTTGAATTGTGAAAGATTATTCAAGGATCCTGCAGCTTTACCTCGGTTCACAACAGCAGATCTAAGCCCCGTTTCTGCAAACTACAAACCATGTTTTCCAGAATTCCAAGGTGTATACGGAACTCAACCATTAAAATTCCCTTCATTAACCACAGGGGTTCAGGCAATTTTCTATGATTCTATAAAAAGTTATTGAAGTTTGACTGTCATCCGGTATACATGTTAGCAATTCCTGCAGTGTGCAACAAAATGTTGTGGGTTGATTAATGATAATAGAAACAGTTATGAAGTGTCTCACAGACTTCAATGATCCCTTAATACCGTTGGTTAACTAAAATCTATCAATTGCAGGTTAAAATGAGGAATTCATATTGCATCTTTGAAAGAGCTATCCAATCAGTCCCACTCCGCTGCTCTTCCCCCATAGCCCTGCTGACACTCCTGCCAGTGGAAACGGTTTCCCCCTTAATTTTGATCACCTCTATTAAATCTCCCCTGACCAGTGAATAATGGAGCTCAACGCGGGCAAGTGTCAGATCATCCACTTGGGGCCTAGCAAAGATCAGTCAGTGTGTGGTCTGAAAACATCATGTGAGAGAATCGGTTTTTTCTGTGAAATAGCCGGTCCCGTTAAATTTTACAAATGTTGCACCAGATCGCTGCTCTCTCAAGCAATGAACATTTTAAACCATTCTCCTGAAATGCAATGTGTAAAATGAGATATGGGTTAACAGTTCAGGAGATGCAAAGAGCAAAATAAATGAATGAAGTTTCGACTGTCCCTCAGTAACCATATTATTATGTCTTTCATTCCGCAAAATAAAGTTACCGGTTAATTAATGGTGATTAAAGCAGTTCTTATTTATTCACATTAGATGCATGTAATTAATTTAATAAAATTACATCGCATTCATGAATAAGAAACGGTGATATCAAAATTTCTTCCCTAACCGTGAATCGAACCCAGCCTGCAACACTGATAGGAATAAATTATTGAATCATTTAATGGTGCCTCGAAAAATATCACACTACTAAATTAAAATCACTGCTTTAATGTGTTTCGGTGTTGAAGGGGATTGAAAAAAGCCCAGACTGCGCCCGCGGTGAGACAGAGTTCGAACTTACAAAGAAGTTGGTGCTGCAAAGTAACCGCCAAGCGAAAGCTGACAACGATTAAAGAAGGAGACAGCGCTCAATATAAAGGAAGAGCTCACAAAAGTTAACTTTCTGTATTCTATGTAAAAGGACTCTCAAATCCTTGAATATACTCAATGACTGAGCATCCACTGCCCTCTGAGGTTGAGAATTGCAAAGATCACAAGCCTCTGAGTGAAGAAATGTCTCCTCATCTGAGTCTCAAATAGCCGGCCCCTAATCCTCAGACTCTGCCCCCCAGTTCTAGACTCTCCAGCCAGGGGAAACAACCTCTCAGCTTCTATCCTTTCAAGCCCTCCAAGAAAATTGTACCTTTCAATGACAACACATCTCGTACTTCTGAACTCCAGAGATTATAGGCCCAATCTACTCAATCTCTCCTCATAGGACAATCCAATCATCATTGAAAACAATCAGGTTTGATTCCCAGTCAGGGATTTCAGTTCTGACAAAGACAATTGAAGTCTGTGAGAATCTTATTAATTGTATTAAAACGAACAAAAATGTGTGTTGCACACTGAAGGAAATTGTAACATGTTTGCTGGGTGACAGTCAAACTTAAATAACTTTCTTCATAGATTCATAGATTTATAGCCAAAGGCGACTGTTTTATCCAGCGTTTCCGTAGTGTAGTGGTTATCACGTTCGCCTAACACGCGAAAGGTCCCCGGTTCGAAACCGGGCGGAAGCATTTTGTAAATCATGTTCATTTAAATCGTAGTAAAATGGATCAATTCGCATTTGTTATGCAATGTAACAAAGTCCTGTTACATTTGTGTTATTCTGTACAGTTGTACACACACACAGAACACTACGGTTTCGCTCGCTCACTTCCGTTTCCAGCCCTGACCGTGCAGAGAGCCCCTCTCAAAGTTGCACATTCCGGCTGCTTTCAGTTGAATTGTGAAAGATTATTCAAGGATCCTGCACCTTTACCTCGGTTCACAACAGCAGATCTAAGCCCCGTTTCTGCAAACTACAAACCATGTTTTCCAGAATTCCAAGGTGTATACGGAACTCAACCATTAAAATTCCCTTCATTAACCACAGGGGTTCAGGCAATTTTCTATGATTCTATAAAAAGTTATTGAAGTTTGACTGTCATCCGGTATACATGTTAGCAATTCCTGCAGTGTGCAACAAAATGTTGTGGGTTGATTAATGATAATAGAAACAGTTATGAAGTGTCTCACAGACTTCAATGATCCCTTAATACCGTTGGTTAACTTAAATCTATCAATTGCAGGTTAAAATGAGGAATTCATATTGCATCTTTGAAAGAGCTATCCAATCAGTCCCACTCCGCTGCTCTTCCCCCATAGCCCTGCTGACACTCCTGCCAGTGGAAACGGTTTCCCCCTTAATTTTGATCACCTCTATTAAATCTCCCCTGACCAGTGAATAATGGAGCTCAACGCGGGCAAGTGTCAGATCATCCACTTGGGGCCTAGCAAAGATCAGTCAGTGTGTGGTCTGAAAACATCATGTGAGAGAATCGGTTTTTTCTGTGAAATAGCCGGTCCCGTTAAATTTTACAAATGTTGCCCCAGATCGCTGCTCTCTCAAGCAATGAACATTTTAAACCATTCTCCTGAAATGCAATGTGTAAAATGAGATATGGGTTAACAGTTCAGGAGATGCAAAGAGCAAAATAAATGAATGAAGTTTCGACTGTCCCTCAGTAACCATATTATTATGTCTTTCATTCCGCAAAATAAAGTTACCGGTTAATTAATGGTGATTAAAGCAGTTCTTATTTATTCACATTAGATGCATGTAATTAATTTAATAAAATTACATCGCATTCATGAATAAGAAACGGTGATATCAAAATTTCTTCCCTAACCGTGAATCGAACCCAGCCTGCAACACTGATAGGAATAAATTATTGAATCATTTAATGGTGCCTCGAAAAATATCACACTACTAAATTAAAATCACTGCTATAATGTGTTTCGGTGTTGAAGGGGATTGAAAAAAGCCCAGACTGCGCCCGCGGTGAGACAGAGTTCGAACTTTCAAAGAAGTTGGTGCTGCGAAGTAACCGCCAAGCGAAAGCTGACAACGATTAAAGAAGGAGACAGCGCTCAATATAAAGGAAGAGCTCACAAAAGTTAACTTTCTGTATTCTATGTAAAACGACTCTCAAATGCTTGAATATACTCAATGACTGAGCATCCACTGCCCTCTGAGGTTGAGAATTGCAAAGATCACAAGCCTCTGAGTGAAGAAATGTCTCCTCATCTGAGTCTCAAATAGCCGGCCCCTAATCCTCAGACTCTGCCCCCCAGTTCTAGACTCTCCAGCCAGGGGAAACAACCTCTCAGCTTCTATCCTTTCAAGCCCTCCAAGAAAATTGTACCTTTCAATGACAACACATCTCGTACTTCTGAACTCCAGAGATTATAGGCCCAATCTACTCAATCTCTCCTCATAGGACAATCCAATCATCATTGAAAACAATCAGGTTTGATTCCCTGTCAGGGATTTCAGTTCTGACAAAGACAATTGAAGTCTGTGAGAATCTTATTAATTGTATTAAAACGAACAAAAATGTGTGTTGCACACTGAAGGAAATTGTAACATGTTTGCTGGGTGACAGTCAAACTTAAATAACTTTCTTCATAGATTCATAGATTTATAGCCAAAGGCGACTGTTTTATCCAGCGTTTCCGTAGTGTAGTGGTTATCACGTTCGCCTAACACGCGAAAGGTCCCTGGTTCGAAACCGGGCGGAAGCATTTTGTAAATCATGTTCATTTAAATCGTAGAAAAATGGATCAATTCGCATTTGTTATGCAATGTAACAAAGTCCTGTTACATTTGTGTTATTCTGTACAGTTGTACACACACACAGAACACTACGGTTTCGCTCGCTCACTTCCGTTTCCAGCCCTGACCGTGCAGACAGCCCCTCTCAAAGTTGCACATTCCGGCTGCTTTCAGTTGAATTGTGAAAGATTATTCAAGGATCCTGCACCTTTACCTCGGTTCACAACAGCAGATCTAAGCCCCGTTTCTGCAAACTACAAACCATGTTTTCCAGAATTCCAAGGTGTATACGGAACTCAACCATTAAAATTCCCTTCATTAACCACAGGGGTTCAGGCAATTTTCTATGATTCTATAAAAAGTTATTGAAGTTTGACTGTCATCCGGTATACATGTTAGCAATTCCTGCAGTGTGCAACAAAATGTTGTGGGTTGATTAATGATAATAGAAACAGTTATGAAGTGTCTCACAGACTTCAATGATCCCTTAATACCGTTGGTTAACTTAAATCTATCAATTGCAGGTTAAAATGAGGAATTCATATTGCATCTTTGAAAGAGCTATCCAATCAGTCCCACTCCGCTGCTCTTCCCCCATAGCCCTGCTGACACTCCTGCCAGTGGAAACGGTTTCCCCCTTAATTTTGATCACCTCTATTAAATCTCCCCTGACCAGTGAATAATTGAGCTCAACGCGGGCAAGTGTCAGATCATCCACTTGGGGCCTAGCAAAGATCAGTCAGTGTGTGGTCTGAAAACATCATGTGAGAGAATCGGTTTTTTCTGTGAAATAGCCGGTCCCGTTAAATTTTACAAATGTTGCCCCAGATCGCTGCTCTCTCAAGCAATGAACATTTTAAACCATTCTCCTGAAATGCAATGTGTAAAATGAGATATGGGTTAACAGTTCAGGAGATGCAAAGAGCAAAATAAATGAATGAAGTTTCGACTGTCCCTCAGTAACCATATTATTATGTCTTTCATTCCGCAAAATAAAGTTACCGGTTAATTAATGGTGATTAAAGCAGTTCTTATTTATTCACATTAGATGCATGTAATTAATTTAATAAAATTACATCGCATTCATGAATAAGAAACGGTGATATCAAAATTTCTTCCCTAACCGTGAATCGAACCCAGCCTGCAACACTGATAGGAATAAATTATTGAATCATTTAATGGTGCCTCGAAAAATATCACACTACTAAATTAAAATCACTGCTATAATGTGCTTCGGTGTTGAAGGGGATTGAAAAAAGCCCAGACTGTGCCCGCGGTGAGACAGAGTTCGAACTTTCAAAGAAGTTGGTGCTGCGAAGTAACCGCCAAGCGAAAGCTGACAACAATTAAAGAAGGAGACAGCGCTCAATATAAAGGAAGAGCTCACAAAAGTTAACTTTCTGTATTCTATGTAAAAGGACTCTCAAATCCTTGAATATACTCAATGACTGAGCATCCACTGCCCTCTGAGGTTGAGAATTGCAAAGATCACAAGCCTCTGAGTGAAGAAATGTCTCCTCATCTGAGTCTCAAATAGCCGGCCCCTAATCCTCAGACTCTGCCCCCCAGTTCTAGACTCTCCAGCCAGGGGAAACAACCTCTCAGCTTCTATCCTTTCAAGCCCTCCAAGAAAATTGTACCTTTCAATGACAACACATCTCGTACTTCTGAACTCCAGAGATTATAGGCCCAATCTACTCAATCTCTCCTCACAGGACAATCCAATCATCATTGAAAACAATCAGGTTTGATTCCCAGTCAGGGATTTCAGTTCTGACAAAGACAATTGAAGTCTGTGAGAATCTTATTAATTGTATTAAAACGAACAAAAATGTGTGTTGCACACTGAAGGAAATTGTAACATGTTTGCTGGGTGACAGTCAAACTTAAATAACTTTCTTCATAGATTCATAGATTTATAGCCAAAGGCGACTGTTTTATCCAGCGTTTCCGTAGTGTAGTGGTTATCACGTTCGCCTAACACGCGAAAGGTCCCCGGTTCGAAACCGGGCGGAAGCATTTTGTAAATCATGTTCATTTAAATCGTAGAAAAATGGATCAATTCGCATTTGTTATGCAATGTAACAAAGTCCTGTTACATTTGTGTTATTCTGTACAGTTGTACACACACACAGAACACTACGGTTTCGCTCGCTCACTTCCGTTTCCAGCCCTGACCGTGCAGACAGCCCCTCTCAAAGTTGCACATTCCGGCTGCTTTCAGTTGAATTGTGAAAGATTATTCAAGGATCCTGCACCTTTACCTCGGTTCACAACAGCAGATCTAAGCCCCGTTTCTGCAAACTACAAACCATGTTTTCCAGAATTCCAAGGTGTATACGGAACTCAACCATTAAAATTCCCTTCATTAACCACAGGGGTTCAGGCAATTTTCTATGATTCTATAAAAAGTTATTGAAGTTTGACTGTCATCCGGTATACATGTTAGCAATTCCTGCAGTGTGCAACAAAATGTTGTGGGTTGATTAATGATAATAGAAACAGTTATGAAGTGTCTCACAGACTTCAATGATCCCTTAATACCGTTGGTTAACTTAAATCTATCAATTGCAGGTTAAAATGAGGAATTCATATTGCATCTTTGAAAGAGCTATCCAATCAGTCCCACTCCGCTGCTCTTCCCCCATAGCCCTGCTGACACTCCTGCCAGTGGAAACGGTTTCCCCCTTAATTTTGATCACCTCTATTAAATCTCCCCTGACCAGTGAATAATTGAGCTCAACGCGGGCAAGTGTCAGATCATCCACTTGGGGCCTAGCAAAGATCAGTCAGTGTGTGGTCTGAAAACATCATGTGAGAGAATCGGTTTTTTCTGTGAAATAGCCGGTCCCGTTAAATTTTACAAATGTTGCCCCAGATCGCTGCTCTCTCAAGCAATGAACATTTTAAACCATTCTCCTGAAATGCAATGTGTAAAATGAGATATGGGTTAACAGTTCAGGAGATGCAAAGAGCAAAATAAATGAATGAAGTTTCGACTGTCCCTCAGTAACCATATTATTATGTCTTTCATTCCGCAAAATAAAGTTACCGGTTAATTAATGGTGATTAAAGCAGTTCTTATTTATTCACATTAGATGCATGTAATTAATTTAATAAAATTACATCGCATTCATGAATAAGAAACGGTGATATCAAAATTTCTTCCCTAACCGTGAATCGAACCCAGCCTGCAACACTGATAGGAATAAATTATTGAATCATTTAATGGTGCCTCGAAAAATATCACACTACTAAATTAAAATCACTGCTATAATGTGCTTCGGTGTTGAAGGGGATTGAAAAAAGCCCAGACTGTGCCCGCGGTGAGACAGAGTTCGAACTTTCAAAGAAGTTGGTGCTGCGAAGTAACCGCCAAGCGAAAGCTGACAACAATTAAAGAAGGAGACAGCGCTCAATATAAAGGAAGAGCTCACAAAAGTTAACTTTCTGTATTCTATGTAAAAGGACTCTCAAATCCTTGAATATACTCAATGACTGAGCATCCACTGCCCTCTGAGGTTGAGAATTGCAAAGATCACAAGCCTCTGAGTGAAGAAATGTCTCCTCATCTGAGTCTCAAATAGCCGGCCCCTAATCCTCAGACTCTGCCCCCCAGTTCTAGACTCTCCAGCCAGGGGAAACAACCTCTCAGCTTCTATCCTTTCAAGCCCTCCAAGAAAATTGTACCTTTCAATGACAACACATCTCGTACTTCTGAACTCCAGAGATTATAGGCCCAATCTACTCAATCTCTCCTCATAGGACAATCCAATCATCATTGAAAACAATCAGGTTTGATTCCCAGTCAGGGATTTCAGTTCTGACAAAGACAATTGAAGTCTGTGAGAATCTTATTAATTGTATTAAAACGAACAAAAATGTGTGTTGCACACTGAAGGAAATTGTAACATGTTTGCTGGGTGACAGTCAAACTTAAATAACTTTCTTCATAGATTCATAGATTTATAGCCAAAGGCGACTGTTTTATCCAGCGTTTCCGTAGTGTAGTGGTTATCACGTTCGCCTAACACGCGAAAGGTCCCCGGTTCGAAACCGGGCGGAAGCATTTTGTAAATCATGTTCATTTAAATCGTAGAAAAATGGATCAATTCGCATTTGTTATGCAATGTAACAAAGTCCTGTTACATTTGTGTTATTCTGTACAGTTGTACACACACACAGAACACTACGGTTTCGCTCGCTCACTTCCGTTTCCAGCCCTGACCGTGCAGACAGCCCCTCTCAAAGTTGCACATTCCGGCTGCTTTCAGTTGAATTGTGAAAGATTATTCAAGGATCCTGCAGCTTTACCTCGGTTCACAACAGCAGATCTAAGCCCCGTTTCTGCAAACTACAAACCATGTTTTCCAGAATTCCAAGGTGTATACGGAACTCAACCATTAAAATTCCCTTCATTAACCACAGGGGTTCAGGCAATTTTCTATGATTCTATAAAAAGTTATTGAAGTTTGACTGTCATCCGGTATACATGTTAGCAATTCCTGCAGTGTGCAACAAAATGTTGTGGGTTGATTAATGATAATAGAAACAGTTATGAAGTGTCTCACAGACTTCAATGATCCCTTAATACCGTTGGTTAACTAAAATCTATCAATTGCAGGTTAAAATGAGGAATTCATATTGCATCTTTGAAAGAGCTATCCAATCAGTCCCACTCCGCTGCTCTTCCCCCATAGCCCTGCTGACACTCCTGCCAGTGGAAACGGTTTCCCCCTTAATTTTGATCACCTCTATTAAATCTCCCCTGACCAGTGAATAATGGAGCTCAACGCGGGCAAGTGTCAGATCATCCACTTGGGGCCTAGCAAAGATCAGTCAGTGTGTGGTCTGAAAACATCATGTGAGAGAATCGGTTTTTTCTGTGAAATAGCCGGTCCCGTTAAATTTTACAAATGTTGCCCCAGATCGCTGCTCTCTCAAGCAATGAACATTTTAAACCATTCTCCTGAAATGCAATGTGTAAAATGAGATATGGGTTAACAGTTCAGGAGATGCAAAGAGCAAAATAAATGAATGAAGTTTCGACTGTCCCTCAGTAACCATATTATTATGTCTTTCATTCCGCAAAATAAAGTTACCGGTTAATTAATGGTGATTAAAGCAGTTCTTATTTATTCACATTAGATGCATGTAATTAATTTAATAAAATTACATCGCATTCATGAATAAGAAACGGTGATATCAAAATTTCTTCCCTAACCGTGAATCGAACCCAGCCTGCAACACTGATAGGAATAAATTATTGAATCATTTAATGGTGCCTCGAAAAATATCACACTACTAAATTAAAATCACTGCTTTAATGTGTTTCGGTGTTGAAGGGGATTGAAAAAAGCCCAGACTGCGCCCGCGGTGAGACAGAGTTCGAACTTACAAAGAAGTTGGTGCTGCGAAGTAACCGCCAAGCGAAAGCTGACAACGATTAAAGAATGAGACAGCGCTCAATATAAAGGAAGAGCTCACAAAAGTTAACTTTCTGTATTCTATGTAAAAGGACTCTCAAATCCTTGAATATACTCAATGACTGAGCATCCACTGCCCTCTGAGGTTGAGAATTGCAAAGATCACAAGCCTCTGAGTGAAGAAATGTCTCCTCATCTGAGTCTCAAATAGCCGGCCCCTAATCCTCAGACTCTGCCCCCCAGTTCTAGACTCTCCAGCCAGGGGAAACAACCTCTCAGCTTCTATCCTTTCAAGCCCTCCAAGAAAATTGTACCTTTCAATGACAACACATCTCGTACTTCTGAACTCCAGAGATTATAGGCCCAATCTACTCAATCTCTCCTCACAGGACAATCCAATCATCATTGAAAACAATCAGGTTTGATTCCCAGTCAGGGATTTCAGTTCTGACAAAGACAATTGAAGTCTGTGAAAATCTTATTAATTGTATTAAAACGAACAAAAATGTGTGTTGCACACTGAAGGAAATTGTAACATGTTTGCTGGGTGACAGTCAAACTTAAATAACTTTCTTCATAGATTCATAGATTTATAGCCAAAGGCGACTGTTTTATCCAGCGTTTCCGTAGTGTAGTGGTTATCACGTTCGCCTAACACGCAAAAGGTCCCCGGTTCGAAACCGGGCGGGAACATTTTGTAAATCATGTTCATTTAAATCGTAGAAAAATGGATCAATTCGCATTTGTTATGCAATGTAACAAAGTCCTGTTACATTTGTGTTATTCTGTACAGTTGTACACACACACAGAACACTACGGTTTCGCTCGCTCACTTCCGTTTCCAGCCCTGACCGTGCAGACAGCCCCTCTCAAAGTTGCACATTCCGGCTGCTTTCAGTTGAATTGTGAAAGATTATTCAAGGATCCTGCAGCTTTACCTCGGTTCACAACAGCAGATCTAAGCCCCGTTTCTGCAAACTACAAACCATGTTTTCCAGAATTCCAAGGTGTATACGGAACTCAACCATTAAAATTCCCTTCATTAACCACAGGGATTCAGGCAATTTTCTATGATTCTATAAAAGTTATTGAAGTTTGACTGTCATCCGGTATACATGTTAGCAATTCCTGCAGTGTGCAACAAAATGTTGTGGGTTGATTAATGATAATAGAAACAGTTATGAAGTGTCTCACAGACTTCAATGATCCCTTAATACCGTTGGTTAACTAAAATCTATCAATTGCAGGTTAAAATGAGGAATTCATATTGCATCTTTGAAAGAGCTATCCAATCAGTCCCACTCCGCTGCTCTTCCCCCATAGCCCTGCTGACACTCCTCCCAGTGGAAACGGTTTCCCCCTTAATTTTGATCACCTCTATTAAATCTCCCCTGACCAGTGAATAATGGAGCTCAACGCGGGCAAGTGTCAGATCATCCACTTGGGGCCTAGCAAAGATCAGTCAGTGTGTGGTCTGAAAACATCATGTGAGAGAATCGGTTTTTTCTGTGAAATAGCCGGTCCCGTTAAATTTTACAAATGTTGCCCCAGATCGCTGCTCTCTCAAGCAATGAACATTTTAAACCATTCTCCTGAAATGCAATGTGTAAAATGAGATATGGGTTAACAGTTCAGGAGATGCAAAGAGCAAAATAAATGAATGAAGTTTCGACTGTCCCTCAGTAACCATATTATTATGTCTTTCATTCCGCAAAATAAAGTTACCGGTTAATTAATGGTGATTAAAGCAGTTCTTATTTATTCACATTAGATGCATGTAATTAATTTAATAAAATTACATCGCATTCATGAATAAGAAACGGTGATATCAAAATTTCTTCCCTAACCGTGAATCGAACCCAGCCTGCAACACTGATAGGAATAAATTATTGAATCATTTAATGGTGCCTCGAAAAATATCACACTACTAAATTAAAATCACTGCTTTAATGTGTTTCGGTGTTGAAGGGGATTGAAAAAAGCCCAGACTGCGCCCGCGGTGAGACAGAGTTCGAACTTACAAAGAAGTTGGTGCTGCGAAGTAACCGCCAAGCGAAAGCTGACAACGATTAAAGAAGGAGACAGCGCTCAATATAAAGGAAGAGCTCACAAAAGTTAACTTTCTGTATTCTATGTAAAAGGACTCTCAAATCCTTGAATATACTCAATGACTGAGCATCCACTGCCCTCTGAGGTTGAGAATTGCAAAGATCACAAGCCTCTGAGTGAAGAAATGTCTCCTCATCTGAGTCTCAAATAGCCGGCCCCTAATCCTCAGACTCTGCCCCCCAGTTCTAGACTCTCCAGCCAGGGGAAACAACCTCTCAGCTTCTATCCTTTCAAGCCCTCCAAGAAAATTGTACCTTTCAATGACAACACATCTCGTACTTCTGAACTCCAGAGATTATAGGCCCAATCTACTCAATCTCTCCTCATAGGACAATCCAATCATCATTGAAAACAATCAGGTTTGATTCCCAGTCAGGGATTTCAGTTCTGACAAAGACAATTGAAGTCTGTGAGAATCTTATTAATTGTATTAAAACGAACAAAAATGTGTGTTGCACACTGAAGGAAATTGTAACATGTTTGCTGGGTGACAGTCAAACTTAAATAACTTTCTTCATAGATTCATAGATTTATAGCCAAAGGCGACTGTTTTATCCAGCGTTTCCGTAGTGTAGTGGTTATCACGTTCGCCTAACACGCGAAAGGTCCCCGGTTCGAAACCGGGCGGAAACATTTTGTAAATCATGTTCATTTAAATCGTAGAAAAATGGATCAATTCTCATTTGTTATGCAATGTAACAAAGTCCTGTTACATTTGTGTTATTCTGTACAGTTGTACACACACACAGAACTCTACGGTTTCGCTCGCTCACTTCCGTTTCCAGCCCTGACCGTGCAGACAGCCCCTCTCAAAGTTGCACATTCCGGCTGCTTTCAGTTGAATTGTGAAAGATTATTCAAGGATCCTGCAGCTTTACCTCGGTTCACAACAGCAGATCTAAGCCCCGTTTCTGCAAACTACAAACCATGTTTTCCAGAATTCCAAGGTGTATACGGAACTCAACCATTAAAATTCCCTTCATTAACCACAGGGGTTCAGGCAATTTTCTATGATTCTATAAAAAGTTATTGAAGTTTGACTGTCATCCGGTATACATGTTAGCAATTCCTGCAGTGTGCAACAAAATGTTGTGGGTTGATTAATGATAATAGAAACAGTTATGAAGTGTCTCACAGACTTCAATGATCCCTTAATACCGTTGGTTAACTAAAATCTATCAATTGCAGGTTAAAATGAGGAATTCATATTGCATCTTTGAAAGAGCTATCCAATCAGTCCCACTCCGCTGCTCTTCCCCCATAGCCCTGCTGACACTCCTGCCAGTGGAAACGGTTTCCCCCTTAATTTTGATCACCTCTATTAAATCTCCCCTGACCAGTGAATAATGGAGCTCAACGCGGGCAAGTGTCAGATCATCCACTTGGGGCCTAGCAAAGATCAGTCAGTGTGTGGTCTGAAAACATCATGTGAGAGAATCGTTTTTTTCTGTGAAATAGCCGGTCCCGTTAAATTTTACAAATGTTGCCCCAGATCGCTGCTCTCTCAAGCAATGAACATTTTAAACCATTCTCCTGAAATGCAATGTGTAAAATGAGATATGGGTTAACAGTTCAGGAGATGCAAAGAGCAAAATAAATGAATGAAGTTTCGACTGTCCCTCAGTAACCATATTATTATGTCTTTCATTCCGCAAAATAAAGTTACCGGTTAATTAATGGTGATTAAAGCAGTTCTTATTTATTCACATTAGATGCATGTAATTAATTTTATAAAATTACATCGCATTCATGAATAAGAAACGGTGATATCAAAATTTCTTCCCTAACCGTGAATCGAACCCAGCCTGCAACACTGATAGGAATAAATTATTGAATCATTTAATGGTGCCTCGAAAAATATCACACTACTAAATTAAAATCACTGCTTTAATGTGTTTCGGTGTTGAAGGGGATTGAAAAAAGCCCAGACTGCGCCCGCGGTGAGACAGAGTTCGAACTTACAAAGAAGTTGGTGCTGTGAAGTAACAGCTGGGCGAAAGCTGACACCGATTGAAGGGCGAGAAACCGCTCAATATAAAGGATGAGCTCACAAACGTTAATTTCTGTATTCTGTGTAAAAGGACTCCCAAATTCTTGAATATACTCAATGACTGAGCATCCACTGCCCTCTGTGGTTGAGAATTGCAAAGATTCACAAGCCTCTGAGTGAAGAAATGTCTCCTCATCTGAGTCTCAAATGGCCGGCCCCTTATCCTGAGACTCTGCCTCCTAGTTCGAGACTCTCCAGCCAGGGGAAACAACCTCTCATCTTGTACGGTTTCAAGCCCTCCAAGAAAATTGTTCCTTTCAATGACAACACATCTCGTACTTCTGAACTCCAGAGATTATAGGCCCAATCTACTCAATCTCTCCTCATAGGACAGTCCAATCATCATTGAAAACAATCAGGTTTGATTCCCAGTCAGGGATTTCAGTTCTGACAAAGACAATTGAAGTCTGTGAGAATCTTATTAATTGTATTAAAACCAACAAAAATGTGTGTTGCACACTGAAGGAAATTGTAACATGTTTGCTGGGTGACAGTCAAACTTAAATAACTTTCTTCATAGATTGATAGATTTATAGCCAAAGGCGACTGTTTTATCCAGCGTTTCCGTAGTGTAGTGGTTATCACGTTCGCCTAACACGCGGCAGGTCCCCGGTTCGAAACCAAGCTGCAACATTTTGTAAATCATGTTCATTTATGTCGTGGAGAAATGGATCAATTCGCATTTGTTATGCAATGTGACAAAGTCCTGTTACATTTGTGTTATTCTGTGCAGTTCTGCACACACACAGAACACTACGGTGTCCCTCGCTCACTTCCGTTTCCGGACCTGACCGTGCAGACAGCCCCTCTCAAAGCTGCACATTCAGGCTGCTTTCAGTTGAATTGTGAAAGATTATTCAAGGATCCTGCAGCTTTACCTCGGTTCACAACAGCAGATCTAAGCCGCGTTTCTGCAAACTACAAACCATGTTTTCCAGAATTCCAAGGTGTATACGGAACTCAAACATTAAACTTCCCTTCATTAACCACAGGGGTTCAGGCAATTTTCTCTGATTATATAAAACGTTATTAAAGTTTGACTGTCATCCGTTATACATGTTAGCAATTCCTGCAGTGTGCAACAAAATGTTGTGGGTGGATTATTGATAATAGAAACAATTATGAAGTGTCTCACAGACTTCAATGATCCCGTAATAACGTTGGTTAACTAAAATCCATCAATCGCAGATTAAAATGAGCAATTCATGATGCATCTTTGAACGAGCTATCCAATCAGTCCCACTCCGCAGGTCGTCCCCCATAGCCCTGCTGACACTCCTGCCAGTGGAAACCTTTTCCCCCTTAATTTTGATCACCTCTATTAAATCTCCCCTGACCAGTGATTAATGGAGTTCAACGCGTTCAAGTGTCAGATCATCCACTTGGGGCCCAGCAAAGATTGGTCAGTGTGTGGTCTGAAAACATCATGTGAGAGAATAGGTTTTTTCTGTGAAATAGCCGGTCCCGATAAATTTTACAAATCTTGCCCCAGATCGCTGATCTCTCAAGCAATGAAGATGTTAAACTATTCTCCTAAAATGCAATGTGTAAAATGAGATATGGGTTAACGGTTCAGGAGAAGCAAAGAGCAAAATAAATGAATGAAGTTTCGACTGTCCCTCAGTAACCATATTATCATGTCTTTCATTCTGCAAAATAAAGTTACCGGTTAATTAATGGTGATTATAGCAGTTCTTATTGATTCACATTAGATGTATGTAATTAATTTAATAAAATTACATCGCATTCATGAATAAGAAACGGTGATATCAAAATTTCTTCCCTAACCGTGAATCGAACCCAGCCTGCAACACTGATAGGAATAAATTATTGAATCATTTAATGGTGCCTCGAAAAATATCACACTACTAAATTAAAATCACTGCTATAATGTGTTTCGGTGTTGAAGGGGATTGAAAAAAGCCCAGACTGCGCCCGCGGTGAGACAGAGTTCGAACTTTCAAAGAAGTTGGTGCTGCGAAGTAACCGCCAAGCGAAAGCTGACAACGATTAAAGAAGGAGACAGCGCTCAATATAAAGGAAGAGCTCACAAAAGTTAACTTTCTGTATTCTATGTAAAAGGACTCTCAAATCCTTGAATATACTCAATGACTGAGCATCCACTGCCCTCTGAGGTTGAGAATTGCAAAGATCACAAGCCTCTGAGTGAAGAAATGTCTCCTCATCTGAGTCTCAAATAGCCGGCCCCTAATCCTCAGACTCTGCCCCCCAGTTCTAGACTCTCCAGCCAGGGGAAACAACCTCTCAGCTTCTACCCTTTCAAGCCCTCCATGAAAATTATACCTTTCAATGAGAACACCTCTCGTTCTTCTGAACTCCAGAGATTATAGGCCCAATCTGCTCAATCTCTCCTCATAGGACAATCCTATCATCATTGAAAACAATCAGGTTTGATTCCCAGTCAGGGATTTCAGTTCTGACAAAGACCATTGAAGTCTGTGAGAATCTTAATAATTGTATTAAAACCAACAAAAATGTGTGTTGCACACTGAAGGAAATTGTAACATGTTTGCCGGATGACAGTCAAACTTTAATAACTTTCGTCAGAGATTCATAGATTTATAACAAAAGGCGACTGATTGCTCCAGCGTTTCCGTAGTGTTGTGTTTATCACGTTCGCTGAAACACGCGAAAAGTCCCCGGTTCGAAACCGGGCGGAAACATTTTGTAAATCATTTTCATTTAAATCGTTGAAAAATTGATCAATTCCCATTTGTTATGCAAAGTAACAAAGTCCTGTTACATTTGTGTTATTCTGTACAGTTATGCACACACACAGAACACTACGGTGTCGCTCGCTCACTTCCGTTTCCAGCCCTGGCCGTGCAGACAGCCCCTCTCAAAGCTACACAATCCGGCTGCTTTCAGTTGAATTGTGAAAGATTATTCAAGGATCCTGCAGCTTTACTTCGGTTCACAACAGCAGATCGAAGCCGCGTTGCTGCAACCAACAAACCATGTTTTCCAGAATTCCAAGGTGTATACGGAACTCAACCATTAAAATTCCCTTCATTAACCTCAGGGGTTCAGGTAATTTTCTATGATTCTATAACAAGTTATTAAAGTTTGACTGTCATCCGGTATACATGTTAGCAATTCCTGCAGTGTGCAACAAAATGTTGTGGGTTGATTAATGATAATAGAAACAATTATGAAGTGTCTCACAGACTTCAATGATTCCTTAATACCGTTGGTTGACTAAAAGCTATCAATCGCAGGTTAAAATGAGCAATTCATGATGCATCTTTGAAAGAGTTATCCAATCAGTCCCACTCCGCTGCTCTTCCCCCATAGCCCTGCTGACACTCCTGCCAGTGGAAACTGTTTCCCCCATAATTTTGATCACCTCTATTAAATCTCCCCTGACCAGTGATTAATGGAGTTCAACGCGGGCAAGTATCAGATCATCCACTTGGGGCCGAGCAAAGATCGGTCAGTGTGTGGTCTGAAAACATCATGTGAGAGAATAGGTTTTTTCTGTGAAGTAGCCGGTCCCGTTAAATTTTACAAATGTTGCCCCAGATCGCTGCTCTCTCAAGCAATTAACATTTTAAACCATTCTCCTAAAATGCAATGTGTAAAATGAGATATGAGTTATCAGTTCAGGAGATGCAAAGAGCAAAATAAATGAATGAAGTTTCGACTGTCCCTCAGTAACCATATTATCATGTCTTTCATTCTGCAAAATAAAGTTACCGGTTAATTAATGGTGATTAAAGCAGTTCTTATTTATTCACATTAGATGCATGCAATTAATTTAATATAATTACATCGCATTCATGAATAAGAAACGGTGATGTCAAAATTTCTTCCCTAACCGGGAATCGAACCCAGCTCGCAACACGAACAGGAATAAGTTATATGAATAATTTAATGGTGCCTCGAAGAATGTCACACTGCTAAATTAAAATCACTGCTATAATGTGTTTCGGTGTTGAAGGGGATTGAAAAAAGCCCAGTCTGCGCCCGCGGTGACACAGAGTTCGAACTTACAAAGAAGTTGGTGCTGCGAAGCAACCGCTGAGCGAAAGCTGAGACCGATTCAAGGGCGAGAAACCACTCAATATAAAGGATGAGCTCTCAAACGTTAACTTTCTGTATTCTGTGTAAATGGACTCTCAAATCCTTGAATATACTCAATGACTGAGCATCCACTGCCCTCTGAGGTTGAGAATTGCAAAGATTCACAAGCCTCTGAGTGAAGAAATGTCTCCTCATCTGACTCTCAAATGGCCGGCCCCTTATCCTGAGACTCTGCCCCCTAGTTCTAGACTCTCCAGCCAGGGGAAACAACCTCTCAGCTTCTACCCTTTCAAGCCCTCCATGAAAATTGTACCTTTCAATGAGAACTCCTCTCGTTCTTCTGAACTCCAGAGATTATAGGCCCAATCTACTCAATCTCTCCTCATTGGACAATCCTATCATCATTGAAAACAATCTGGTTTGATTCCCAGTCAGGGACTTCAGTCCTGACAAAGACAATTGAAGTCTGTGAGAATCTTAATAAATGTATTAAAACCAACAAAAATGTGTGTTGCACACTGAAGGAAATTGTAACATGTTTGCTGGGTGACAGTAAAACTTTAATAACTTTCTTCATAGATTGATAGATTTATAGCAAAAGGCGACTGTTTTATCCAGTGTTTCCGTAGTGTAGTGGTTATCACGTTCGCTTAACACGCCAATAGTCCCCGGATCGGAACCAAGCAGAAACTTTTTGTAAATCATGTTCATTTCAATCGCAGAAAAATGGATCAATTCGCATTTGTTATGCAATGTAACAAAGTCCTGTTACATTTGTGTTATTCTGTACAGTTGTGCACACACACAGAACTCTACGGTTTCGCTCGCTCACTTCCGTTTCCAGCCATGACCGCGCAGACAGCCCCTCTCAAAGCTGCACATTCCGGCTGCTTTCAGTTGAATTGTGAAAGATTATTCAAGGGTCGTGCAGCTTTACCTTGGTTCACAGCAGCAGGTCTAAGCCGCGTTTCTGCAAACTACAAACCATGTTTTCCAGAATTCCAAGGTGTATACGGAACTCAACCATTAAAATTCCCTTCATTAACCAGAGGGGTTCAAGCAATTTTCTATGATTCTATAAAAAGTTTTTAAAGTTTGACTGTCATCCGGTATACATGTTAGCAATTCCTGCAGTGTGCAACAAAATGTTGTGGGTTGATTAATGATTATAGAAAAAATTATGAAGTGTCTCACAGACTTCAATGATCCCTTAATACCGTTGGTTAACTAAAATCTATCAACATACACTTAAAATTCGTTTAGGTAAATTTTGACAAGGTTTAAAATTTTAAGTTTTACATTTATATTTCAAAACATTCAATTTGAATTTTAAATCATAGATTCATAGAATCATAGATTGATACGGCACAGAAGGAGCCCATGCAGCCCATTGAGTCTGTGCTGGCACTTTGAAAGAGCTCTTCAAATAATCCCACTCCCCTGATGTTTCACACAGAATCACACAGAAACCCCACAATGCAGATAGAGGCCATTTCGGCCCATCGAGCCTGCACCGACACATGTCCCACCCGATTCCCGTAACCCCTACACGAACACATATCCCACCCTATCCCCGTAACCCCACGTATTTAATCCCCCGAACACTAAGGGTCAACTTATCATAGCCAATCAACCTAACCTGCACACCTGCAAATTTCTCCTTTACAATTATTTATTCAATTCTCTTTGGAAAGTTACTATTGTGTCTGCTCCACCGCCCTTTCAGGCAGCGCATTCCCGATCACAACAACTGGCTGTGGTAAAAAAAACTCCTCATCTCCCCTCTGGTACCTTTTGCCGGTTAGGTTCAATCGGTGTCCTCCAGTTACCGACCCTCCTGCCACTGGAAACAGATTCTCCTTATTTACTCTTATCAAAACATCTTGTAAATTTACAAACCTCGATTAAATTTCCTCTTAATCTTCTGCGGAAAAACAATTGCAGCTTCTCAGTCGCTCAACATAACTGAAGTCAACTCATCCCTGGGGCCACTCGCTCTTTGTGCTTGTCTCTCTTTTTTGTCTCTATCTGTCACTCTCTTTGTCCCTGCCTCTCTCTTTGTCCCTATCTCTCTCTTTGTCTCTGCCTCTCTCTTTGTCCCTGTCACTCTCTTTGTCCCTGTCTCTCTCTTTGTCTCTGCCTCTCTCTTTGTCCCTGTCACTCTCTTTGTCTCTGCCTCCCTCTTTGTCCCTGTCTCTCTATCTGTCTGTCTGCCTCTTTCTCACTCTGTTCACAGTTAGCTTCTAGTTCTGATCAAACACTGCAAATTTCAGTTCCACGTTAGTATAGTGGTGAGTATCCCCGCCTATCACGCGGCGAGACCGGGATTCAATTCCACGACGGCAGGTTTTTTTTTAACAACCCCAATTTTTTAATTTCTTCCCAGTTCCTTGAAATGCTCCTTGGAAAAGTTGAACTGAAAAAGTTCAACTGAAATAATTTTAAAAGATTTACCGACATAAGAAGAACTGTACAAAAACTTCCTGCACCTGTTCCTCGTTGGAATCGTGCTCCCCTCTATTTCCCTCTCACTGTTGTGTGGGGCAGAGAGGAGTCATACCGGCACAGAATGAGACCATTGAATGCTTAATTAAATTCATTTATTTTGAACATGTGACCATTTATTCTTACTTCCGTGGTGTGAAATGTTATTTATTTGGAGATTTCTATTATGCTTATGGGATTCCGTACATAAAGCATCATAGGAATCCCCTGCGTGATTGGTTGGCCTGGCCAACGGATGCTGCCGAACCATGAGCGCCAATGGTATCCGTGGGCCTTTATGCTTGCGTACGCCAGCAGGCCCAAGACCGCAAGAGTGCGAAGCTCCGGAGACACCAGTTAATTGGGATTTGTTTCTCGGTTCGGAGGCGTAAGCCGGCGCCAAACCTCCGATCGCAATCTCAAGGCCCATCGCATTTTAGGAGGCTGGTTTAAAATGTTTATTACTTACGACATCAGGAATCTGGGGCAAATTTTGTTCAATATAACCGGGCCGGTTATTGCGCAGAATAAAAATCTTCCACTCGAACATATCCACCCGGGCTCGATTTGGGAACTGTTCATGTAGGAGGCGAACATGATCGTCGCTGCACTACGGAAACCGGAGCGTTAGTGTCCACGGAAAAGCGAATCAGCATCGAGCATAAAATCTGATGGCGATCATTTTCAGATGCAATGCAGTCAGCCATTACATAAATTGAATAATTTTACAGTGAAAAGATTTGGAAGTATTACTCGCATCTGTGCCTTTAGTTAAAGTTTGTGGCGTCTGACTCCCGCTCATGTCTCTGAATAAGAAAGGAGAGGCTTGACATTGACCAGACTGCACTGCGCCTGGTGTTTGTGAACTCATCCTTTATATTGAACGGTTTCTCATTCATTGACCGGCGTCAGCATCAGCTCAGCGATTGCTTCGCAGCACCAACTTAATTGTAAGCTCGAACCTCTCTCACCGCGGGCGTTGCATAGTGATTTTATCGTCATTTTCAATCCCCTTCTTCTGCACCGAAACAAATTGTAGCCGTGATTTTAAATCAATGCTGCGTGATTCATAGCGATCACCTTTAAATGATTCAGAAAACCAGTCCTTTCACCTCCGTAACACGGGATCGATTCCTGGTAAGATAAGTAACTTTTATAACACAGTTTTAAAATCAAAATCTGATGAAATTGACTACATTCAGCTGATGGGAAAATTTAGAATTGTTTTAATTACCATTAATTAACCGATAACTTTCTTTTGCAGAATGAATTAATTAATAGCTTTGCACCATTTAAAAAATATTCTGTTTGTCTATTCTTCCTACCACAGTGAATAACCTCACATTTCCCTACATTATACTCCGTCTGTCGCCTTATTGCCCGCCCAATCACTTAATCTGTCTATATCCCATTGTAGGCTCTTTGTGTCCTCACAGCTTACTTTCCCACCTAGCTTTGTATCATCAGAAAACTTGGATACACTACACTCTGTCCCTTCATCTAAGTCAGTAATATAGACTGTAAATAGCTGAAGCATGCGCACTTGATCCTTGCGGCACCCGACTAGTTACAGCCTGCCAATCTGAAAATGACCCGTTTATCTCTAATCTCAGTTTTCTGTCCGTTAACCAATGCTCTATTCTTGCTAATACATTACCTCCAGTCCCATGAGCCCTTATCTTGCGTAACAACCTGTTACGTGGTGCCTTATCGAATGCCTTTTGTAAATCCAAATATGCTGCCTCCACTGGTTCCCCTTATAGTTCCAATTAATGCCTGAAGCAGAACATCCCGTTGTGCCAATGGAGCCTGTTTGTCGGACATGTAAGGAAGGAGTGTGGTAAGCAGAGAAGTGAAGTGATACTTTGGTAACAAGGTCGGGTAATAGAAATAAAAGTGCTGGAAACACTCAGCAGGTCAGGCAGCATCTGTGGAGAGAGAAGCAGAGTTAACGTTTCAGGTCGAAAACCTTCCATCAGAAGGTGGCCAGTTGTGTTAGGTTACACTATTAAACGTGCAAATTGTCACGTAGTAGAGGTAAGGAAAAGATATCAAAAGTTTGGAACAGATACTTTAGAATTCGATAAAGGTTTGAGCAACTTGTATATCGAACTCGGAACTATAAAGTGTTGGAGTTCCTCGGCTAAAATTCGCAAAGATTTGTTTAAAAGCTGTTGTTAATTATACTTCTAATTGTTGCAAGATTAATAAATCTGACATTTATTGTTGCGAACACTTTTCCTGCTCTGCGCGTTTCCCAGCTGTGCTCGGAGCGCCGTCCCCTTCAGTCCATCGCTCACAGGGTCTGTTCCATTCAGCGTTTCTACTTTCTGGACCTTGGTGAAATTTCATAGATTGAAAGGGACGCGTCTCAACCCCGAGATCGTCACCGACTCGCTCACCGGTGCACAGCGACCACACTCTGCTCCCGTGAGATGGAGGCCCAGGAGCTGTTTCAAGCTCCAGTGCAGTTTCAAGCAGAACTCATTCAAAAAATCCAAGTCATTGAGGCGCCTGATTCTTTGCACCTTCCCAACGTGTTGAGATTCATGTGGGGGTGATTTGGGCACGCCTTTCCCCACATTGCAACACTTCAAAGGTACTTCAATGGTTATAAAGCGCTTTGGGACGTCCTGAGTTCGTGAAAAGCTCTGTATCAATGCCAGTGTTTTTTTTTTGCAGAAGTTCGAACAGCAAGTTCATAATTCGCTGGCAATATAAAGGCTCGTCCGGGATTTGAACCGGGAACCTCTCGCAAGTTTCAACCAATAACCCCGAAGCGAGAATCATACTTCTAAAGCAACGAGCCAACTGATAAATACTATTGGAAATAAGAGCTAACCATTGTAAAACCATTTTTTCTGTGTGGTTTTACTTGATGAGCAGAGCACTTGAGACCGAGACAATGACTTTGCCTTTTGGACCTGTCTTCTGAAGCGCCGTCCGGTCCCAGACCTACAGTTATTGAGCTGTGGTTCAGATATTGGATGTGATAACAATTGTTAAAGAGGAGGTACCAGGAAAGCTGGCTGTATTTATGTCCATAAGTCACCAGGACCAGATGAAATGCATCCTAGGATGCTCAGGGAAGCACAGGTGGAAATTGTGAAGTTACTGGCCACAATCTTCCAATACTCATTGGATACGGCGGTGGTGCCAGACGTCTGGAGAATTGCAAATGTTACACCCTTGTTCAAAAAGGAGTATAAGGTTCAACCCAGCAACTACAGGCCAGTCAGCTTAACGTCGGTAGTCAGGAAGCTTTTAGACAGGGTAATCCTGGACAAAATGACCAGTCACTTGGACAAGTATGGATGAATTAAGGAAAGTCTGCACGGATTTGTTAAAGGCAAATCGTCTTTTACCAAGTTGGTTAAATTATTTGATGAGGTGAAAGAAAGGGTTGATGAGGGAAATGCGGTTGATGTGGTGAACATGGACTTCCAAAAGGCACTTGATTAAGTGCCGCATAACAGGCTTGCCAGCAAAGTTGAAGCCCATGGAATAAGAGGGACAGTGCCAGCATACATAGATACATAGAAGATAGGAGCAGGAGTAGGCCATTCGGCCCTTCGTGCCTGCTCCGCCATTTAATGAGATCATGGCTGATCCTTTAATTCAGTATCCCGTCCCCGCCTTCTCTCCGTAACCCTTAACCCCTTTTGCCCGTAGAAATATATCTAATTCCCTCTTAAATATATTTAATGAGCTGGCGTACACTGCCCTCTGTGGCAATGAGTTCCACAGGTTCACCACTCTCTGAGTGAAGAAATTCCCCCTCATCTCTGTCCTAAATGGTTTAGCCCTTATCCTTAAATTATGTCCTCTAGTTCTGTTCTCACCCGCCAAGGGAAACATTCCTTCTGCATCCAGTCTGTCTAGACCTGTCAGAATTTTATACACTTCTATGAGGTCCCCTCTCAATCTTCTAAACTCCAGTGTGTACATCCCTAAACTACATAGTCTCTCCTCATAGGTCATTCCCGCCATTCCTGGTATCAGCCTGGTGAATCGCCGCTGCACCCCCTCCATGGCAAGAACATCCTTCCTCAGATGAGGCGACCAAAACTGTACACAGTACTCGAGGTGTGGTCTCACCAGTGCCCTGTACAGCTGCAGCAAGGTATCCCTGTTCCTGTATTCTAACCCTTTTGCTATGAAGGCCAGCATACCGTTTGCCTTCTTGACCGCCTGTTGCACCTGCATGCTCGCCTTCAGTGACTGGTGTACAAGAACACCCAGGTCTCTCTGTACTTCCCCCTCTCCCAATCTATTGCCATTTAAATAATAATTTGCCCTCCCGTTCCTGCACCCAAGGTGGATAACTTCGCACTTGTCCACATTATAGTGCATCTGCCATTTATCCGCCCAATCGCCCAGTCTGTCCAAATCGCTCTGGAGCTTCCTGGTCTCTTCCTCTGAGCCCACCCCACCTCCTAGTTTAGTGTCGTCTGCAAATTTGGAAATGCTGCATCCGACTCCCTGATCCAGGTCATTAATGTAAATTGTGAACAGCTGGGGGCCCAGGACAGATCCCTGTGGTACCCCACTTGTTACTGCCTGCCATTCAGAAAATGAGCCGTTTATTCCAACTCTCTGTTTTCTATCTGACAGCCAGTTCCCTATCCACGCCAAAACTTTCCCCTTTATCCCATGAGCCTCAATTTTCCATGCTAATCTTTTATGTGGGACCTTATCGAAGGCCTTTTGGAAGTCCAGGTACACCACATCTACTGGCTCTCCCCCATCTATTCTACCAGTTACTCCCTCAAAAAATTCCAATAGATTAGTCAAGCACGATTTACCCTTTGTAAATCCATGTTGACTCTGTCCTATCCTGTCCCCATTTGCTAAGTGCTCCGCTATTTCATTCTTAATGATGGACTCCAGCATTTTGCCCACAACTGATGTAAGGCTTACAGGTCTGTAATTACCTGCTTTTCCCTACCCCCCTTTTTGAATAGTGGGGTAACGTTAGCTACCCTCCAATCCATCGGCACTGTTCCCGAGTCTAATGAATTCTGAAAAATCATCCTTAGTGCATCCGCTATCTCTAGGGCCACCTCCTTCAGTACCCTAGGATGCATGTTATCAGGCCCTGGGGATTTGTCCACCTTCAATCCCTTTAGCTTCCTTAACACCATATCCTTAGAGATATTGATTTGCGTCAGTTCCTCCTTTGCCAATGTCCCTATTTTTCCCGATATCCCAGGGAGGTTTTTTGTGTCTTCCTTCGTAAAGACTGACCCAAAGTATGCATTTAGTTGATCTGCCATTTCCTTATTTCCCATTATATATTCCCCCGTATCTGACTGCAATGGACCAACTTTGGTTTTCACCAGTCTTTTCCTTTTGATATATTTATAAAAGCTTTTGGAGTTAGTTTTTATATTTTCCGCCAGCTTGTTTTCGTAAGCTATTTTGCCCCTCTTGATCATGCCCTTTGCCCTCCTTTGCTCTATCTTAAACTGTTCCCAATCTTCCGCTCTGGCGCTTTTTTTGGCTATTTTATACGCCCTATCTTTGGATTTTATGCTGTCTCTAATTTCCCCTGTTATCCACGGTTGATTCACCTTTTTAGATTTCCTTTTATGCCAGATTGGTATAAACAATTTTTGCAATTTTGTCATTCTATCTTTAAATGTTTGCCATTGTTTATCTACCTCCAGTCCTCTCAGGAACGTTGTCCAATCAGACCTACTCAGTTCCCGTCTCATGGCATCATAATTCCCCTTGTTTAAATTCAGGACCTTAGTCTCTGAGTCAATTTCTTCGCTCTCCATTTCGAGTGAGAAATCGATCATGTTATGATCGCTCTGACCCAAGGGTCCCCGTACAACAAGATTACTGATTAGTCCCTTCTCATTGCACAGTACCCAGTCCAATATAGCCTGTTCCCGAGTTGGTTCCTCGACATATTGATCCAGATAACCATCCCTTAAACACTCAAGGAATTCCTCCTCCTCATTATTTTTACTGATTAGGCTAGTCCAATCTATATGTAAGTTAAAGTCACCTATGATGACAGCTGTGCTCTTATTGCACGCTTCTCTAATTTCCCTCGTGATGCCCTCCCTAACCTCTATTTTACTATTTGGAGGCCTATATACCACTCCTATTAATGTTTTTCGCCCCTCGCTATTTCTTAGCTCCACCCATATAGATTCTGTATTAACTGAGTTAATATCCTTCCTTTCAATTGCATTTATCCCCTCTTTTACTAGCAATGCTACCCCTCCTCCCTTTCTTTTTTGTCGATCCTTCCTAAATACTGAATACCCCTGTATGTTAAGCTCCCAGCCCTGCTCACCCTGCAACCATGTTTCCGTAATCCCAATTAGATCATAATTATTAACCTCTATTTCCACAGCTAATTCATCTACCTTGTTCCTGATGCTTCTCGCATTAAGGTATAAAACCCTCAGGCTTTTTTTATGCTCACATTTTTTATGAATTAGTTTGGCCCTTTGTTTTTTGTTCCTCACCCTTTTACCATTTATTTCTGTCTGCCTTTCACTTTCCTCTATTTCACTACATAGGTTTCTAGCCCCCTGCCATACTAGTTTAAATGCTCCCGAACTGCTTTATCAAAAATTACCCCGAGAACATCAGTTCCATCTCTGCACAGGTGTAGACCGTCCCTTTTGTATAGGTCACACCTACCACAAAACTGGTTCCAATGCCTCAAAAATTTAAAACCCTCCCTCTTACACCACTGCTCAAGCCACGTATTTAGCCTAACTATCCTGTTCTCTGTACTCTTACTAGCACGTGGCACTGGTAGTAATCCAGAGATTACTACCTTCGAGGTCCTACTTTTTAGCTTGGCTCCTAACTCCCTAAATTCTACTTGTAGGACCTCTTCCCTTTTTTTAGCTACGTCGTTGGTACCAACATGTATCACGACAACTGGCTGTTCCCCCTCCCCCTCCAGAATGTTCTGCACCCGCGCCGAGACATCCTTGACCCTTGCACCAGGGAGGCAACATACCATCCTGGAGTCTCGGTCGCGACCACAGAAACCCCTATCTATTCCCCTTACAATCGAATCCCCTATTACTATAGCCCTGCCACTCTTTTTCCCTCCCTTCTTTGCAACAGAGCCAGTCATGGTGCCATGAGCCTGGCTGCTGGTGCCTTCCCCCGATGCGTCACCCCCCCCGACAACAGTACCTAAGACGGTGAACCTGTTGCTAAGGGAGACAACCCCAGGGGATTTCTGCACTACCTTCCTGCCCTTGCTCTGCCTTTTGGTCACCCATGTACTGTCTACGCTGGCCTTAACCTGCGGTGTGACCAACTCACTAAATGTGCTATCCACACCCCTCTCAGAATCGTGGATGCTCCAAAGTGAGTCCATCTGCAGCTCAAGGGCCGTCATGCGGTCCCACATGAGCTGCAGCTGGACACACTTCCCGCACACATAGTCGTCAGGGACACAGGAAGCGTCCCTGATTTCCCACATGTTACAGGAGGAGCATGACACAGGTCCGAGCTCTACTGCCATGACTTAACCCTTATATTACTTTTTAATTTTCTAGTTTTTGTTTATTTATCGACTTTTGTTTTCCCGAAGCTTACTTAGACATGGATGTGAAATTGGCTAAGAGACAGGAAACAGAGTAGTGGTGAACGGTTATTTCTCTGACTGGAGGAAGGTGTTCCCCAGGGGTCGGTACTAGGACCACGGCCCATCTTGACATATATTAATTATTTGGAGTTAGGTGTCCAGGGCACAATTTCAAAACTTGCTGATAATACAAAACTTGGAAGTTTCGTGAGCAGTGAGGAGTGTAGTGATAGACTCCAAGTGGACATGGACAGGCTGGTGGAATGGGCGGACATGTGGCAGATGAAGTTAAATGCAGAAAACTGTGAAGTGATACATTTTGTTTGGAAGAATGAGGAGAGGCAATATAAATTAAAGGATACATTTCCAAAGTGGGTGCAGGAACAGAGATACCTGGGGGTATATGTGCACAAATCATTGAAGGTGGCAGGACAGGTTGAGAAATCAGTTTAAAAAGCTTATGGAATCCGGGGCTTTACAAATAGAGGCATAGAGCACAAAAGCAAGGAAGTTATGATGAACCTTTATAAAACGCTGGTTCGGCCACAACTGCAGTATTCATGTTCCAGAAAATGTTATTCTGTGCAATAACCGGTCCTGTTAAATTGAACAAAAGTTGCACAAGACTCCTGGTGACATAAGCAATGAACATTTTAAACCAGACTCCTGAAATACATTGGCCTGGAAATTGCGATCGGGGGCTCGCCACCGGCTAAGGCCTCGGAATCGAAAAACAAATCCGAATTACCTGGTGTCTCCGGAGCTTCGGACTCTTGCCGCCCTGGGCCTGCTGCCGTCCGCCTGCATAAAGGCCCACGGATCCCAGGGGCGCACACAGTTCGCAAGCATCCCTGAGATCACATGGGCCAGATCAACCAATCAAAAAGGGGGGTTCCTATGAGGGTAATGGGGATTCCATTTATGTACAGAAACCCCATAACATAGTCGACATCTCCAAATAAATAACATTTCACACCACGGAAATAAAAATAAATGATGACTTGTTCAAACTTAATGAAATTAATTAAACATTTAAAATACAATTTTTAATTTTATGAAATATATATTTGAACAAATTTAAAACGGGCCAGAGTTTACCTAAACTAATTTAACATGTATGTATGTGTATATCATTAAAAAAAAGAAATTAACATTTATTTTCACCCGTGCACTGGCAAAAGAAGGTCTTACGCCTGCTATTAGGCTGGATAGCTCTTTCGACCAACGTGGACACGAAGGGCCGAATGGCCTCTTTCTGTGCCGTAAATTTCTATGATTCTATTACCAGGTGTAAGGGTTTCCTGGGCATCCGCTGGGCAGTAGTTAGCCCAACTCTGCACCAGCAGAAGTGATGTTGTAGCGGATGCGGTGGCTCTGTCCAAGCGAAACTTGACAGATCACAAGTTCTGGGCTTTCGGGCGTGCGGAAACCTGGAACTTGCGGGGGGTTCTGAAGGCGTACGAGAGCCTACGCTGTGCATTCGCTGTCGGAAGCACCGTAAAATCTGGGCCATGGTGTAAAATGAGATATGCATAACAGTTCATCACATAGAAAGCACAATACACGTTATTGAAGCATCTTTAGCATTTAATTCATTCTGCAAATTAAGATTATCGGTTAATTAATGGTAATTCAAACATTTGTTCACATTAGATACATGTAAGTAATTTTAACAAGTTAGTTTAAATTAATTAAAAACTGTTACAAAAATTGGATATTTGACCAGGAATCGAACCCCGGCGCGGCGATGAGAGCGCCGAATTCTAACCACTAGACTACCAGGGAACACGGAAACCTCATGCGATAATTGTAAATAGAATGGGTCAATCCGTATTGGATACAAATTCGTTTTCATTGCTTACATCAAAAAGCATTTCATGACACTGCGGCTTATAAATCTAGTTACATGTACCTGAAGCTATGATAAATTGACCCTTAGTGTTAGGGGGATTAAATACGTGGGATTACGGGGATAGGGTGGGATATGTGTTGGTGTAGGGGTTACGGGGATCGGGTGGGATATGTGTCGGTGCAGGCTCGATGGGCCGAAATGGCCTCTATCTGCACTGTGGGGTTTCTGTGATTCTGTGATTCTGTGATTTATTGGGGTTCATTTATCTTCATTCGAAACCTCAGTAAAATGCTCCAACCTCTTCTGTTTCCCTCATACCGGCTGTGCAACAGCCACAACTCAAATGAACCTCACACGGCGCGCTGGCGTCTTCCAGTTCTATATCTGTATATAGAGAATTAATGACGAAAGGTCATCGACCTAAAGATTACACATACATGTAAAAATAGTTATAGCATTCTGGACTCAACATCGAGTTCAACAATTTCAGACCATAACCTCTGCTCCTATTTTTTCAGATGTCAGCTGTTGATGATTCTGCCATTCCCATTTACACCTCCTCTGGTCCCATCTCTCCTTCCTTTACTTGTCCCATTGCCATCTCCTTTTGCCTCGCACCTTCATCCCTTTTGTCATTTAATCTCTCCTGCCTTCCACCTTATCACTAATATTGCCTCTTGCTGTTTCCTCCCCTCCCCCATTTGCCTAAAATCTGTTTCATCTCTAACTTCTCCCAGTTCTGACGAAAGGTCATCGACCTGAAACGTTAACTCTGTTTCTCTCTCCACAGATGCTGCCTGACTTGCTGAGTATTTCTAGAATTTTCTGTTTTTATGTCAGATTCCCAGCCTCTGCAGTATTTCGCTATTGCATACTTTACTCCAAATAGACTCACATGCATTGATAAATATTGTGACGGTGCAATGCAACGTTCCCTAGTGGTTAGGATTCAGCGTTCTCTTGGATTTGATTCCAGGTCAGGGGAGTAACAGTTTTTAATTCGAGACCTGATTTAAATGAATTACATGACTTTCATGTGGAAAAAAGAATAATTGGTTTAAACATCATTTATTAATCCATAAAGTCATTTTGTGGAACTTCAATCATTTAATTAGCCCTCAGCATGTGATGAACCTTTATCCCGAGCTCATTGTATTTTAGGAGCCTTGGTGTAAAATGTTGAGTGTTTATGACACGATACCCAGCCGCAGAATCGCCACTGTGAAAGTAGGAAACTGCTCGAAATACACAACAGGGCGGGCAGTTTGTGAAAAACAATTAAACTTTTGGCGTGTAGACTTTTCACAGAAATGGAACCAGCTTCGTGTGACAATATCAGCTGTGACTGTGTGTATATGGGTGGCATGTTTCTATATCAAGTGAGTGTTTGTGTTCTGATGCGATCCTTTGCATGTCATTGAGTCATAGAGTCATAGCGGCACAGAAGGAGGCCATTCGGCCCTTCGAGTCCGTGCCGGCTCGCTGTGGAGCAATCCAGTCAGTCCCATTCCCCCCGCTCGACCCCCATAGCCCTGAAAGTTTATTTCCCTCAAGTGCCTATCCAGTCTCCCCTTGTGTGTCAGTTGTACATTTAATTTCTTGACTTTTATCATATCCATCAGGTTATCAATATATAAATATCTGTGTTTGAAAGTGAGATTCTTCTAAATGGATTTTAGGTGTATCAGTGAGCTGGTGATGAATAAATGTGATTGTATCTGTGTGTTATTTCTCAATGTATTTGTGTGTATCTGTGTTCTGTATAAATGTATTTGCGTGGCATTTAAAGGTAAGACAGACATAAAGAGCCAGAACATATGAGTCTGGATAAGTAATATATTAATGGTTATCTCACAACAATGAGAACTTGAATTAGATGTATTTTATTAGATTGGTTTCTGGGATGTAGGTCTCGCTGGCAAGGCCAGCATTTATTGCTCATCCCTGAGGTGCTGGTCAGCCACTGTAGTCGCCTTTCACCACTTACAGAACAACATCATAGAATCAGAGAATGGATACACCATAGAAAGAGGCCATTCGGCCCGTCCAGCCCGTGCCGGCTCTCTGCAAGAGCCCTTCAGCTAGTCCCACTCCCCCGCCCTTTCCCCGAGGTCTGCAAACTTTATTCCTTCAGTTACTTATCCAATATTTACATGTATCGGTATTATTTATTCATTTATTTGGGTGAAGCTGTCTCATTCAAAAATATGTTCTGGCTATTTATTTCTGTCTTACTTTTAAATTACACGCAAATGACTTTATGCAGAACACCGATACACACAAATACATTGATCAATAACACACAGATACATTCACATTTATTCATCACCAGCGCAATGATACACCCAAAATCCATTTAGGACAATCACAGTTTCAAACACAGATATTTATATATTAATATCCTGAAGTATGTTATAAAAATAAAGAAAATAAATGTACAACTGACTCCAGTATTTTTACATGTATGTGTAACCTTTAGGTCGATGACCTTTCACCATTAATTCTCTATATACATATATAGAACTGGAAGATGCCAGCGCGCCGTGTGAGATTACATTTGATTTGTGGCTCTTGTACAGCCAGTATGATGGAAATAGAAGAGGTTCGAGCACTTTAATGAGGTTTCCAATGAAGATAGATGCACCCCAATAAATGACAAAATATTTCAGATATAATGTAAATAGATCTATAAGCTGCAGAGTCATGAAATGCTTTACATGTAAACACGTGAAATTAATTTGTATCCAATACAGATTGACTCATTCTAATTACGATTATTGCATCACTTTACTTCAGTATTCCCTGGCAGTCTCATGATTAGAATTCGGCACTCTTACTGTCCAGGTTCAATTCCCGGTCAGGGAAGTCATTTTTATAACAGTTTTTTATTAAATTAAACTAATTTTGTTTCAAATCTAACATGCATCTAACCTGGAAAATTGTCTTAATTATTATTAATTAACCGATAATCTTAATTTACAGAATGACATAAATGCTAAAGGTACTTCACTAACATATATTGTGCTTTCTATGTGATGAACTGTTATGCATATCTTATTTTACACCATGGCCCGGATTTTACGGTGCTTCCTACAGCGAGTGCACAGCATAGGCTATTGTACACCTTCAGAACGACTACACAAGTGCCAGGTATCCGCACGCCCAGAATTTGCGATCTGTCAAGTTTCGCTTTGACAGATTCACCGCATCCGCTACAACATCACTTTTGCTGTCACAGAGTTGGGCTAACTACTGTCCAGCGAATGCCCAGGAAACCCTTACACCTGATAACAGCAGGCATAAGGCTTTCTTTTACCATCGTAAGGGTTAAAATCAATATTAAAATATATTTTTAAAGTGATATAAACATACACTTACATTTAAAATTCGTTTAGGTAAATTTTGTTACGTTTTAAAATGTTACATTTATATTTCAAAACATTCAATTTGAATTTTAAATCATAGATTCATAGAATCATAGATGATACGGCACAGAAGGAGGCCATGCAGCCCATTTATGTCTGCACTAGCACTTTGAAAGAGCTCTTCAAATAGTCCCAATCCACTGCTTTTCCCCATAGTCCTGCAAATTTCTCCTTTACAATTATTTATTCAATTCACTTTGGAAAGTTACTATTGCGTCTGCTCCACCGCCCTTTCAGGCAGTGCATTCCCTGTCACAACAACTGGCTGTGGTAAAAGAAACTCATCTCCCCTCTGGTACTTTTGCCAGTTAGGTTCAATTAGTCTCCTCCAGTTACCGACCCTCCTGCCACTGGAAACAGATTCTCCTTATTTACTCTTATCAAAACATCTTGTACATTTAAAAACCTCGATTAAGTTTCCTCTTAACCTTCTGCAGGAAACAATTCCAGCTTCTCAGTCTCTCAACATAACTGAAGTCAACTCATCCCTGGGACCACTCGCTCTTTGTGCTTGTCTCCCTTTCTTTGTCTCTATCTGTCTCTCTCTTTGTCTCTGCCTCTCTGTTTGTCCCTGTCTCTCTCTCTGTCTGTCTGTCCCTTCTGTCTCTTTCTCACTCTGTTCACAGGTCCATTCTAGTTCTGATCAAACACTGCAGTTTTCAGTTCCTCGTTAGTTTAGTGGTGAGTATCTTCGCCTGTCACGTGAGAGACCGGGGTTCAATTACCCAACGGGGAGGATTTTTTTTTTTAACAACCCCAATTTTAAACTTCTTCCCAGCTCCTTGAAATGCTCCTTTGAAAAGTTCAAGTGAAATAATTTTAAAAGATTTACTGGCATATGAAGAACTGTATAAAAACTTCCTGCACCTGTTCCTCGTTGAAATCGTGCTCGCCCTCTATTTCCCTCTCACTGTTCTGTGGGACAGAGAGGAGTCATAACGTCACAGAATGAGACCATTGAGTGCTTAATTAAATTCATTTATTTTGAACATGTGACCATTTATTCTTACTTCCGTGGTGTGAAATGTTATTTATTTGGAGATTTCTATTTTGCTTATGGGATTCCGTACATAAAGCATCATAGGAATCCCCCTGTTAGATTGGTTGGCCTGGCCAACGTGAATCCAGGGATGCTGCCGAACCGTGAGCGCCAATGGTATCCGTGGGCATTTATGCAGGCATACGCCAGCAGGCCCAAGACCGCAAGTGTGCGAAGCTCCGGAGACACCAGTTAATTGGGATTTGTTTCTCGGTTCGGAGGCGTAAGCCGGAGCCAAACCTCCGATCGCAATTTCAAGGCCCATCGTATTTTAGGAGGCTGGTTTAAAATGTTCATTACTTACGACATCAGGAATCTGGGGCATATTTTGTTCAATATAACCAGACCGGTTATTGCGCAGAATAAAAAGGTTCCACTCGAACATATCCACCCGGGCTCGATGTGGGAACTGTTCATGTAGGAGGCGAACATGATAGTCGCTGCACTACGGAAACCGGAGCGTTAGTGTCCACGGAAAAGCGAATCAGCAGCGAACATAAAATCTCATGGTGATCATTTTCAGATTCAATGCAGTCAGCCATTAAATAAAGTGAAATAATTTTACAGTGAAAAGATTTGGAAGTGTTACTCGTATCTGTGCCTTTAATTAAAGTTTGTGGTGTCTGACTCCCGCTCATGTCTCTGAATAAGAAAGGAGGGGCTTGACGTTGACCAGACTGCACTGTGCTTGATGTTTGTGAGCTCATCCTTTATATTGAGCGTTTTCTCATTCTTTGATCGGCCTCAGCATCAGCTCAGCGGTAACTTCGCAGACTTAACTTAATTGTAAGCTCGAACCCACTCTCACCGCGGGCGTTGTATGGTGATTTTATAGTCATATTCATTCCCGTTCTTCTATACCGAAACAAATTGTAGCCGTGATTTTAAACCTATGCTGCGTGATTTATAGCGATCACCTTTAAATGATTCAGAAAACCAGTCCTTTCACCTCCGCAACACGATTTCGATTCCTGGTCAGGAAAGTGACTTTTATAACAGTTTTTAAATGACAACCTGATGAAATTGACTACATTCAGCTGATTTGAAAAAATTAGAATTGTATAAATTACCATTACTTACCCCATAACTTTCATTTGCGGAACGAAATAATTAATTGCTTTGCACCATTTAAAATTATTCTGTGTGTCTATTCTTCCTACCAAAGTGAATAACCTCACATTTCCCTACATTATATTCCATCTGCCACCTTCTTGCCCGCCCACTCACTTAATCTGTCTATATCCCATTGTAGGCTCTTTGTGTCCTTCTCACAGCTTACTTTCCCACCTAGCTTTGTATCATCAGAAAACTTGGATACATTACACTCTGTCCCTTCATCTAAGTCAGTAATATCGACTGTAAATAGCTGAAGCATGCGCACTTGATCCTTGCGGCACCCCACTAGTTACAGCCTGCCAATCTGAAAATGACCCGATAATTCCTACTCTCTATTTTCTGTCCATTAACCAAACCTCTATTCTTGCTAATACATTACCTCCAGTCCCATGAGCCCTTATCTTGTGTAACAAGCTTTTACGTGTTTGCTTATCGAATGCCTTTTGGAAATCCAAATATGCTGCCTCCACTGGATCCCCTTATAGTTCCAATGAATGCCTGAAGCAGAACATCCCGTTGTGCGAATGGAGCCTGTTTCTCGGACAAGGCTACATGTAAGGAAGGAGTGTGGTAAGGGGATAAGGGAAGTGATACTCTGGTAACAAGGTCGGGTAATAAAAATAGAAAGTGCTGGAAACACTCAACAGGTCAGGCAGCAGCTGTGGAGAGAGAAGCAGATTTAACGTTTCCGGTCGAAAACCTTCCATCAGAAGGTGGGCAGTTGTGTTAGGTTACACTATTAAACTTGCACATTGTCACGTAGTAGAGGTAAGGAAAAGATATCAAAAGTTTGGAACAGATACGTTAGAATTCGTTAAAGGTTTGATTAACTTGTATATCGAACTCGGAACTATAACGTGTTGGAGTTCCTCGGTTAAAATTCGCAAAGATTTGTTGAAGAGCTGTTGTTAATTATACTTCTAATTATTGCATGATTAATAAATCTGACATTTACGGTTGCGAACCCTTTTACTGCACTGTGCGTTCTCCAGCTGAGCTCGGAGCGTCGTCCCCTTCAATCCATCGCTCACAGGGACTGTTCCATTCAGCATTTCTTTTCTCTGGGCCTTGGTGAAATTTCATAGATTGAAAGCGACGCGTCTCAACCCCAAGCTCGTCACCGACTTGCTAACCGCTGCACAGCGACCACACTCTGCTCCCGTGAGATGGAGGCCCAGGAGCTGTTTCAAGCTCGAGTGCAGTTACAAGCAGAACTCATTCAAAGAAAGTCCACATCATTGAGGCGCCTGAGTCTTTGCACCGAACTCCTTCCCAAAGAGTTGAGATTAATGTGGGGGCGATTTGGGCACATTTTTCCCCACATTACAAATCTTCAAAGGGACTTCAATGGGGTTAAAGACCTTTGGGACGTCCTGAGTTCGTGAAAAGCTCTGTATCAAAGCCAGTGTTTTTTTTTCCAGAAGTTCGAACAGCAAGTTCATAATTCGCGGGCAAAATAAGGGCTCCTCC